>NC_069505.1:146927337-147254837 GCF_027579735.1 Bombina bombina | reverse complement strand
TTGGTTCCATCAATGTCTTTCCAAAGCATTGTTACACCAGCTGCAGAGTATAAAATATAATGGGGAAAAACTATGTTGTGTTTATTTTTGTATATGAAACAGCAGTTTCTGCTAAAAGATACCACACCCCAAAACCATCTATATCAAATGGCAAAATAAAGGTAAAGGATATATTTGTAAATAATTTAATACACCTCAGCAGGTAAAATGGATCTTTGGGAACACATTAAAATGGAGAAGAAAAAACAGCACACCGTCCCTTTAAAATTGCACAATCTATATAAAATCAGGAAAGTTTACTTATGACAGTCTCTTTAATTTTTGAAATCTGAGAAGCCAGGCAATTAAATAGAGTTATGTATTTTAATAATGCAAGGGATACCAGAAGTGACGTTCAAAAAACTGAAACACTGTTAGCAAATTGCTGCTTATATAAAAATAAACTCACCCAAAATCAATTAGGCCAAGGTATTGTGTGGATATCTTATTCCTTTCAAATATTAGATCTTAATTTGATAAATAATATCTTAAGAATAACAGTACTTTGGCCTTGTTAACTATAAAGAATACACAGAATAATAATTTGGCCACCATTAAATTAAAAGTCAACAAAAATGCATTGGTTTGCAAAAAGATGGCTTATGATAGCCACACAACTGATATGTAAAAACAACCCTGAAATGAGACCCTTTCCCTGAGATATTACAGCAACTTGTGGAGTAAACAAAATTCTCCATATGAGCATGTTCATTATAGATTAACTAGATGTGAGTTTATCTTAATCTGTTGGCCATAAACACTTCTTCAAACCTCACCTTGGCATTGAGCAATAATCATAAACAAGTGACGGTGTAAATGAAGAGCCCTCCAAATATTATCAATAAATAAAAAAATAGCTATTACTTAACGACAGTTTAGAAACCGTAGATAAAATGATTTAAAAGGATATTGTACTCAAACGTTTCACTCATATGAAAGTGCAGCCTTTAAACATGTTGAAATGTTATAGACAGAATAAATATGAAATAGAATCCTGTTTAAATGTAAACTAACAAACCAGTATCAGTTATGCATTGCGCTCACTGATCATTAGCAGGGAGTACCTACCAGCCAATGAGCACTAGAAAAGAAATAACTACAAGCCAATAAGCACAAGTAGGAAATGACTAGCAGCCAATAAGCACAAGTAGGAAATGGCTAGCAGCCAATAAGCACAAGAAGAAAATGCCTACCGGCCAATAAGCACAAGTAGAAAATGACTACCAGCCAATAAGCACAAGTGCCAATAAGCACAAGTAGAAAATGCCTACCGGCCAATAAGCACAAGTAGAAAATGACTAGCAGCCAATAAGCACAAGTAGGAAATGGCTAGCAGCCAATAAGCACAAGTAGGAAATGACTAGCAGCCAATAAGCACAAGTAGGAAATGGCTAGCAGCCAATAAGCACAAGTAGGAAATGACTACCGGCCAATAAGCACAAGAAGAAAATGCCTACCGGCCAATAAGCACAAGAAGAAAATGCCTACCGGCCAATAAGCACAAGTAGAAAATGACTACCAGCCAATAAGCACAAGTGCCAATAAGCACAAGTAGAAAATGCCTACCGGCCAATAAGCACAAGTAGAAAATGACTACCGGCCAATAAGCACAAGTAGAAAATGCCTACTGGCCAACGATCACAAGTAGGAAATGCCTACTGGCCAATAATCACAAGAAGGAAATGGCTACCAGCCAACAAGCACTAGCTTGAGGTACACAACTGATACAGCTGCAATAGTTTAAATTTAAATAGCTTTTCAGTTTTTCATGCAAAAAAAGTAAATTACACGTTTAAATGTTTTCATATGGTTGACAGATTTTTTTTTAGCTACAGTGTTCTTTCAATATGTAACTGTCAGGTAGGAAACCACAGGAAGGTTTAAAAACATTCTTGATAATGTAAATAAAATTGCACACAATATGTGTCTACATACTGCATTTAAAAATGGTTGTAAACCATACAAGTAAAAAAAATAATAAAAAACAAATAATAATAAAAGGGTCATGTGACCCACAGTAAAATATTTGTCAATAGTAAATAAGCAGCTGTGATACAGGGAAAATAATATTTCTGCAATAGTGTAAGGCTTAAATCCTTTGGATATCAGAGAGTTTAAAGGGATTAAAAAAACAAAAACAAAAAACCTGACAGTCAAGGTGCTATCAAATAAAAAATAAATAAAGTTGTATAAGGGGTTAGGATGTGTTGGTTTACTGTACACAACTAAATGCCGGTAGTGTCAGTAAGAAATAGCAGGTGAGGATGTGTTGGTTTACTGTACACAACTAAATGCCGGTAGTGTCAGTAAGAAATAGCAGGTGACAGTGCTACATGGCTTCAGACAACTGAACTTTTCCTTCGGTGGCTATAACTTGCTTCTCTGCGTCCTCACAGTACTGTCTTCCAGATAACTTCTCCTTCAGCTTGTAGAGTTCATACTCATGAAGAATTTTCTGCGTTAAGTATTTCTCTCGTTTGACTCTTGCCTTGACCTCTGAAGGAACATCAGGAATCAACCAGGCCACAAAGAACTTGACGATGAATACTACATGCTGCAATAAAAAGGAAGAAGGTTTGAAGCTGGCGCTAAAATAGTTTGTAGTGGCAGATATATGACTTTGGAAATAACGGTAAAATTAAATTAATGTGTTTATATATGCAGTGTATATCTGCGATTAAAAGGGGCATTGAAGTCAAAGCTAAACTTCCATGATTCAGACAGAGCACAAAATAAAAAATAAAAATCCAATTTACTTTTTTCTCCTCTCCACGAAAGAATACCTAGGTATGCTCAGACATGTGCATGCAAACACTGCTGCCATATAATGCTCAAGACAAACCTCAGTATGCTCTAATGGAAAGGAGCGATTTCAACAAAGAATACTATGAGAAAGGAAAATTTGATTATAAAAATTGGAAGTTTTTATTGCACACCATTTCTGAATCATAAAACTATACTTTTTCCATATGCCTTTAAGCCCTTGCAAAATATATGGATATAAATTAAAGGGATATTAAACCCAATTTTTTTCTTTCACAATTCAGATAGAGCATGCAATTTTAAGCAACTTTCAAATTAACTCCTATTATAATTTTTTTTTCGTTCTCTTGGCATCTTTATTTAAAAAAACAAAATGTATGCTTACCTGATAAATTATTTTCTTTCCTGGCATGGAGAGTCAACGATTCCATTCAATTACTGTTGGGAATTCAGCTCCTGGCCACCAGGAGGCAACAAAGAAACCCCAGCAAAGCTTTAAGAATCCCTCCCACTTCTCATAATCCCCAGTCTTCAGCTGTGGAAAAAGGAAAGAGAAACCCTAGGGGTATAGAGGTGCCTGAAGATTATATAAAATTAAATATTGCCTTAATTATAAAAGGTCGGGTCGTGGACTCTCCATGCCAGGAAAATGGCATTGAGAGTCCACAATTCCATTCAATAACTTTTAGGAAACCAATACCCAAGCCAGAGAGGACACAGAATGAATAGGGAGGGACAAAAAAAAAAAAAAGGCAGGCAGACCTAAACTGAAGGTACCACCACTTGAAACACATTTCTCCCAAAAGAAAACCTCCGCTGAGGCAAAAAGATCAAGGTTGTAAAAAAATAAAATAAAGGGCAAACCAGGAAGACAAAGAAGCTGTGTTAACGATCTGTTCCCTAGAAGTGTCTTTCTTAAAGGCACAGAACTGGGAAACATCTACAGAAGGAGGCTGCTGTCCAGATGTCCATAAGCAAATGAGACAGTCCTCAGTGAAAAGGAGTAGTCACAGAAAGTCTAAACTCCTAAGTATACAGGAAAAGAACTCTAGAATACAAACCTCATTCAGGGTGAGAAACAAAAATTCCTTCTGAAAAGAAGGATTAGGAGAGAAGAAAGGTATTAGAAACTGCTGACTAACAGTATGGTCAGTACCACCTGGAGAAGAAGGTCTAATTAGGATGGAGAATGACCCCTTTCTGTACAGACAATAAGATAAAGAGGATCACATGGAAAGGCTGACAAATCGAAAAGTCAACAAATAAAAGAAAAAAAGTTAAGTCAACAGAATGTTGGGTTCAAATACAAAGAACCAAATGAAGGCTCCAGGAAAGAGCAAGAGATTGAAACACAGGCCTGATACTTAACCAGGACCTGAACTAAGACCGAACTTTAAACCATCTGCTTAGGAATGCTAGCCAGCACCACAAGCACACCCTGGATAAGAAAAACAGAAGCTTCACCTGGGTTCAAACCCACAACCTCCTGCTTCAGGATCAGAGGAGCTAACCACTATGCCGCATCTTCCAAACTGAACGGGAAGAGAGCTGTCCTACAAAGAACTATCGGAGGGGGCTTCCGGTGGGTGGCACACCAAGATGGCTGCAAACTGCTGAAGCTCCGTTACATCTTATGCTTAGAAACTTACTTGCAACCAACATTTACCGCCATCCATATCTCCCTTGACTACTTGCTGAGTCCAGGAACCAAAGTGGATAGAGAATTTACCACCTTCTCTCCCCTGGAAAGCGCATTAACAGTTTTTCTCACGACGCTGTGAAGGTGTCAATAGCTTGTCTTTTACCTCCAAAGATGGCCACTAGCTCTATTGTTAAAGAACTCATGACAGTGTTCCTACATCGCTTGGATATTCTCATATCTTCCTGCCTGACTCTTCATGAAGAGATACAGTCAACCCATTGACCAGCCTTGCTGCAGGCATCTATTTGTGACCCTGGCAATTATATCCTTGAAGCTCAAAGACCACCATTGCGGGATTGTACCTCAGACACCCCGCGGCTGTACGGTCCGCACTCTGACCCATGCTTTCATGTTACTCCAGCTCATAATTGTGGATCTTCAATGCCCGCCTCACAAGACTGCGGAGTTTGCTGTAATGCAAGTACTGCAGATCTTCTCTGTAACAGGCCAGCGTCTTACATACCTTAAAGGCTTCGCAGCACATGAAGCAAACCGGACTCCCGGGCAGCCAGGAGTCAAATAGATATAAAGGAGCGCCAGACTTAGTGAGACCTCTCTGGCATGTTGCCGTATATTCACCTGGGTTAGAGAGACAAAGTCCCTAGAGAGGACCAAACATCAATCTCCTACACAGCCTGTCTTGGAGAACTATAGATTGATGAAGGAAAAAGACCTTAAAGAATAAGGTCCTTCTCGAAGCGGATCCGCAGACCAAGTCCTGGACTGCCAAACTGGAGAACATAGAACCACCAAGGTCCGCTCCTGTGTGATGCGAGCAATGACCCTGGCATAGGGGAGAGAAGCCATGAGGTCAATATCCAGAACCCCCCTGGAGGATAGAATGGAGTCCACCTCATGAAGAAGGGCTCCCACCCCTGGAAAAAAACACCTGTCTGTTCAGACAGTCCGCTTCCCAGCCGATTACACTTGAATAAGAACTGCTTAAAAAGGGACAGTCGAAGAACTCTGCCCACTGAAGGATGCAAGAGACTCCGCTTATTGTCAGTCCTAGTTCTTCCTTGAGGACTGAAATAAGCCACATAAATTAAGTTTATAGAGTTTGGAACTGAGAAAACGAACAGAGCTCAGTTGGAGACCCACTACTAGGGAGATGTGAATAGCTCACAGTTCGAATATATTCCTTTGAAAGAAAACCAGAGCTCCTAAAAGGAACCCCAAAAAGAACCCCAGCCTAAGAGGCTAGAATCAGAACCACCATCTCCCATGATGGCCTCAAGAGTCATGTATGGTGGACTAGGACAATTAACCAATACAGATCCGATAAACGCCTCTCCATGGACAGAGCATACATATTTGGAGAGATCTCAAATGGAAAAGGAATAATATCCAATCAGGTACACATGAGCCTAAATACTTTCAAGCACTGGAGCATCTCCCGTTACGGAGAAGCACCTTGCAATAACGCTGAAGGCCACATGGACCTAAATAGAAGGTAGAGCAAAAATGACAGGATGTTTAAAAATACATATGTCAGTGAAAACCCTAAAGAGCAGGAAATAAACCTGAACTAAATTAAGAATATATTCTTAAATTAAAATTATGTTAGAAGGAAACATATTAATGTCCCAAATAATTAATAACAATGATGTGACAAAAACAAGATGCAACCGACTTGGGTAGATATTGTTACAATATGAGAATATATCTTAATCCTAAAATAAATAAGAGGAAAATGTATTTAAAGAAAAGAACCATACATAATGCCACAGGTAGAAATCTCATCATCATAAAAAAAGATATTGAGCCCCTATACATGAATTGCATGGAAACGTGTTCGTGTATCACTAAGAAAAAACAAGAATCCCATACATTAGCCACAACTCTCCTCCATAAGAGAACGAACAAGTTATTGATCCCCCATACATAAAAAAGGGTAACTTGGAGCATCTAAGGGTCCTAAGTACACTATAAATATATGCGATACATAGGACGAGACACAATGTGACAGACATTAGCAGGAATCATCTCAGTATGAGAGAGATTATAATATGGAGTCCCTCTACTTAATATAGTTAACTGAAAAGGAAATATATTAGAGTCCCTAAGATCACTAAGAAATATGTATATAATACATAGTACTCATGTATTGTACTTTAGCAGAGATCACCTCAATAAGAGAGATAATATTTCGTCCATGTACCTGAAATAGGATAACATGAAAATAAACGTATCAGTGTCCTGAACTGGAAGGAATCACCTCAATATAAGAGAGATTACAATATTGTGTTCATATGCATAAAATAGGGCAATATAAACATATTAGTATCCTAATATCTGTAAGATATAAATATATAAATTATACGTAGGACAAGACATGGAGTCACAGACATTAATAGAAATAATGACACAAGACATTAGAAGAAAACACCTCAATAGGAGAGAGATTATATATTGCATCTTTATAAATAGAATAGGCGACAGAAATATAAATATAGAGATCACTAAGAAAAAGATATAGGTTACATAGGGTAATACCAGATGTGACAGACATAAGGAGAAATTGTCTCAATATAAGAGATAATATTGCAGAGCCCCTATACATAAAATAGGGAACTCACTAAGGATATGTAAATGTCACCTAGGAAAAAACACAATGTCATGGACATTAGAAGAAATCTTCAAAAATAAAGTAGTATCGAATAAAACATTAGCATCCTATATGAAACTGCAGGCTTTAGCAGAGAATTTCCTCAATAAATATATATATATATATACACACACACATATATATATATATATATATATATATATACACACACAATACAATCCACAAAGGAAATATTGTTATGAAATCTCAGAGAAGGTGAATTATATACTATATATATATATATATATATAACATAATTTATGCTTACCTGATAAATTCCTTTCTTCTGTTGTGTGATCAGTCCACGGGTCATCATTACTTCTGGGATATAACTCCTCCCCAACAGGAAATGCAAGAGGATTCACCCAGCAGAGCTGCATATAGCTCCTCCCCTCTACGTCAGTCCCAGTCATTCGACCAAGAATCAACGAGAAAGGAGTAACCAAGGGTGAAGTGGTGACTGGAGTATAATTTAAAAGATATTTACCTGCCTTAAAACAGGGCGGGCCGTGGACTGATCACACAACAGAAGAAAGGAATTTATCAGGTAAGCATAAATTATGTTTTCTTCTGTTATGTGTGATCAGTCCACGGGTCATCATTACTTCTGGGATACCAATACCAAAGCAAAAGTACACGGATGACGGGAGGGATAGGCAGGCTCATTATACAGAAGGAACCACTGCCTGAAGAACCTTTCTCCCAAAAATAGCCTCCGAAGAAGCAAAAGTGTCAAATTTGTAAAATTTGGAAAAAGTATGAAGCGAAGACCAAGTTGCAGCCTTGCAAATCTGTTCAACAGAGGCCTCATTCTTAAAGGCCCAAGTGGAAGCCACAGCTCTAGTGGAGTGAGCTGTAATTCTTTCAGGAGGCTGCTGTCCAGCAGTCTCATAGGCTAAACGTATTATGCTACGAAGCCAAAAAGAGAGAGAGGTAGCAGAAGCTTTTTGACCTCTCCTCTGTCCAGAATAAACTACAAACAGGGAAGAAGTTTGGCGAAAATCTTTAGTTGCCTGCAAGTAGAACTTGAGGGCACGAACTACATCCAGATTGTGTAGAAGACGTTCCTTCTTTGAAGAAGGATTTGGACACAAGGATGGAACAACAATCTCTTGATTGATATTCCTGTTAGTGACTACCTTAGGTAAGAACCCAGGTTTAGTACGCAGAACTACCTTGTCTGAGTGAAAAATCAGATAAGGAGAATCACAATGTAAGGCTGATAACTCAGAGACTCTTCGAGCCGAGGAAATAGCCATTAAAAACAGAACTTTCCAAGATAACAATTTTATATCAATGGAATGAAGGGGTTCAAACGGAACACCCTGTAAAACGTTAAGAACTAAGTTTAAACTCCATGGCGGAGCAACCGCTTTAAACACAGGCTTGATCCTAGCTAAAGCCTGACAAAAGGCCTGGACGTCTGGATTTTCTGACAGACGCCTGTGTAACAAGATGGACAGAGCTGAAATCTGTCCCTTTAATGAACTAGCTGATAGACCCTTTTCTAAACCTTCTTGTAGAAAGGACAATATCCTAGCGATCCTAACCTTACTCCAAGAGTAACCTTTGGATTCGCACCAGTATAGGTATTTACGCCATATTTTATGGTAAATCCTTCTGGTAACAGGCTTCCTAGCCTGTATCAGGGTATCAATAACCGACTCAGAAAAACCACGTTTTGATAAAATCAAGCGTTCAATTTCCAAGCAGTCAGCTTCAGAGAAGTTAGATTTTGATGTTTGAATGGACCCTGTATCAGAAGGTCCTGTCTTAGAGGTAGAGACCAAGGCGGACAGGATGACATGTCCACTAGATCTGTATACCAAGTCCTGCGTGGCCATGCAGGCGCTATTAGAATCACTGATGCTCTCTCCTGTTTGATTTTGGCAATCAATCGAGGAAGCAGCGGGAAGGGTGGGAACACATAAGCCATCCCGAAGTTCCAAGGTGCTGTCAAAGCATCTATCAGAACCGCTCCCGGATCCCTGGATCTGGACCCGTAGAGAGGAAGTTTGGCGTTCTGGCGAGACGCCATGAGATCTATCTCTGGTTTGCCCCAACGTCGAAGTATTTGGGCAAAGACCTCCGGATGAAGTTCCCACTCCCCCGGATGAAAAGTCTGGCGACTCAAGAAATCCGCCTCCCAGTTCTCCACTCCCGGGATGTGGATTGCTGATAGGTGGCAAGAGTGAGACTCTGCCCAGCGAATTATCTTTGATACTTCCATCATTGCTAGGGAGCTTCTTGTCCCTCCCTGATGGTTGATGTAAGCTACAGTCGTGATGTTGTCCGACTGAAACCTGATGAACCCCCGAGTTGTTAATTGGGGCCAAGCCAGAAGGGCATTGAGAACTGCTCTCAATTCCAGGATGTTTATTGGAAGGAGACTCTCCTCCTGATTCCATAGTCCCTGAGCCTTCAGAGAATTCCAGACAGCGCCCCAACCTAGTAGGCTGGCGTCTGTTGTTACAATTGTCCATTCTGGCCTGCTGAATGGCATCCCCCTGGACAGGTGTGGCCGATAAAGCCACCATAGAAGAGAATTTCTGGTCTCTTGATTCAGATTCAGAGTAGGGGACAAATCTGAGTAATCCCCATTCCACTGACTTAGCATGCACAATTGCAGCGGTCTGAGGTGTAGGCGTGCAAAAGGTACTATGTCCATTGCCGCTACCATTAAGCCGATCACCTCCATGCATTGAGCTACTGACGGGTGTTGAATGGAATGAAGGACACGGCATGCATTTTGAAGTTTTGTTAACCTGTCTTCTGTCAGGTAAATCTTCATTTCTACAGAATCTATAAGAGTCCCCAAGAATGGAACTCTTGTGAGAGGAAAAAGAGAACTCTTCTTTTCGTTCACTTTCCATCCATGCGACCTTAGAAATGCCAGAACTGACTCTGTATGAGACTTGGCAGTTTGAAAGCTTGAAGCTTGTATTAGAATGTCGTCTAGGTACGGAGCTACCGAAATCCCTCGCGGTCTTAGTACCGCCAAAAGGGCACCCAGAACCTTTGTGAAGATTCTTGGAGCCGTAGCCAATCCGAATGGAAGAGCTACAAACTGGTAGTGCCTGTCTAAGAAGGCAAACCTTAGATACCGGTGATGATCTTTGTGAATCGGTATGTGAAGGTAAGCATCTTTTAAATCCACTGTGGTCATGTACTGACCCTTTTGGATCATGGGTAAGATTGTCCGAATAGTTTCCATTTTGAACGATGGAACTCTTAGGAATTTGTTTAGAATCTTTAAATCTAAGATTGGCCTGAAAGTTCCCTCTTTTTTGGGAACCACAAACAGGTTTGAGTAGAACCCTTGTCCTTGTTCCGACCGCGGAACCGGATGGATCACTCCCATTAATAACAGATCTTGTACACAGCGTAGAAACGCTTCTTTCTTTATCTGGTTTGTTGACAACCTTGACAGATGAAATCTCCCTCTTGGGGGAGATAATTTGAAGTCTAGAAGGTATCCCTGAGATATGATCTCTAGCGCCCAGGGATCCTGAACATCTCTTGCCCAGGCCTGGGCGAAGAGAGAAAGTCTGCCCCCCACTAGATCCGGTCCCGGATCGGGGGCTCTCGGTTCATGCTGTCTTTGGGGCAGCAGCAGGTTTCCTGGCCTGCTTGCTCTTGTTCCAGGACTGGTTAGGCTTCCAGCCTTGCCTGTAACGAGCAACAGCTCCCTCCTGTTTTGGTGCAGTGGAGGTTGATGCTGCTCCTGTTTTGAAATTCCGAAAGGGACGAAAATTAGACTGTCTAGCCTTAGCTTTGGCTTTGTCTTGAGGTAGGGCGTGGCCCTTACCTCCTGTAATGTCAGCGATAATTTCTTTCAAACCGGGCCCAAATAAAGACTGCCCCTTGAAAGGTATATTAAGTAATTTGGACTTAGAAGTAACATCAGCTGACCAGGATTTTAGCCACAGCGCCCTACGTGCCTGTATGGCGAATCCTGAGTTCTTAGCCGTAAGTTTGGTTAAATGTACTACGGCCTCCGAAATGAATGAATTAGCTAGTTTAAGGACTCTAAGCCTGTCCGTAATGTCGTCTAGCGTAGATGAACTAAGGTTCTCTTCCAGAGACTCAATCCAAAATGCTGCCGCAGCCGTAATCGGCGCGATACATGCAAGGGGTTGCAATATAAAACCTTGTTGAACAAACATTTTCTTAAGGTAACCCTCTAATTTTTTATCCATTGGATCTGAAAAAGCACAGCTATCCTCCACCGGGATAGTGGTACGCTTAGCTAAAGTAGAAACTGCTCCCTCCACCTTAGGGACCGTTTGCCATAAGTCCCGAGTGGTGGTGTCTATTGGAAACATCTTTCTAAATATTGGAGGGGGTGAGAACGGCACACCGGGTCTATCCCACTCCTTAGTAACAATTTCAGTTAGTCTCTTAGGTATAGGAAAAACGTCAGTACTCGCCGGTACCGCAAAGTATTTATCCAACCTACACAGTTTCTCTGGTATTGCAACGGTGTTACAATCATTGAGAGCTGCTAAGACCTCCCCTAGTAATACACGGAGGTTCTCCAATTTAAATTTAAAATTTGAAATATCTGAATCCAATCTGTTTGGATCAGAACCGTCACCTACAGAATGAAGCTCTCCGTCCTCATGCTCTGCAAGCTGTGACGCAGTATCAGACATGGCCCTAGTATTGTCAGCGCACTCTGTTCTCACCCCAGAGTGATCACGCTTGCCTCTTAGTTCTGGTAATTTAGACAAAACTTCAGTCATAACAGTAGCCATATCTTGTAATGTTATCTGTAATGGCCGCCCAGATGTACTAGGCGCCATAATATCACGCACCTCCCGGGCGGGAGATGCAGGTACTGCCGCGTGAGGCGAGTTAGTCGGCATAACTCTCCCCTCGCTGTTTGGTGAAATTTGTTCAAATTGTACAGATTGACTTTTATTTAAAGTAGCATCAATACAGTTAGTACATAAATTTCTATTGGGCTCCACCTTGGCATTGGAACAAATGACACAGATATCTTCCTCTGAGTCAGACATGTTTAACACACTAGCAATAAACTTGCAACTTGGTTATAATCTTTTTTAGCAAAAACGTACTGTGCCTCAAAGAGGTACTAAACGATTAAATGACAGTTGAAATAATGAACTGAAAAATAGTTATAGCATCAAACTTTAAACAACACAACTTTTAGCAAAGGTTTGTTCCCATTAGAAAAATAACAATAATTAAATTTGACATAAAAATTACAGAGCAACGTTTTTATTCACAGTCAATATAAAATTCTCACAGCTCTGCTGAGAGAATCTACCTCCCTCTAAAGAAGTTTGAAGACCCCTGAGATCTGTCAGAGATGAACCGGATCATGCAGGAAATATAAGAGTAACTGACTGGAATTTTTTGATGCGTAGCAAAGAGCGCCAAAAACGGCCCCTCCCCCTCACACACAGCAGTGAAGAGAAACGAAACTGTCATAATTAACACCAAACAACTGCCAAGTGGAAAATAATGCCCAAATATTTATTCACTCAGTACCTCAGAAATGTAAACGATTCTACATTCCAGCAAAATCGTTTAACATGATAAATACTTATTAAAAAGATTAGTGACTTTTAACAGAGTAGTTCCGGTGAAATACCATCCCCAGAATACTGAAGTGTATACATACATGTCATTATAACGGTATGGCAGGATTTTCTCATCAATTCCATTCAGAAAATAAAAACTGCTACATACCTCAATGCAGATTCATCTGCCCGCTGTCCCCTGATCTGAAGCTTTTACCTCCCTCAGATGGCCGAGAACAGCAATATGATCTTAACTACTCCGGTTAAAATCATAGTAAAAAAACTCTGGTAGATTCTTCCTCAAACTCTGCCAGAGAAGTAATAACACGCTCCGGTGCTATTGTAAAATAACAAACTTTTGATTGAAGTCATAAAAACTAAGTATAATCACCATAGTCCTCTCACACATCCTATCTAGTCGTTGGGTGCAAGAGAATGACTGGGACTGACGTAGAGGGGAGGAGCTATATGCAGCTCTGCTGGGTGAATCCTCTTGCATTTCCTGTTGGGGAGGAGTTATATCCCAGAAGTAATGATGACCCGTGGACTGATCACACATAACAGAAGAAATATATATATATATATATATATATATATATATATAAAAACTTGACTAAAGGAAAACATTTAAATTAATGGATAAATACCATTAACCACCACTAGATGGCAGTAGACAACAGGGATATTCCTGTCAGAATTAACTGTGAACCAAAATAATAATAAAACACAAAAGAGTGAAAAAGCCTATTGAAAGTAATGTTAACTTTTTCCATTATCTCAGCCCCACCTCATGATGATCCCCAACAGGGAGATTTAAACATTAAATAACTCTGCAATAAAATAACTTACATATTTAGGGATGTATAAGGATTTTCACCCTAGAACTGGTCTATAATAAAAAGCACCTGTTCTCTGTAACTGATCCGTGTGACAGCATTTAATATCTCCTTAAACAAAGTATAAACGTAATTAGGTAGCCTCTGACTGTATGTTTATTACATCTGACAGCGTATACTATGGGCTACGCTGGCCGCTAAGAGACAGGCTAAAGCAAACTTTCAGGAAGCACCAGCTGTACTTGTCTCTGGAAAAAGAGTATACAGGGAGATCGGCTTAGAAACTTAAAACTTGCGCGATCATGATAATTACGGTGTCTTGATTCTGATAAGCGCGCCATGGCGGGAAAGGGTTTAATCCCTTGCTGCTGGTAGTTCTATACCTTGCACCCTGCATAAAATATAGCCCCTTAAATAAAATATCCAGGCCATTTTCAGCATCCTGTCTGAATGCGATCATCAAATTGCCTGAGGCGGGAAGCGCTGAAAATTGCGCTCTGCCTTGAGCTGAAAAATGGCAACGCCTAGTACCTGCTATATGAGAAAAATGCTCTCTGATGTATAAAGAGCAAAACTTGTAGGAAGACCCTGTTGTATCTAACTCATAAAAACTACAGCTCCGGTACATAAATAAAGGCTCTTGCCCCAGAAACTGCAGCAAAATCCAAGAGGCCCCTTTAAAGTAGAGGGAAAACAAAAAAAAAAACTGAAAGAGAATATCCTACATATTTGTGGCATGCATAGCAGGAACACTTGCAAACAAGAGATACCCCCCCCCCCCCTAGAAAATAGGAGCTTACTTAGATAATACGCCTAAGATTAACAGCAGAGATCAAGCTCACGGAGCTACAACAGATACGCTCCTTGCTATACTCCATGCTGTAGGAGTGAAATAAACTGCCCTATTACCGACGCAGTAAAAATCGACTCCTTTAGTGTATTAGAGCTTTTATATATATATATATATATATATATATATATATATATATATATATATATATATATATATAGTGCGAGTCCGAAGCTCTATCTATGACACCATAATTTTTTCTTGAACTCCACTCTGCTTCAGCTCATGACATATCCTGAACCCAGGATATATATATATATATATATATATATACACACATATAAATGTTTAGACGGTGTGCACTCCAGATATCAATATACAGCAACCTTGGGTGTAGCAAAAGCAAGTATAGACCAAAGTAGAGAAAGCGCACTCCAAAAGGGATTTCATCAGTAGATGTATTCACTTTATTTGTGAACGTTTTCGGATCAATAAGATCCGTCCTCAGACAAAATGTGTACAGTATAACTTACCCACCACCGAACTTATAACCCAGAGTGACAACAGCTTGACACCACGTTCTCCCAGGTAGACACGACCCAAACACTGGCGTCATCATCCAGGGCAGCGTGTGCCGACGTAAAAACTAAACAATATGAAAATAAATGTAACTTATGCATAATACAAATATGACCAATCAAAAGGAATCTGCACTACAAACTTGTAGCATGTCTTCAATATAGACTATATGAAAATGCGTGCATCGTATCCGATCTCTAAAACTGGTTGCCGCAAACAAGTAAAACAAAAGAACCAAATATGGTTATCAAGAGAAAGGGCACGATCTGTGCTATCCATATGAGCAGGCATAAATCTTCCAAATGAAAGACACTTGTAGTCGTTTTTAGGAGCTCCTCCTACTTCAGCGTTGTTTGGTTGCTATGGCTACCCGTGATATGCTTTTCTAACAACAGGTTCGGCTCATGCTAGAGATAGCCCTACAAGTGTCTATCATTTGGAAGATTGATGCCTACTCATATGGATAGCACGGATGACATACCCAGGGTCTTCTGCTGTGGAGAAGTCACAGCAAGTACAGGTCTGCCAGTTTCACCAGACTTCTGACAGGGACCTGAGTAGACAGGAAAGCAGAGTAACTAACCCTGGTTGCCGGGTGTGGGGTTAGCATAGATTGTTGGAGATAACAGAGACTACTCCGCGACCTCCAGCAGCTAAGAGCTACCAATACTCTTACTCAAGAGGATTACATGGACACAGCATTACCCCAGTCCAGCTTGAAGGGAAGCTACCCATAAAGGACCTAGTTCATTTTTTCTTCAGAGCACTATCTTCGCACTCCTCCTTTGTTTCAGGAAGGCAAATAATGACTGGGGATTATGGGAAGTGGGAGGGATTCTTAAAGCTTTGTTGGGGTGTCTGTCTCCTCCTGGTGGCCAGGAGCTGAATTTCCAACATTAATTAAATGGAATCGTGGACTCTCCATGCCATTGGAATGAAAGCAAGAATGTAAGCTTAGGAGCCGGCCCATTTTTGGTTCAGCACCTGGGTAGTGCTTGCTGATTGGTGGCTAAATGTGAACCAAAAAACATTGTAACAGAGATATAATGACTAAATTGTGAATTGTTAATAAAGTTACAAAGTTAATAAGAAAAAGACAAGCAAGATGGAAACAAGTGAGATTAAGAGACAAATATGAAGGATGTATCTACTGTATGGAATAGACTAAAGCTTCTGATTAATGGGAGATTGTAAGCTACCTTGTGTATGTACCTTGAGTTTGTAGATAAGGTGGCTACTTTTCTCCACACTATCTCTAGCTTTAACATTTCATTGTTATAAGTGCTTTATCAATAAAGCTTGTTTAAAAAAATTAAATTTAAAAGGCACATTAGTACATTAAACATTATATAAGAACTGTTTTTTCAGAATACTTTTTAAAGTTACTGCTGCCCCCTACAGGTACAGAGGAATGCTACATGCATTCACATTTTCCCCAACACATGGTCCAAGTGAAGCTGGAGTTATGTTCCAAGTTACTGCTGACAATCTACCAGTACTAAACAATAAGTTTAAAAAGCATTTTTTTTGCAAACAAAAGCATAGTGCAAAATTTTTTATAATCAAATCTGAAATGTATTGGTGTGACCTCCAGGTCACTTTCAGATGGTCCAGTGTTATTTTGTTGAATTAAGTGACTTTTTTCCCTCTCACAAGATTCATCTGCATTATAGGATTTAATTACCCTCAGATTATTATTATATTAGGTTTAAAAAAAGTACACACCAATTCAAGATCCTTTTAATTAAATATGAGCTTTAAGGTTCATTAGCTTATCGACTTGCACCAATACAAGTTTATGAGCACAGTGTGCAGACATCCCAACCTGCAAAACTAATTTCAGGGAGGTGGCTTTACCCGCTACTGTGCCCCCCCCCCCCCCAGTTATATATTGGACACCTTGATACCCTAAATAAGATAGAGACTTATTAAAGTAGCTTCCCACTAAAGTCACATAAAAAAGAAGCTTTATTGCACAACCACATACAACAAACCTTTTTTCCAGTGATTGTACGCTTGTTGAATGCTTAAATATTTTAGAATACGAAGTTTAATGCAAAATTAATTATAATCAATGGTGAAAAGAACGTATACTACTGAAATTCTCACATACCTACATATGAATTTCTTCCAGAAGTTTGGTGATTAAATGTTGGTTTGTTGAGAAATTAAAACTTTTTTGGTTCACTATTTTATTAGCTGTTTGATGGTATTTAGTGTTTTAAAGGGATAGTAAATCCTAGCATTTGTGAAACGCTAGGATTTACCAGTGGGACTTTCAGTCATGAAAACAGAATTTATGTTTACCTGATAAATTACTTTCTCCAACGGTGTGTCCGGTCCACGGCGTCATCCTTACTTGTGGGATATTCTCTTCCCCAACAGGAAATGGCAAAGAGCCCAGCAAAGCTGGTCACATGATCCCTCCTAGGCTCCGCCTACCCCAGTCATTCGACCGACGTTAAGGAGGAATATTTGCATAGGAGAAACCATATGGTACCGTGGTGACTGTAGTTAAAGAAAATAAATTATCAGACCTGATTAAAAAAACCAGGGCGGGCCGTGGACCGGACACACCGTTGGAGAAAGTAATTTATCAGGTAAACATAAATTCTGTTTTCTCCAACATAGGTGTGTCCGGTCCACGGCGTCATCCTTACTTGTGGGAACCAATACCAAAGCTTTAGGACACGGATGAAGGGAGGGAGCAAATCAGGTCACCTAAATGGAAGGCACCACGGCTTGCAAAACCTTTCTCCCAAAAATAGCCTCAGAAGAAGCAAAAGTATCAAACTTGTAAAATTTGGTAAAAGTGTGCAGTGAAGACCAAGTCGCTGCCCTACATATCTGATCAACAGAAGCCTCGTTCTTGAAGGCCCATGTGGAAGCCACAGCCCTAGTGGAATGAGCTGTGATTCTTTCGGGAGGCTGCCGTCCGGCAGTCTCGTAAGCCAATCTGATGATGCTTTTAATCCAAAAAGAGAGAGAGGTAGAAGTTGCTTTTTGACCTCTCCTTTTACCGGAATAAACAACAAACAAGGAAGATGTTTGTCTAAAATCCTTTGTAGCATCTAAATAGAATTTTAGAGCGCGAACAACATCCAAATTGTGCAACAAACGTTCCTTCTTTGAAACTGGTTTCGGACATAGAGAAGGTACGATAATCTCCTGGTTAATGTTTTTGTTAGAAACAACTTTTGGAAGAAAACCAGGTTTAGTACGTAAAACCACCTTATCTGCATGGAACACCAGATAAGGAGGAGAACACTGCAGAGCAGATAATTCTGAAACTCTTCTAGCAGAAGAAATTGCAACTAAAAACAAAACTTTCCAAGATAATAACTTAATATCAACGGAATGCAAGGGTTCCAACGGAACCCCCTGAAGAACTGAAAGAACTAAATTGAGACTCCAAGGAGGAGTCAAAGGTTTGTAAACAGGCTTAATTCTAACCAGAGCCTGAACAAAGGCTTGAACATCTGGCACAGCGGCCAGCTTTTTGTGAAGTAACACAGACAAGGCAGAAATCTGTCCCTTCAGGGAACTTGCAGATAATCCTTTTTCCAATCCTTCTTGAAGGAAGGATAGAATCCTAGGAATCTTAACCTTGTCCCAAGGGAATCCTTTAGATTCACACCAACAGATATATTTTTTCCAAATTTTGTGGTAAATCTTTCTAGTTACAGGCTTTCTGGCCTGAACAAGAGTATCGATAACAGAATCTGAGAACCCTCGCTTCGATAAGATCAAGCGTTCAATCTCCAAGCAGTCAGCTGGAGTGAAACCAGATTCGGATGTTCGAACGGACCCTGAACAAGAAGGTCTCGTCTCAAAGGTAGCTTCCAAGGAGGAGCCGATGACATATTCACCAGATCTGCATACCAAGTCCTGCGTGGCCACGCAGGAGCTATCAAGATCACCGACGCCCTCTCCTGATTGATCCTGGCTACCAGCCTGGGGATGAGAGGAAACGGCGGGAACACATAAGCTAGTTTGAAGGTCCAAGGTGCTACTAGTGCATCCACTAGAGCCGCCTTGGGATCCCTGGATCTGGACCCGTAGCAAGGAACTTTGAAGTTCTGACGAGAGGCCATCAGATCCATGTCTGGAATGCCCCACAGCTGAGTGACTTGGGCAAAGATTTCCGGATGGAGTTCCCACTCCCCCGGATGCAATGTCTGACGACTCAGAAAATCCGCTTCCCAATTTTCCACTCCTGGGATGTGGATAGCAGACAGGTGGCAGGAGTGAGACTCCGCCCATAGAATGATTTTGGTCACTTCTTCCATCGCCAGGGAACTCCTTGTTCCCCCCTGATGGTTGATGTACGCAACAGTTGTCATGTTGTCTGATTGAAACCGTATGAACTTGGCCCTCGCTAGCTGAGGCCAAGCCTTGAGAGCATTGAATATCGCTCTCAGTTCCAGAATATTTATCGGTAGAAGAGATTCTTCCCGAGACCAAAGACCCTGAGCTTTCAGGGATCCCCAGACCGCGCCCCAGCCCATCAGACTGGCGTCGGTCGTGACAATGACCCACTCTGGTCTGCGGAATGTCATCCCTCGTGACAGGTTGTCCAGGGACAGCCACCAACGGAGTGAGTCTCTGGTCTTCTGATTTACTTGTATCTTCTGAGACAAGTCTGTATAGTCCCCATTCCACTGACTGAGCATGCACAGTTGTAATGGTCTTAGATGAATGCGTGCAAAAGGAACTATGTCCATTGCCGCTACCATCAACCCGATCACTTCCATGCACTGAGCTATGGAAGGAAGAGGAACGGAATGAAGTATCCGACAAGAGTCTAGAAGTTTTGTTTTTCTGACCTCTGTCAGAAAAATCCTCATTTCTAAGGAGTCTATTATTGTTCCCAAGAAGGGAACCCTTGTTGACGGAGATAGAGAACTCTTTTCCACGTTCACTTTCCATCCGTGAGATCTGAGAAAGGCCAGGACAATGTCCGTGTGAGCCTTTGCTTGAGGAAGGGACGACGCTTGAATCAGAATGTCGTCCAAGTAAGGTACTACAGCAATGCCCCTTGGTCTTAGCACAGCTAGAAGGGACCCTAGTACCTTTGTGAAAATCCTTGGAGCAGTGGCTAATCCGAAAGGAAGCGCCACGAACTGGTAATGTTTGTCCAGGAATGCGAACCTCAGGAACCGATGATGTTCCTTGTGGATAGGAATATGTAGATACGCATCCTTTAAATCCACCGTGGTCATGAATTGACCTTCCTGGATGGAAGGAAGAATAGTTCGAATGGTTTCCATCTTGAACGATGGAACCTTGAGAAACTTGTTTAAGATCTTGAGATCTAAGATTGGTCTGAACGTTCCCTCTTTTTTGGGAACTATAAACAGATTGGAGTAGAACCCCATCCCTTGTTCTCTTAATGGAACGGGATGAATCACTCCCATTTTTAACAGGTCTTCTACACAATGTAAGAATGCCTGTCTTTTTATGTGGTCTGAAGACAACTGAGACCTGTGGAACCTCCCCCTTGGGGGAAGTCCCTTGAATTCCAGAAGATAACCTTGGGAGACTATCTCTAGCGCCCAAGGATCCAGAACATCTCTTGCCCAAGCCTGAGCGAAGAGAGAGAGTCTGCCCCCCACCAGATCCGGTCCCGGATCGGGGGCCAACATTTCATGCTGTCTTGGTAGCAGTGGCAGGTTTCTTGGCCTGCTTTCCCTTGTTCCAGCCTTGCATTGGTCTCCAAGCTGGCTTGGCTTGAGAAGTATTACCCTCTTGCTTAGAGGACGTAGCACCTTGGGCTGGTCCGTTTCTACGAAAGGGACGAAAATTAGGTTTATTTTTTGCCTTGAAAGGCCGATCCTGAGGAAGGGCGTGGCCCTTACCCCCAGTGATATCCGAGATAATCTCTTTCAAGTCAGGGCCAAACAGCGTTTTCCCCTTGAAAGGAATGTTAAGTAGCTTGTTCTTGGAAGACGCATCAGCCGACCAAGATTTCAACCAAAGCGCTCTGCGCGCCACAATAGCAAACCCAGAATTCTTAGCCGCTAACCTAGCCAATTGCAAAGTGGCGTCTAGGGTGAAAGAATTAGCCAATTTGAGAGCATTGATTCTGTCCATAATCTCCTCATAAGGAGGAGAATCACTGTCGACCGCCTTTATCAGCTCATCGAACCAGAAACATGCGGCTGTAGCGACAGGGACAATGCATGAAATTGGTTGTAGAAGGTAACCCTGCTGAACAAACATCTTTTTAAGCAAACCTTCTAATTTTTTATCCATAGGATCTTTGAAAGCACAACTATCCTCTATGGGTATAGTGGTGCGTTTGTTTAAAGTGGAAACCGCTCCCTCGACCTTGGGGACTGTCTGCCATAAGTCCTTTCTGGGGTCGACCATAGGAAACAATTTTTTAATTATGGGGGGAGGGACGAAAGGAATACCGGGCCTTTCCCATTCTTTATTAACAATGTCCGCCACCCGCTTGGGTATAGGAAAAGCTTCTGGGAGCCCCGGCACCTCTAGGAACTTGTCCATTTTACATAGTTTCTCTGGGATGACCAACTTGTCACAATCATCCAGAGTGGATAATACCTCCTTAAGCAGAATGCGGAGATGTTCCAACTTAAATTTAAATGCAATCACATCAGGTTCAGCTTGTTGAGAAATGTTCCCTGAATCAGTAATTTCTCCCTCAGACAAAACCTCCCTGGCCCCATCAGACTGAGTTAGAGGCCCTTCAGAAATATTAATATCAGCGTCGTCATGCTCTTCAGTATCTAAAACAGAGCAGTCGCGCTTACGCTGATAAGTGTTCATTTTGGCTAAAATGTTTTTGACAGAATTATCCATTACAGCCGTTAATTGTTGCATAGTAAGGAGTATTGGCGCGCTAGATGTACTAGGGGCCTCCTGAGTGGGCAAGACTCGTGTAGACGAAGGAGGGAATGATGCAGTACCATGCTTACTCCCCTCACTTGAGGAATCATCTTGGGCATCATTGTCATTGTCACATAAATCACATTTATTTAAATGAATAGGAATTCTGGCTTCCCCACATTCAGAACACAGTCTATCTGGTAGTTCAGACATGTTAAACAGGCATAAACTTGATAACAAAGTACAAAAAACGTTTTAAAATAAAACCGTTACTGTCACTTTAAATTTTAAACTGAACACACTTTTTTACTGCAAATGCGAAAAAACATGAAGGAATTGTTCAAAATTCACCAAATTTTCACCACAGTGTCTTAAAGCCTTAAAAGTATTGCACACCAAATTTGGAAGCTTTAACCCTTAAAATAACGGAACTTGAGCCGTTTTGAACTTTAACCCCTTTACAGTCCCTGGTATCTGCTTTGCTGAGACCCAACCAAGCCCCAAGGGGAATACGATACCAAATGACGCCTTCAGAAAGTCTTTTCTAAGTATCAGAGCTCCTCTCACATGCGACTGCATGCCATGCCTCTCAAAAACAAGTGCGCAACACCGGCGCGAAAATGAGGCTCTGCCTATGCTTTGGGAAAGCCCCTAAAGAATAAGGTGTCTAAAACAGTGCCTGCCGATATTATTATATCAAAATACCCAGATAAAATGATTCCTCAAGGCTAAATATGTGTTAATAATCAATCGATTTAGCCCAAAAAAAGTCTACAGTCTTAATAAGCCCTTTTTGAAGCCCTTATTTACAATCGTAATAAACATGGCTTACCGGATCCCAGAGGGAAAATGACAGCTTCCAGCATTACATCGTCTTGTTAGAATGTGTCATACCTCAAGCAGCAAGAGACTGCTCACTGTTCCCCCAACTGAAGTTAATTGCTCTCAACAGTCCTGTGTGGAACAGCCATGGATTTTAGTGACGGTTGCTAAAATCATTTTCCTCATACAAACAGAAATCTTCATCTCTTTTCTGTTTCTGAGTAAATAGTACATACCAGCACTATTTCAAAATAACAAACTCTTGATTGAATAATAAAAACTACAGTTAAACACTAAAAAACTCTAAGCCATCTCCGTGGAGATGTTGCCTGTACAACGGCAAAGAGAATGACTGGGGTAGGCGGAGCCTAGGAGGGATCATGTGACCAGCTTTGCTGGGCTCTTTGCCATTTCCTGTTGGGGAAGAGAATATCCCACAAGTAAGGATGACGCCGTGGACCGGACACACCTATGTTGGAGAAATATAAAATACTTCATGCTGAAAGTTCCTTTATTTGTCTGAAGCGTTGCCGCACTGAGTGCCTAAGGCAACCCACGTCAGATCGCTATTTTGCTGTGAGGTTACATTTCCACCTCTTAGTCAATAGCCATGAGGGCTATCTGGCTTGGCACCAGCTGGCCAGCACGGCTATTGGCTAAGAAGTGGAAAACCACACAGTGGAAGTGACAGCAAGAGTATTTATTTAAATATCAATAGACAGAACGGCAACGTTTCGGGATGCTATCCCTTATTCATGCCATTAATAAGGGATAGCATCCTGAAACGTTGCCGTTCTGTTTGTCTATTGATATTTAAATAAATACTCTTTTGCTGTCACTTCCACTGTGTGGTTTTGATATATTGTTCTGGGGCCTTTGGTAGTGGCCCTGAAGTGACGTGCATTCTCTTTTGAGTGATGGGATTCTTTGGACTTTTAAGAAGTGGAGAAGTCACCTCACAGCAAAATAGCGTTCTGCGGTGGGCTGCCTGAGGAGCTCAGTGCCGTGAACACTTCAAACAAATAACGGAGCACCCAGAATATGTGGCTTGGTAGGGATTGTTGGAAATTTATGCTTTAATACCAGAATAATAATTTTTATAAGATTTTCATCCTTCTCTAAAGCAAGTTCACAGATATGAATACTGTACATTACTCAATGACAAAATCAGTTTAATGACATATTCAGAAATAAAACCATACATACCTCCATAATAATTATAAAAGCCATTTTAGCCGCTAGGACATGCCAGAACTGCATGGTGTGCATGTATTTCCTCTCGTGGTCTGGTGGATACCGATAATCTCTGTACCTGGGGTATTACAAGAAACCATAACACACAGCAGGTAAGGATATAGTTCAGTCAATATCAAGCTCACTGAATAATACAATAAAAGAAAAGTGGTGCAAAGGTTAATGGAAAATTTAAATATTGTATGAATTGCTGACTCTTTCATGATTCAGATAGAGCATGCAATTTTAAGCAACTTTCTAATTTACTCCCATTATCAATTTTTCTTAGTTCTCTTGCTACCTTTATTTGAAAAAGCAGGAATCTAAGCCAAGGAGCCAGCCCATTTTTGGTTCAGCACCCTGGATACATTTAGCCACCAATCAACAAGCACAACCCAGGTGCTGAACTAAAAATGGGCTGGCTCCTAATCTAACATTCATCTTCAAATAAAGATAGCAAGAGAACGAAGAAAATTTGATAATAGGAATAAATTAGAAAGTTGCTTAAAATTGCATGCTCTATCTGCATCATGAAAGAAAAAAAAAATGTGGGTTTAGTATCCCTTTAAAGGAATGACGACAAATATCTGAAGCACTATAAAACTGATCCTTTTTTGGCTATCATGCAGACATAAGGGTCTGTTCATTTAGGATATGTGTAAAATACGGTCTTCTCTTGTTTGCCAAGCACTGATTAAAGATGGCGGAAGCAGCATTAGTGGGCTACGGTCACAATTAATTATCTCCACAAATAGGGTGTCCTAAGTGCAAGTTAAAGGCCCAGATTCACTCTGTGTGTGTTGTGCAGTAAAGTGATCTTTTATTTGTGTTTTAAAGCTCATTTCTACTGGTCCAAACTGTATAATGAATTTCCCTTTCACTTTTATTCTGTCATGTGACTATTTCTATATTTGATATTTAAATATAACATTATTATACAACAAATAAATATTTTAAAGAAGTTGAAATCTAAGATAATAAACATTAAAAAAAACTTACATGTGATAACTAAATGTTATACAACATTAATTTATTTATTTTAATTAAAAGGGACATCAAACTGCTGTGTACAACTATTTTACTTTGGTTACTACCCAGCATGCTTTTGCTTTTTCCTCTTGTGTCTGGAGCTCTCTTCAAAGCTACTTTTATTTTAAGCCTTTACAAGTGCTGGTTAGCGAAACTTGTGCATCTTCACACTGGGTGCCGCCATCTTGGAGTTTAAAGGGATACTAAACCCACATTTTCTTTAATGATTCATAGCAGGCAATTTTAAGTAACTTTCTAATTTACATTACATTTTTCTTCGTTCTCTTGCTATCTTTATTTAAAAAGCAAGAATATAAAGCTTAGGAGCCGGCTCATTTTTGGTTCAGAACCTGGGTTACGCTTGCTTATTGGTTAGCCAAATGTAGCCACTAATAAGCAAGCTCTATCCAGGGTGCTGAACCTAAAATGGATTGACTCCTAAGCTTTACATTCCTGTTTTTTTAAAAATAAAGATAGCAAGAAAACAAAGAAAAGTTGATAATAGGAGTAAATTAGAAAGTTGCTTAAAATTGCCTGCGCTATCTGAATTAAGAAAAAAAAAATTTGGGTTTAGTATCCCTTTAATTATTCATACACACTGTGACAGAAGCAGTGAGCATTAACAGATCTTGTTGTCTTCTTTACAAGCATTATTGTGCACAGTACAGATCAGGAGCAGCGGATGTATTTCTCTATTTCACTCCTGAGGGATTTTTTATGTTTGCTATGTAATTTTTAAACTGTGTTAAAAAAATGGCAATATTTAAATCATTTTCTTTCTATTGTGTGAGACAATCCAAAGTGCAAAGTACAGCTGTCAAAAAAAGCAGTAACACCACTGATTTGTGAAAGTGCACTGCTTCTATTGCAGGATGTTACAAGATGGCTGCGCCCAATGTATAGATACAGAGCTTTGCCAAATTGGCTTTGTAATGAGGTAAAGGCTTTAACGAGAGCTGCGAGTACAGAAGCAAAAACACTAGCATGGTGAGTAGTAACTATGCTACTATAGTTGTACCCAGGAGTGTAATGTCCCTTTAATATAAAATGTTAATCAATTGATATTTATTTAGTACAAATATCAGCATCTTTCATTATTTTTAATCAACAATCTTAAAGTAAAATATAAACACAATTTAAATATATATACTTTGTTAAAAGGACATTTTATTCAAGAGTCTTAAAGGGATAAAAAAGTTAAAATTAATTTGCATGATTCAGATAGATCAGGTCATTTTAAGACACTTTTAAATTCACTTCTATTTTCAAATGTGCTTCGTTCTCTTAGTATCCCTTGTTAAAAAATGAATACGCACATATCATACACTAGTGGGAGCTGCTGCTAATTGGTGCCTGCACACATTTGTCTCTTGTGATTGGCTAAATAGATATTTTCAGCTTCCTGTCAGTAGTGCAATGCTGTCCCTTCAGCAATGAATAACAAGAGAATGAAGAAAATTTGATAATAGAATTAAATTAGAAAGTTGTTTAAAATTGTATGTTCTATCTGAATCATAAAAGAAAATTTTGGGGTTTACTATCCCTTTAACGTTTAGTTTAATGAATCAGTCTAAAAAAAAAAATGCTTATTATCATATTTCTTACTTTCCTAAAGGAATTTTTTGAACCAATCATTTAGCCTGCTGCCTATAGCCAATATTTACATGCATACATCAGCAACCAATAAGATTGGGAGTCAGCTCATGTAAGTGCCAGCATAAAACAATCCTATTGGTACTTGCTACAGGTTTTGGAATAAAAAACCCCCACTTCATTCCAGTGCTTAAAAGGGACAGTACACATTTCTGCATTACAATAGATTAAAGGGACATGAAACCCAAAATGTTGAATTCACGATTCAGATAGATCATAGAGTTTTAAAACAACTTTCCAGTTTACTTCTATTATCAAATGTGCTTTGTTCTCTTTTTATCCTGTAGTCCGGTATTTATGAAGCAGCTTCCTATCCTATTTCAATCTTTAAGGTCTCATCCGACTAGGGAGATTGACAGCTCCTGCCCGTGCATGATTGGCTGTGTGCGGCATAGCGCTCGTGTGCAATGGTAAATTTCGCCAGTGCAATTCTGTCCACCAGAGCCAAGCTGCGGCGGACATGGGTGCAAATGTTCGCTCCTCTACGCCATATTTTGATAAATCGAGCCCATTGTCAGCTGCAATTGTGTTTCAATGGTTAAATTCTATCAAACACTTTCCTAAGCTGGAATAGCCAATACAGACTTGAATCTGGAGAAGACAGGGCTTGCCTCTGTCATTATATTAACAAATAGCTATAGTTTGGTTTCAGCAGAGGTAAGAAACTTTGAATTAGATAAATTTAAAGCAAAGTTTAGCATTGCTGATTTTCAGGACACAGCTATCAGGTGCGTAAATAACGCAAAAAAAATAGCGGAATCACACTTTCCATAGCGCTGCCATTACAAGTTACTGAAAAACCTTCTCTTGTTGTGCGGTATGGTGCGATAAGCTTCATACCGCACAAAACCCAAGGCCTGACTCGACGTGCTCGTGCACGTTTTCCCCATAGACATCAATGGGGAGAAAGTGTCAGAAATTTGGATCTATGTGTTTGGATTTTTTTAAAATTTGTAATTTTTTTTTTTTCCCCATTAATTTTATGTAATGTTAGGTTACTTTATAGTTTAAACTTAGTTTTTTTTATTTCACAGGTAAGTTTTTATTTAGTTAAAGATAGTTATATTGTAAATATAATTTAAAATTAGGGGTGTTGTTCGGTTTAGGGGTTAATAGTTTAATTTAGTGCGTTGCAATGTGGGGGGCTGGCGGGTTTAGGGGTTAATAGCTTTATATAGTGTTGGATATGTGGGTAGGATTAGGAGTTAATAAGTTTAATATAGTATTAGAGATGCGGGAGGGTAGCAGTTTAAGGGGTTAATAGATAGTTTATGGGTTCTAGTGTACTTTATAACATTTTAGTTATGAGTTTTGTGAAACATTTTTGATTTGCAAAATCCATAACTATTGGTCTCAGATCACGGTATAGATCACGGCAATATAGGCTATAACGCAAGCATTTTAGCAGGACCACACAACCTGTAATACAATGTTATAGAAATCTCGCACTCAAACATAGTGCGGAATGGATTGCTGCATTACAGGCTAAAACGCTTGCATTATAGCTATACCGCAGCGACTTGTAATACGTGAGACCTGCCATTCCACGCTCAATGGTACATTTTTCAGCAGTATAGCCTTACCGCAAAACTTGTAATCTAGGTGTTATATAGTAAGAATACTCTAATTAAACCTATGTAAATGAAGAACATAATTTATGCTTACCAGATAAATTCCTTTCCTTCCGGATAGGGAGACTCCATGGCTTCATTCGTTACTGTTGGAAAATACAACACCTGGCCACCAAGAGGAGGCAAAGACACCCCAGCCAAAGGCTTAAATATCCCTCCCACTTCCTCATTACCCCAGTCATTCTGCCGAAGGAACAAGGAAAAGTAGGAGAAACATTAGGGTATAAATGGTGCCAGAAAAAAATAATAGGGGACCACCCATAGACAAGAAAAAACGTGCGGGCCGTGGACTCTCCCTATCTGGAAGGAAAGGAATTTATCTGGTAAGCATAAATTATGTTTTCCTTTCTAAGATAGGGAGAGTCCACAGCTTCATTCCTTACTGTTGGGAAAACTATACCCAATCTCCAGAGGACACTGAATGAATAACGGGAGGAAGGAAAAAAAAAAAAAAAAAAAAAAAGGAAGAGGGCACCACAGCCTGCAAAACTTTTCTCCCAAAAGTTGCTTCAGCCAAAGCAAAAACATCAAACTTGTAAAATTTTGAAAAAGTATGTAAGGAGGACCAGGTAGCCTCCTTACAAATCTTATCCATAGAGGCCTCGTTCTTAAAGGCCCAAGAGGAAGACACTGCTCTAGCTGAATGAGCCCCTCAGGAGGACAATGTACCGCTGTCTTGTAAGCTAAGCGGATGACACTCCTTAACCAAAAAGATAGGGAAGTCTAAGTAGCCTTCTGCCCCTTAAGCTTCCCGGAATACACAACAAACAAAGAGGAAGATTTTCTAAACTCCTTAGTAGCCTGAAGATATAACTTCAAGGCGTGATCCACATCCAAATTTCGAAGTAAGTGTTTCTTCGATGGAGGATTAGGACACAAGGAAGGAACCACAATCTCCTGACTGATGTTGCGATCTGACACAACCTTAGGAAGAAAACCTAATTTAGTGCATAAAATTGCCTTATCTGCATGAAAAATCAGATAAGGGGGCTCACATTGCAAAGCAGAGATCTAAGAAACTCTGAGCACAGAGGCAATAGCCATTAAAAAGCAAACCTTCCAAGATAACAATTTAATGTCAACAGAATGCAGAGGCTCAAACGGAACCTGTTGCAAAACCCAAACAACAAGATTTAGGCTTCAAGGAGGAGCCCCAGATCTAAACACAGGTCTGATCCTAATCAGAGCCTTAACAAAGGACTGCACGTCTGGAAGCACAGCCAGTCTCTAGTGCAATAAAACTGACAGGGCCGAAATCTGTCCCCTCAGGAAACTAGCAGAAAGGCCCTTCTCCAGCCCATCCTGGAGAAAAAAAAGATAAGATCCTGGCAACTTTAACTCTGTGCCAGGAAAAACCACGCTCTGCACACAAGAATAAGTAGGTCATCCACACATTGTGGTAGATAAGCCGAGTAACTGGTTTATGAGCTTGAATAAGAGCATCAATGACACTCTCAGTTAAATCTCTCTTGGTTAAGACTAAGCATTCAATCTTCACACAGTCAGCCTCAGAGAATCTAGATTTTGATGAACAAATGGACCTTGTATCAGCAGTTCTCTGTGACAAGGTAACTTTAACAGAGGAGATGAGGACATCTCCACTAGATCCACGAACTACGTCCTTCGCGGCCACAATGCGCAATCCGGATTACTGATATCCGCTCCTTCTTGACGAGGGCCACCACTATGAGTTTGAACCTCCAGGGCACTGCTAGTGCATCTATTAAATCCGCTTGGAGATCCCTCAACCTCGACCCATTCCTGGGTATTGAGATGCCATGAGATCTATCTCCGGCGTCCCCCCCTTGCTGCATATCTTTGCAAACACCCCAGAAAGGAGAGACCATTCCCCTAGATGGAAGGATTGCCTGCTGAGAAAATCCGCCTCCCAGTTGTCCACACCCAGAATGTGGATCGCTGACAGCGAACAGCTGTGGGCCTCCGCCCACTCCAAAATCTGAGATACTTCCTTCATCGCCAAGGAACTTCTCGTTCCCCCGATCGTTGATGTAAGCAACCAAGGTTATATTGTCTGATTGGAATCTGATAAACTGGGATGAACCCAGAATTGGACAAGCCTTCAAGGCCTTGAAGATTGCCCATAGTTTCAAAATATTTATCGGGAGGGAGGACTCCTCCTGATTCCCCAACCAGCTCCCCATCCAGATAGGCTTGTGTCCGTAGTCACAATCTCCCAGGATGGTCTTAAGAAGCATGTCCCTCGGGACAGGTGATCTGGAAAGAGCCACCAAGAGAGTGATTCTCTCGACTGGCTGTCTAATACAATCTGTTGAGACAGATCTGAATGATCGCTGTTCCACTGCCTCAGCATGCACAGTTGTAAAGGTCTGAGACAGAACCTGGCAAAAGGAATGATGTCCATGCAGGACACCATGAGACCAATCACCTCCAAAAACTGAGCCACAGAGGGACTCAAGGAGGTCTGGAGGGCAAGACATGCCTGGTCTGTTCGAAATATCCTCATGGATATGGAGTCTATTATAGTACCCAGGAATTCCACCCTGGTACTTGGGATAAGAGAATTGTCTTCCAAGTTTATCTTCCATCCATGTGATCGAAAAAGACTGAGAAGGGACTCTGAGAATTCTTCTGCAAGACGAAAGGATGGTGCTTGCATCAGAATATTGTTCAAGTATGGAGCTACTGCAATACCCTGAGTTCTAGCAAACTGCTTGAAGAGCCCCCAGAACCTTCATAAAAGATTATTGGAGCAGTAGCTAGGCTAAACGAACTGGAAGTGCTGCTCCAGAAATGCAAACCTCAGGAACTGAAAAAGTGATCCCTGTGGATTGGAACATGAAGGTAAGCATCCTTCAGATTTGTAAAACAATGGAGGTAGCTGGTTATTTTTAAGGGGGCTTTTTCAGTCAGATAGGCCACAGTGGATATGTTTGCTTATGCTTTATTTGTGTCTAATTATCTTGTCTTCTATCTTGTTTGAAAACTCCTGTTATGTGAGTATGTTACCTTTCTCCAACATAGGTGTGTCCGGTCCACGGCGTCATCCTTACTTGTGGGATATTCTCTTCCCCAACAGGAAATGGCAAAGAGCCCAGCAAAGCTGGTCACATGATCCCTCCTAGGCTCCGCCTACCCCAGTCATTCTCTTTGCCGTTGCACAGGCAACATCTCCACGGAGATGGCTAAGAGTTTTTTGGTGTTTAAATGTAGTTTTTATTCTTCAATCAAGTGTTTGTTATTTTAAAATAGTGCTGGTATGTACTATTTACTCTGAAACAGAAAAGAGAAGAAGATTTCTGTTTGTAAGAGGAAGATGATTTTAGCAAACGTTACTAAAATCGATTGCTGTTTCCACACAGGACTGTTGAAATGAAGTAACTTCAGTTGGGGGAAGCAGTTGGCAGACTTTTCTGCCTGAGGTATGACTGGCCACATTTCTAACAAGACTTTGTAATGCTGGAAGGCTGTCATTTTCCCTATGGGGACCGGTAAGCCATTTTCTTAGATTAAGCAAAAGAATAAAAGGCTTTATAAGGGCTTAAAAAACTGGTAGACATTTTTCTGGGCTAAAACGATTACTTTGCTAAGCATATTTGACAGATTATAACTCTTTATAGTTATTATAATCTTGGGGATTGTTGTTAAAAAACGGCAGGCACTGTATGGACACCTTTTTCAGATGGGGGCCTTCTCTAGTCATAGGCAGAGCCTCATTTTCGCGCCACTAATGCGCAGTTGTTTTTGGAAGGCAAGGCATGCAGATGCATGTGTGAGGAGCTAAGAACCACTGAAAAAGCTTATAGAAGGCGTCATTTGGTATCGTATTCCCCTCTGGGCTTGGTGTGCAATACTTTTAAGGCTTTAAGACACTGTGGTGAAATTTTGGTGAATTTTGAACAATTGCTTCATGCTTTTTCGCATATTCAGTAATAAAGTGTGCTCTGTTTAAAATTTAAAGTGACAGTAACGGTTTTATTTTAAAACGTTTTTTGTGCTTTGTTGACAAGTTTAAGCCTGTTTAACATGTCTGAACCATCAGATAAGCGATGTTCTATATGTATGAAAGCCAATGTGTCTCCCCATTTAAATATATGTGATAATTGTGACATAGTGTCCAAACAAAGTAGGGACAATGATGCCACAGATAATAATAGTGCCCAAGATGATTCTTCAGATGAGGGGAGTAAGCATGGTACTGCATCACCCCCTTCTGTGTCTACACCAGTTTTGCCCACACAAGAGGCCCCTAGTACATCTAGTGCGCCAATACTTATTACTATGCAACAATTAACGGCTGTTATGGATAATTCTATTGCAAATATTTTATCTAAAATGCCTACTTATCAAAGAAAGTGCGATTGCTCTGTTTTAAACACTGAAGAGCAAGAGGACGCTGATGATAACGTTTCTGACATACCCTCACACCAATCTGAAGGGGCCAGGAGGGAGGTTTTGTCTGAGGGAGAAATTTCAGATTCAGGAAAAATTTCTCAACAAGCTGAACCTGATGTTGTAACATTTAAATTTAAATTAGAACATCTCCGCGCACTGCTTAAGGAGGTATTATCTACTCTGGATGATTGTGACAATTTGGTCATTCCAGAGAAATTATGTAAGATGGACAAGTTCCTAGAGGTTCCGGTGCCCCCCGATGTTTTTCCTATACCCAAGCGGGTGGCGGACATAGTAAATAAGGAATGGGAAAGGCCCGGCATACCTTTTGTTCCTCCTCCTATATTTAAGAAATTATTTCCTATAGTCGACCCCAGAAAGGACTTATGGCAAACAGTCCCTAAGGTCGAGGGGGCGGTCTCTACTCTAAACAAACGCACTACTATTCCCATAGAAGATAGTTGTGCTTTCAAAGATCCTATGGATAAAAAATTAGAGGGTTTGCTTAAAAAGATGTTTGTTCAGCAAGGTTACCTTCTACAACCAATTTCATGCATTGTTCCTGTCACTACGGCAGCGTGTTTCTGGTTCGAAGAACTAGAAAAGTCGCTCAATAAAGAATCTTCGTATGAGGAGGTTATGGACAGAGTTCAAGCACTTAAATTGGCTAACTCTTTTATTCTAGATGCCGCTTTGCAATTAGCTAGATTAGCGGCGAAAAATTCAGGGTTTGCTATCGTGGCGCGCAGAGCGCTCTGGCTAAAGTCTTGGTCAGCGGATGTGTCTTCCAAGACAAAATTGCTTAACATCCCTTTCAAGGGCAAAACACTGTTTGGTCCTGATTTGAAAGAGATTATTTCAGACATCACCGGGGGAAAGGGCCACGCCCTTCCTCAGGATAGGTCTTTTAAGGCTAGAAATAAGCCTAATTTTCGTCCCTTTCGCAGAAACGGACCAGCCTCTACTTCTACATCCTCTAAGCAAGAGGGTAATACTTCTCAACCCAAACCAGCCTGGAGACAGATGCAAGGCTGGAACAAGGGTAAGCAGGCCAAGAAGCCTGCCACTGCTACCAAAACAGCATGAAGGGATGGCCCCCGATCCGGGACCGGATCTGGTAGGGGGCAGACTTTCTCTCTTTGCTCAGGCCTGGGCAAGAGATGTTCAGGATCCTTGGGCACTAGAAATAGTTTCTCAAGGTTATCTCCTGGAATTCAAGGAACTACCCCCAAGGGGAAGGTTCCACAGGTCTCAATTATCTTCAAACCAAATAAAAAGACAGGCATTCTTACATTGTGTAGAAGACCTGTTAAAGATGGGAGTAATTCATCCAGTTCCAATAGGAGAACAAGGGATGGGGTTTTACTCCAACCTGTTCATAGTTCCCAAAAAAGAGGGAACATTCAGACCAATTCTAGATCTCAAGATCCTAAACAAATTTCTCAGGGTTCCATCGTTCAAAATGGAAACCATTCGAACGATCCTTCCTACCATCCAGGAAGGTCAATTTATGACCACGGTGGATTTAAAGGATGCGTACCTACATATTCCTATCCACAAGGAACATCATCAGTTCCTAAGGTTCGCTTTTCTGGACAAGCATTACCAGTTTGTGGCACTTCCATTCGGATTAGCCACTGCTCCGAGAATTTTCACAAAGGTACTAGGGTCCCTTCTAGCGGTTCTAAGACCAAGGGGCATTGCAGTAGTACCGTACTTGGACGACATCCTGATTCAAGCGTCGTCTCTGTCAAAAGCAAAGGCTCATATGGACATCGTCCTAGCCTTTCTCAGATCTCACGGATGGAAAGTGAACATAGAAAAAAGTTCTCTTTCCCCGTCAACAAGAGTTCCCTTCTTGGGAACAATAATAGACTCCTTAGAAATGAGGATTTTTCTGACAGAGGTCAGAAAATCAAAACTTCTAAGCTCTTGTCAAGTTCTTCATTCTGTTCTTCGTCCTTCCATAGCGCAGTGCATGGAAGTAATAGGATTGATGGTTGCAGCAATGGACATAGTTCCTTTTGCACGAATTCATCTAAGACCATTACAACTGTGCATGATCAGACAGTGGAATGGGGATTATACAGACTTGTCTCCGACGATTCAAGTAGATCAAAGGACCAGGGATTCACTCCGTTGGTGGCTAATCCTGGACAACCTGTCACAGGGAATGAGCTTCCGCAGACCAGAGTGGGTCATTGTCACGACCGACGCCAGTCTGGTGGGCTGGGGCGCGGTCTGGGAACCCCTGAAAGCTCAGGGTCTATGGTCTCGGGAAGAATCTCTTCTCCCGATAAACATTCTGGAACTGAGAGCGATATTCAATGCTCTCAAAGCTTGGCCTCATCTAGCAAAGGCCAAATTCATAAGGTTTCAATCAGACAACATGACGACAGTTGCATATATAAACCATCAGGGGGGAACAAGGAGTTCCCTGGCGATGGAGGAAGTGACCAAGATAATTCAATGGGCGGAGGATCACTCCTGCCACTTGTCTGCAATCCACATCCCCGGAGTGGAAAATTGGGAAGCGGATTTTCTGAGTCGTCAGACATTCCATCCGGGGGAGTGGGAACTCCACCCGGAAATCTTTGCCCAAATAACTCAATTATGGGGCATTCCAGACATGGATCTGATGGCCTCTCGTCAGAACTTCAAGGTTCCTTGTTACGGATCCAGATCCAGGGATCCCAAGGCGACTCTAGTAGATGCACTAGTAGCACCTTGGACCTTCAACCTAGCTTATGTATTCCCACAGTTTCCTCTCATTCCCAGGCTGGTAGCCAGGATCAACCAGGAGAGGGCTTCGGTGATCTTGATAGCTCCTGCGTGGCCACGCAGGACTTGGTATGCAGACCTGGTGAATATGTCATCGGCTCCACCATGGAAGCTACCTTTGAGACAGGACCTTCTTGTTCAAGGTCCATTCGAACATCCGAATCTGGTTTCCCTCCAACTGACTGCTTGGAGATTGAACGCTTGATTTTATCAAAGCGTGGGTTTTCAGATTCTGTAATAGATACTCTGATTCAGGCTAGAAAGCCTGTAACTAGAAAAATTTACCATAAGATATGGAAAAAATATATCTGTTGGTGTGAATCTAAAGGATTCCCATGGAACAAGATAAAAATTCCTAAGATTCTATCCTTTCTACAAGAAGGTTTGGAGAAAGGATTATCTGCAAGTTCTCTGAAGGGACAGATCTCTGCGTTATCTGTTTTACTTCATAAAAGGCTGGCAGCTGTGCCAGACGTTCAAGCGTTTGTCCAGGCTCTGGTTAGAATCAAGCCTGTTTACAGACCTTTGACTCCTCCCTGGAGTCTTAATCTAGTTCTTTCAGTTCTTCAAGGGGTTCCGTTTGAACCCTTACATTCCGTAGATATTAAGTTATTATCTTGGAAAGTTTTGTTTTTGGTTGCAATTTCTTCTGCTAGAAGAGTTTCAGAGTTATCTGCTCTGCAGTGTTCTCCGCCCTATCTGGTGTTCCATGCAGATAAGGTGGTTTTGCGTACTAAGCCTGGTTTTCTTCCGAAAGTTGTTTCCAACAAGAATATTAACCAGGAGATAGTTGTACCTTCTTTGTGTCCGAATCCAGTTTCAAAGAAGGAACGTTTGTTACACAATTTGGACGTAGTCCGTGCTCTAAAATTCTATTTAGAGGCCACTAAAGATTTCAGACAAACATCTTCTTTGTTTGTTGTTTATTCCGGTAAAAGGAGAGGTCAAAAAGCAACTTCTACCTCTCTTTCTTTTTGGCTTAAAAGCATTATCCGATTGGCTTATGAGACTGCCGGACGGCAGCCTCCTGAAAGAATCACAGCTCATTCCACTAGGGCTGTGGCTTCCACATGGGCCTTCAAGAACGAGGCTTCTGTTGACCAGATATGTAAGGCAGCGACTTGGTCTTCACTGCACACTTTTGCCAAATTTTACAAATTTGATACTTTTGCTTCTTCAGAGGCTATTTTTGGGAGAAAGGTTTTTCAAGCCGTGGTGCCTTCCATTTAGGTGACCTGATTTGCTCCCTCCCTTCATCCGTGTCCTAAAGCTTTGGTATTGGTTCCCACAAGTAAGGATGACGCCGTGGACCGGACACACCTATGTTGGAGAAAACAGAATTTATGCTTACCTGATAAATTACTTTCTCCAACGGTGTGTCCGGTCCACGGCCCGCCCTGGTTTTTTTAATCAGGTCTGATGAATTATTTTCTCTAACTACAGTCACCACGGTATCATATGATTTCTCCTATGCATATTTCTTCCTGTACGTCGGTCGAATGACTGGGGTAGGCGGAGCCTAGGAGGGATCATGTGACCAGCTTTGCTGGGCTCTTTGCCATTTCCTGTTGGGGAAGAGAATATCCCACAAGTAAGGATGACGCCGTGGACCGGACACACCGTTGGAGAAAGTAATTTATCAGGTAAGCATAAATTCTGTTTTTTGCATGTAACACTGGGCCAGGCAACTATCTGTAGGATAACAAATAGTTAATTGCTGTATTTCTCTCCCTGTCCAAAATTAGAGAAGTCACATGAATGGTTTTCTGTGCACTAGGCCAGTGCACAGGAAACTAGGATAGGTCAAGCAGAGTGTATGCTATTTTGCTGACAGGTTGTTCAAATGGAAACTAACTCGTTGAATTGTTCCTCATTTTTGTAAACTGTAACAAGTATAGGAAAACAGATGAATTAGAATAGGTATTTTGCCCAGCAACCAGATGAAGGGATCTTTAAGTCAAATATTACTGGTGACACGTTGATTACATAAGCTGTTGTACTCTGTTAAAACTGAATGCTGGACTGCCCATCTTCAGAATTTGCTGTCTAATTCTCCCACGTTTATCAACTTGGTATGTGATCAATAAACAAAATCTCAACAAAGAACCTGTGTATTCCTTGACTGTGGCTATTTGTGTCAGGGAAAACGACAGTTTTGGTGCGTTGGCCGGGAATCGCAATATCTCGGTATCCTCTTCAGGCAGACACCACTGGACCCTGGAGACACTCAACAAATACCGGTCACAACAGGTAAGCCACCTTTAAATGGCTTTAATTGCCTGAGTGTCTCTAGGTAAAGAGGAATATGCTTGAACTTTCTGATTGACGCGATTCCTAGATATTTTGTTTATTGACTATTGATTTTATTGTGATTTTACTGATTTAATAGTTTAATTGTAACAAATTATTAAAATAATTTGGCTGTGACAAATTTGTGTGACCAGGAGGTTGTCAGCAGAACAGGCAAGTGTGCGTAGTACTGGGTCTTCAGTCTCAGTAAGTCCCCGGGGGGCTTGGGAGAGAGACTGAGGCGATACCCTTTGTTAAAATCGTGACCTGGTTGAAATCCTAAGGGAAACAAAGGCAACATTTACTGCATATGTATAAGAAATTACCGGTAAAATAGGTGCTAGCTGAAGACAGGGTCTTCTGGTGCGTAAAACTATAGTAGCAATTAAGATGGAAAAAAAATCCATTAAGGGTGGTCCTGAAATAGAGGAGGGACCCAAGTGGCCCCCAGGGTCCCCTGCAGCCTAGATGGAGGAACTATTATGGCCCATTAATTAATTCCTATCATGATAAATGGGTAAATACTAACAGAGTCAAAAACACACCATTGGCCACCTGAGGGCACATGGAATTTAGATAATTTGCACACATTGCAGGACAGGCTACTTAACACACAGAAAAAGAATAAGCCCAAGCTCCCTGAATGGAATGTCTATCAGAAATGGCGCGCAGAAGCTGAAAAACGTCAGCTGGCCTCTCTGAAAACCTCATTAGAGGATAATTTCAGTAAAACAGATATAAGGGGAAAACAAAATTTATGCTTACCTGATAAATTACTTTCTCCAACGGTGTGTCCGGTCCACGGCTTCATCCTTACTTGTGGGAATATCTCTTCCCCAACAGGAAATGGCAAAGAGTCCCAGCAAAAGCTGGCCATATAGTCCCTCCTAGGCTCCGCCCACCCCAGTCATTCGACCGACGGACAGGAGGAAAAAACAGGAGAAACTATAGGGTGCCGTGGTGACTGTAGTTAGAGAAAATAATTCATCAAACCTGATTAAAAAACCAGGGCGGGCCGTGGACCGGACACACCGTTGGAGAAAGTAATTTATCAGGTAAGCATAAATTCTGTTTTCTCCAACATTGGTGTGTCCGGTCCACGGCGTCATCCTTACTTGTGGGAACCAATACCAAAGCTTTAGGACACGGATGAAGGGAGGGAGCAAATCAGGTTACCTAAACGGAAGGCACCACAGCTTGCAAAACCTTTCTCCCAAAAATAGCCTCCGAAGAAGCAAAAGTATCAAATTTGTAAAATTTGGCAAAAGTGTGCAGTGAAGACCAAGTCGCTGCCTTACATATCTGATCAACAGAAGCCTCGTTCTTGAAGGCCCATGTGGAAGCCACAGCCCTAGTAGAGTGAGCTGTGATTCTTTCAGGGGGCTGCCGTCCGGCAGTCTCGTAAGCAAATCGGATGATGCTTTTAAGCCAAAAGGAAAGAGAGGTAGAAGTCGCTTTTTGACCTCTCCTCTTACCAGAATAGACGACAAACAGAGAAGATGTTTGTCTGAAATCCTTTGTAGCTTCTAAATAGAATTTTAGAGCACGGACTACGTCCAAATTGTGCAACAAACGTTCCTTCTTTGAAACTGGATTCGGACACAAAGAAGGTACAACTATCTCCTGGTTAATATTTTTGTTAGAAACAACCTTTGGAAGAAAACCAGGCTTAGTACGCAAAACCACCTTATCTGCATGGAACACCAGATAGGGTGGAGAACACTGCAAAGCAGATAACTCAGAAACTCTTCTAGCAGAAGAAATAGCAACTAAAAACAAAACTTTCCAAGATAACAACTTAATATCTATGGAATGTAGAGGTTCAAACAGAACCCCTTGAAGAACTGAAAGAACTAGATTTAAACTCCAGGGAGGAGTCAAAGGTCTGTAAACTGGCTTGATCCTAACCAGAGCCTGAACAAATGCTTGAACATCTGGCACAGCTGCCAGTCGTTTGTGTAATAAGACAGATAAAGCAGAAATCTGTCCCTTTAGAGAACTCGCTGATAATCCTTTATCCAAACCTTCTTGTAGAAAGGAAAGGATCTTAGGAATTTTGACCTTATTCCATAAGAATCCCTTGGATTCACACCAGCAGATATATCTTTTCCATATTTTATGGTAAATTTTTCTAGTTACCGGTTTTCTGGCTTGAACTAGAGTATCTATCACAGAATCTGAAAACCCACGCTTTGATAGAATCAAGCGTTCAATTTCCAAGCCGTCAGCTGGAGGGAGACCAGATTTGGATGTTCGAATGGATCCTGTCTCAGAGGTAGCTTCCATGGTGGAACCGATGACATATTCACCAGCTCTGCATACCAAGTCCTGCGTGGCCACGCAGGGGCTATCAAAATCACCGGAGCCCTCTCCTGCTTGATCCTGGCTACCAGCCTGGGAATGAGAGGAAACGGTGGAAACACATAGGCTAGGTTGAAGGTCCAAGGCGCTACTAATGCATCCACTAGAGTCGCCTTGGGATCCCTGGATCTGGACCCATAGCAAGGAACCTTGAAGTTCTGACGAGACGCCATCAGATCCATGTCTGGAATGCCCCATAATTGAGTCAACTAAGCAAAGATCTCCGGGTGGAGTTCCCACTCCCCCGGATGGAAAGTCTGACGACTCAGGTAATCCGCTTCCCAGTTTTCCACACCTGGGATGTGGATCGCAGATAGGTGGCAGGAGTGATCCTCCGCCCATTGTATTATTTTGGTCACTTCTTTCATCGCCAGGGAACTCCTTGTTCCCCCCTGATGATTGATATAAGCAACAGTCGTCATGTTGTCTGATTGGAATCTTATGAATATGGCCTTTGCTAGCTGAGGCCAAGCCCTGAGAGCATTGAATATCGCTCTCAGTTCCAGAATGTTTATCGGGAGAAAAGACTCTTCCCGAGACCATAGTCCCTGAGCTTTCAGGGATTCCCAGACCGCCCCAGCCCACTAGACTGGCGTCGGTCGTGACGATGACCCACTCTGGTCTGCGGAAGCTCATTCCCTGGGATAGGTGGTCCAGGGTTAGCCACCAACGGAGTGAATCTCTGGTCTTCTGATCTACTTGAATCACTGGAGACAAGTCTGTATAGTCCCCATTCCACTGTTTCAGCATGACTTCTGTCAGGAAAATCCTCATTTCTAAAGAATCTATTATTGTTCCCAAGAAAGGAACTCTTGTCGACGGAGACAGGGAACTTTTTTCTATGTTCACCTTCCATCCGTGAGATCTGAGAAAGGCCAGAACGATGTCTGTATGAGCCTTTGCCTTTGAAAGAGACTACGCTTGTATTAGAATGTCGTCCAAGTATGGTACTACGGCAATGCCCTTCGGTCTTAGAACCGCTAGAAGGGACCTGAGTACCTTTGTGAAAATCCTTGGAGCAGTGGCTAACCCGAATGGGAGGGCCACAAACTGGTAATGTTTGTCCAGAAAGGCGAACCTTAGGAACTGATCATGTTCTTTGTGGATAGGGATATGTAGATACGCATCCTTTAGATCCACGGTAGTCATAAATTGACCTTCCTGGATTGTAGGTAGAATCGTTCGAATGGTTTCCATTTTGAACGATGGTACTCTGAGAAATTTGTTTAGGATTTTTAAATCCAGAATTGGTCTGAAGGTTCCCTCTTTTTTGGGAACTATGAACAGATTTGAGTAAAATCCCATTCCTTGTTCCGCCATTGGAACTGGGTGTATCACTCCCATTTTTAACAGGTCTTCTACACAATGTAAGAATGCCTGTGTGACAGACCTTTCTGTCAGGACTGAAGGAGTTAACTGTGTTTAGCTTTAAGAAACTATTTTCTAAACACAAGTTGCTGGCTCCAACCATAATTTAGTTAGTGATAAGAATTCCATTGTTTGATCACCCTCAGAGAGAAAACGCCTAAGTGATAAGAAGAGCCAAGAGTGTCTTGTGGTTGAAGTGTTTAAGTAATATAATTCTATTGTTTCATGTAAAAGGGCGCTTTTCCCTCCATGTAATGTACAACAGTCTTTCAACCCCCATCTGGGGGGGGGGGGGGGGGTCAGACCTGCATAAATACTAGGCATAGCCTTTAACAAATGACATTCTGTTTAAACCTGAAAACTGGCTGGTTTGTGAATTGCTGATTCCCTATGCAGGACGTTGTTCCCTGGTATTAACCCTTGGTATCCTGTTGGTACTGTAACAATTGGTGGCAAGCGACGGAATGAACCTTATCGCCCAGAAGAGCAACTGCACAAGCCAGTAACCTCAGGAAGAGGGGGATAATTACAATACTGACTAAGATGGAAAAGAGAAAAATAAATTTTGCAGCTTTTAAAAACTTCCTGGAAACAGAAGGAGAGATTGATGGGTACCTTGCGGATTTTGAGAGGCAATGTGCACTACACAAGGTACCCGCAGAGGACTGGGTCACGATATTATCTGGAAAATTATCCGGCCGGGCCAGAGAGGCTTTTCGGGCCATTCCAGATGAGGAAGTCAGGGATTATAATACTGTAAAAGAGGCTCTGCTCTCCAGGTATGCGGTTACACCGGAGGCATACCGGAGGCGGTTCAGAGACACTGTTAAATTAGCTGGAGATTCCTACCTTGAGTGGGCATGTAAGGTGCACCGCACAGCAGCTCACTGGATAGCGGGGTGCCAAGCCATATCTGGGGAAGAGGTGTTGCAGCTATTCCTGTTGGAACATTGCTTCAACAAGTTACCCGCAGGAGTTCGAGAGTGGGTTCGGGACCATAAACCCTCCACCCTGCAGGAAGCGGCTCGCTTGGTAGATGAGTATACGGATGCCCGCAAACTGGACACTGCTACCACTAAGCCCCCTGCTAGAGTGGAGTACAGACCCCCAGTCACCCCAGCAGCTGCCAGTTACCAAACCCCGGCGCACCGCTATACCACACGGCCTCCGGCCACGAACTACCCTCAGAGAGCCCTGTTCAATTTGCGGTGCTACTCACAACCTATTCGGTGCTTTAGATGTAAGCAACTAGGGCACAAAAGACCAGAGTGTCCCCTAAACGCAGCGAACCAAGCGCAGTCCTGGAGAAGACCCGCCGGCGGAATCCCACGTAATCCTCAGCCTGCGGCCCGCTACGTAGAGGCGCAAGAATGCTGGAGCATCCTACATGAGGCAGACCTTGTGCAAGCTGCCCACCGGAATAACCGGCAACTGGTTAAAGTGAATGGGAAGAAGGTCAGTGGTCTACGGGATACTGGTGCTACCATGACCTTGCTTCAAAAGAACTTGGTGTCTGAGAAACAGTACACTGGAGACACTGTGGCTGTGAGGGTAGCAGGGGGCGATGTGTTCAGCCTACCTGTTGCCAGGGTACATTTGGATTGGGGAGTGGGCGCTAGACCTGTGAATGTGGGGGTCAAGAAGGACTTACCTGCTGATGTTCTTCTTGGAAATGACTTGGCCCCCCTTGTTTCTGCCTATGCTCCTATGGGTCCCGCTGATGTTAACTCTGTGACTACCCGTGCCCAGATCCGTGCAGCAGAGACTGACCCACCTGCTGCTAAGCCCCAGGACGCTGAGCTCAGTAAATCTCTATCCGCTATTGATATGTGGAGGTCCCGTTACAATGCGCTGATGAAGGAGAAGAGGAGCGCAGAGGAAAAAGCAAGTTTAGAACGTGAATCTCTGCTAGACAAGCTGCACCGACAGACTGCAGAAAACACCAGCTTGAGAGTGGGACATGAAACCTTAAAGACAAACTTAGTGACACTGGAGGAGAAGCTGACGCTGGCTCATAGGGAGGTGCAGCAACTCAAGGGCACCCTATGTCAGTATGAAGGGATTGTGGATACCTATAAAGAGCAGGTACAGAAAACTCGTAAAGAAGCTGATGGGATTTTGAAGGACTGTTTGGCCCTGGTCTGGGCACTGAGGAATTTGAACCCTTGTTTGTATGGACAGGAATTCTCTCTCATAACGGGAATACAGATGGATTGTCCCAGCAAACTGACATGCCTACCACCTCCTAGTCCGGTCATCCCCAGGTTGACCCGCAAAAGGGTCAAGCCGGGTCTGCCGGAGTGTTCCACAAGGGGGGAGCTATGTGACAGACCCTTCTGTCAGGACTGAAGGAGTTAACTGTGTTTAGCTTTAAGAAACTATTTTCTAAACACAAGTTGCTGGCTCCAACCATAATTTAGTTAGTGATAAGAATTCCATTGTTTGATCACCCTCAGAGAGAAAACGCCTAAGTGATAAGAAGAGCCAAAAGTGTCTTGTGGTTGAAGTGTTTAAGTAATATAATTCTATTGTTTCATGTAAAAGGGCGCTTTTCCCTCCATGTAATGTACAACAGTCTTTCAACCCCCATCTGGGGGGGGGGTCAGACCTGCATAAATACTAGGCATAGCCTTTAATAAATGACATTCTGTTTAAACCTGAAAACTGGCTGGTTTGTGAATTGCTGATTCCCTATGCAGGACGTTGTTCCCTGGTATTAACCCTTGGTATCCTGTTGGTACCGTAACAGCCTGTCTCTTTATTTGGTTTGAGGATAAGTGAGATATGTGGAACCTTCCCCTTGGGGGTAGTTCCTTGAATTCCAGGAGATAACCCTGAGAAACTATTTCTAGCGTCCAGGGATCCTGAACATCTCTTGCCCAAGCCTGAGCAAAGAGAGAGAGTCTGCCCCCTACTAGATCCGGTCCCGGATCGGGGGCTACTCCTTCATGCTGTTTTGTTAGCAGCAGCAGGCTTCTTGGCCTGCTTACCCTTGTTCCAGCCTTGCATCGGTTTCCAGGCTGGTTTGGTTTGTGAAGCGTTACTCTCTTGTTTAGAGGATGCAGAGTTAGAGGTCGGTCCGTTCCTGAAATTGCGTAAGGAACGAAAATTAGACTTATTCTTGGCTTTGAAAGGTCTATCTTGTGGAAGGGCGTGGCCCTTTCCCCCAGTGATGTCAGAAATAATCTCTTTCAAATCTGGCCCAAAGAGAGTTTTACCCTTGAAGGGGATATTAAGTAATTTTGTCTTGGAAGATACATCCGCTGACCAAGACTTTAGCCAAAGCGCTCTGCGCGCCACAATTGCAAACCCTGAATTTTTCGCCGCTAATCTAGCTAATTGCAAAGCGGCATCTAAAATAAAAGAATTAGCCAACTTGAGTGCGTGAACTCTGTCCATAACCTCCTCATACGGAGTCTCTCTACTGAGCGACTTTTCCAGTTCCTCGAACCAGAACCACGCTGCTGTAGTGACAGGAACAATGCACGAAATGGGTTGCAGGAGGTAACCTTGCTGTACAAAAATCTTTTTAAGCAAACCCTCCAATTTTTTATCCATAGGATCTTTGAAAGCACAATTATCCTCGATAGGGATAGTAGTGCGTTTGTTTAGAGTAGAAACTGCCCCCTCGACCTTAGGGACTGTCTGCCATAAGTCCTTTCTGGGGTCGACCATAGGAAATAATTTTTTAAATATAGGAGGGGGGACAAAAAGGTATGCCGGGCCTCTCCCACTCCTTATTCACTATTTCCGCCACCCGCTTGGGTATAGGAAAAGCGTCGGGGTGCACCGGAACCTCTAGGAACTTGTCCATCTTGCATAATTTTTCTGGAATGACCAAGTTGTCACAATCATCCAGAGTAGATAACACCTCCTTAAGCAGTGCGCGGAGATGCTCTAATTTAAATTTAAATGTCACAACATCAGGTTCAGCCTGTTGAGAAATTCTACCTGAATCTGAAATTTCCCCATCTGACAAAACCTCCCTCATGGCCCCTTCAGATTGGTGTGAGGGTATGACAGAGCAATTATCATCAGCGCCCTCCTGCTCTTCAGTGTTTAAAACAGAGCAATCGCGCTTTCTCTGATATGCAGGCATTTTGGATAAAATATTTGCTATGGAGTTATCCATTACAGCCGTCAATTGTTGCATGGTAATAAGCATTGGCGCGCTAGAAGTACTAGGGGCCTCCTGTGTGGGCAAAACTGGTGTAGACACAGAAGGAGATGATGTAGAACCATGTCTACTCCCTTCATCTGAGGAATCATCTTGGGCAATTTCATTATCTGTGGCAGTACTGTCCTTACTTTGTTTGGACGCTATGGCACAATTATCACACAATTTTGAAGGGGGAGACACATTGGCTTTCATACATATAGAACATAGCTTATCTGAAGGTGCAGACATGTTAAACAGGCTTAAACTTGTCAATAAAGTACAAAAAAACAGTTTTAAACAAAACGTTACTGTCACTTTAAATTTTAAACAGTGCACACTTTATTACTGAATATGTGAAAAAGTATGAAGGAATTGTTAAAAAATTACCACAGTGTCTTAAAGCATTCAATGTATTGCACACCAATTTTCAAAGCTTTAACCCTTAAAGAAACCGGAGCCGGTTACAGTTTTAACCCCTCTACAGTCCCAGCTACAGCCTGTGCTGCGACTTTACCAAACCCAGAGGGGAATACGATACCAAATGAAGCCTTCTAGGAAGTTTTCCAACTACTTTGTGATCCTCACACATGCATCTGCATGTCTGCTCTCAAAAAGTAACTGTGCAGTAATGGCGCGAAAATGAGGCTCAGCCTACAACTGGGAAGGCCCTTCCTGACTGGAAAGGTGTCTAACACAGTGTCTGACGTTAAAAAACGTTCCCCAAGCTTATAAATGTGAATTACAAGCCTAAACATGTATAAAATGCCCAAATAAAGCAATCGATTTTGCCCATAAAAGTGTCTACCAGTTTCCACATACTCTTAACCATCTCCGTGGAGATGTTGCCTGTGCAACGGCAAAGAGAATGACTGGGATGGGCGGAGCCTAGGAGGGACTATATGGCCAGCTTTTGCTGGGACTCTTTGCCATTTCCTGTTGGGGAAGAGATATTCCCACAAGTAAGGATGACACCGTGGAACGGACAAACCAATGTTGGAGAAAAGGCAACGATACAGGATCCCACTTATAACCTCCCATCGCCGAGTAAGGAGAAAAAGAAAGGGAAAAACGTGCATAGTCCATCACCCTATAGTGAGCCAGATCTAGTGCAATCTTGGGCCCTATACCCTGCATTGCCCACACAACCTCCCACAGAGCAAGTGCAAGCAGTAGTGTCCACAGCCCCCAGCAACTCCTGCGCTGCGCAGATCTAACAGGAATAGACAAATCCCTAGTGAAATAGCTGGGTTTGTGACACACAAAGCCCTTGTTAAAACATTCCCAAAGGCTCTCACTGGTGTAAGTGATGAATCAGAAATATGTGGCACCTGTTTGAGTCTGTATTTACTCCATAAGAAAAAGTAAAATTCATTATAGTTTATAACAGAGCTCCGTGTAATTGGGGAACTGAAACTGCAAGGAGTGTTACTGCCTGGGATGCTATAGCTGATGAAAGAGATTAGATTAAATTACACCAGTGGTATACACACATACAGAAGTGTATTGCAGAGACGTTTACTTCAGCTGTAGATTGGAATAAAACAGATGAGTTTGCAGAGGAAATATTGCAAAATTAAGCACTACGGGGGAATTGAGGACGTGGAAAGGAATGCAAAAAACCTTTATATAGTCATTGCATTTGTAAATTACTTAGACCCAGAAGTGTCTAAACAATTACAACTGTCAATGCTAGGATGGTCAACTCTGCCATTTAAAACAGTGCGCACAGGGGCTGGACAAGTGTACCGGACCCTTAGAACAGAGAGAAGTTAAATGAAAGTGCAAGAGAGAGCAGCAGAGGCTCAGGCTGTAAACTATTCTCAACAGAATAGGCAGAAAGGAAAGCAAGGGGGTGGGGAAACAAAGAAACAGTTAAAATGCTATAACTATGGGAAGCTCAGACATTTTGCTAGAGACTGTTGGTCATCCAAACAGAGAAAAGGGAACCAGGGAGGGGACAGACGTGACAGAGATGGGCAGAAACAGGGGGGAGGTGGTACCTCCTTTAACCCTGAAGCTTAACGAAACTATGACTGACTAGCTAATGGTAATACACTGGTGACTGTCCCTGTTGAGCAAGGTAATAAGCCTACTGTAACTAACTATTAATGGGGAACAGCATCCATTTTTAATTAACACTGGAGCCACTAGCTCTACACTTTTAAACACTTTGTCCTCAAATATTCAGGTAGCTTACCAAAAACCTGTAATGACCTGAAATAAATACATCCCACACCCAATCTCAAAACCCCTTAATGTGTCCATAGGCTCACAATTACAGAGCAACATGCCTTTTGTTAAGCCCCACTTGCCCTGTAAATTTACTTGGAAAAGACTTATTGTGTAAATTGGGATGTACTATATATTGCACCCCTGATGGAGTCTTTCTAGATGTGCCTGATAAGATTCAAAACAAAGTGTATGCCACTTTAGAGAAACAGATGGAGGGAGACACTGAATCCCCTCTGCCAATTGAATTTGAACAATTACCTGAATCTCTATGGGCCAAAGAGGGCAATGACATTGGGCTAATAAAATCTGCAGGGGAAATTGTTATAGAATTAAAGGAAAATGCTAAATTGCCTAACATCCCACAGTATCCCCTAAGAAAGGAAGCACTGGACGGCATTAAGCCTGTAATACAACATCTTTTGAAGCAGGGCGTCTTAGTAGAGAAGAAAAGAAAAACAGGCGCACAAGGCACAATTCAAGTGAAAGATTTATTAGACATAAAACACACGCAAGTGAAAATACACTTACTGGATGCAACAAATAACGGTCATATCAGATGTGTCTTTTTAGGGCTTACAGCTCCTTTCACCACACCGGCAAAGATGGTCCGCCTCCTTACAGCTGGTTACAAGTTGCTGCAGGCAAAAGTAATCCGGATCCTTTCACCCAGCTGCTTGCTAAGCTTGTGTGACAAAAAGTTTTTGCTGCTCTCCTACAGACATCAAATGGTGAGACCACTGACCTGACGCGTTTCCCCCGAACTCCGGTCGGGCTTTTTCAAAGGCTAAATTGATAACGGATATCACTGAGAATGCGCCTTTTTACTTTAAAGGCGAGATGGCCAATCCAAATAAAGGTGTGTGATAATGGACCAATGGTAAGAAGGGGTGTGTATTCTCAGTCCCTGATCAGTGAACGCCATAAAAATTTTTTTGGCAAAGTCTCTATGCACTTGCGGCTCCGTTACAAGAAAAATAGCAAACCTTAAATGTTTAACTTAATGCAGTCGGAATTTTACACAAAAAAGGCATAAAACATCTAAAAGACATATTTAAGATTATAAATACTAAAATACATATAAATAAGACAAATAGTTGATACTTTCATTTAAAAAAGATACTTATGTTTAGAAACTCATTATTATAAAAATATCTTTTCAAAAACATTGATACTCAGACATTACTCATTTAGTATCTCAGGGATACTTCACTTATACGCTTCAAACCTACTATATAAATTCTATTATAAAACCCTATCAAACAAAGGCATTTAAAAAACATTAACTCAAAGGGGCTTTACTTCAAACTATGTACCTAAAACCTTATGTGTGCACAGTTTTATATAAGATTAAAAACGTAACCTATTATAATCATTGAACATATATTTGTTGCAAATAAATAGGCTTATATATTTACAAAGGACAACTTAATCTGATATAAGATAAAAAGGGTCTTGGGGAATCTTATACAATCGAAAAAGGTCATAGGGGATCTTATTAAAATAGTAAAATATTTTGTATATAAATTACTCCATAAAAATGAATTAGACCTAAACTGGGAAAATTTTAAACATTTTAATATATAAGAATGGTTGATCAATTAATTTAATGTGAGGATTTACTCTAATATAATCATACTAACTATATAATAACTATTAATTATATTAATTTATTATTTTATTTAGTTACAAATAAGAAAAGGAACTTTATAAAAATGCTGCCACATCAATATCGATGTTTAATCCCAAAGGTTGTAGTGTTTTCAATTTATAAATCCATTTGGTTTCCAACTTTCTTAACTCTAACAATCTATTTGGTTTTGTATGAGAAACAAAGCCTATTACTTTACTTCATACTAAGAAATTGGAAAATATAATAAAAAAAACATTGGCCTATTTTGAAATCAGATCCCCTTTTAGGTCCACACCTTGAAGAAAAGCCCACTTTTACATATAAAAAAGGTAGAAGTTTAAAAAATATTCTGGCCCCTAGTAGAATCAAATCTATTAAAAACAATAAGGTGGAAGATAAAAAAACGATAATTGGTTAAAAAATTGGAAAAGGACAATGAAATGTGGAAAAACAAAGTGTAACATGTGCACACACGTTAATAAAGAACCAACATTCCACAATAGCCAATCTACAGAAACATATAATATACATTTCAAAAGTAATTGTGATTCAATCTATGTTGTTTATTTATTGGAATGTGGGTGTGGCCTTCTTTATGTAGGCCGCACAAAAAGGAAAATAAGACGCAGAACTAACGAACATTTATATAATATAAAAGAAAAAAACATAATTTATGCTTACCTGATAAATTTATTTCTCTTCTGGTGTATCCAGTCCACGGATCATCCATTACTTGTGGGATATTCTCCTTCCCAACAGGAAGTTTCAAGAGGATCATCCATAGCAGAGCTGTCTATATAGCTCCTCCCCTAACTGCCATATCCAGTCATTCGACCGAAGACAAGCAAGAGAAAGGAGAAACCATAGGGTGCAGTGGTGACTGTAGTTTAAAGTTAAAAAATACCTGCCTTAAAATGACAAGGCGGGCCGTGGACTGGATACACCACAAGAGAAATAAATTTATCAGGTAAGCATAAATTATGTTTTCTCTTGTAAGGTGTATCCAGTCCATGGATCATCCATTACTTGTGGGATACCAATACCAAAGCTAAAGTACACGGATGAAGGGAGGGACAAGGCAGGTACTTAAACGGAAGGTACCACTGCCTGTAAAACCTTTCTCCCAAAAATAGCCTCCGAAGAAGAAAAAGTATCAAATTTATAGAATTTTGAAAAGGTATGAAGCGAAGACCAAGTCGCCGCCTTGCAAATCTGTTCAACAGAAGCCTCATTTTTAAAGGCCCATGTGGAAGCCACAGGTCTAGTAGAATGAGCTGTAATCCTTTCAGATGGCTGCTGGCCAGCAGTCTCATAAGCTAAGCGTTTTATACATCTTAGCCAAAACGAAAGAGAAGTTGCCGAAGGCTTTAGGCCTCTCCTCTGTCCAGATTAGACAACAAACAAAGCAGATGTTTGACGAAAATCTTTAGTAGCTTGTAAATAATACTTTAAAGCACGAACCACGTCAAGATTGTGTAATAGAAGTTCCTTCTTTGAAGAAGGATTAGGACACAATGACGGAACAACAATCTCCTGATTGATATTCTTATTAGATACAACCTTAGGTAAAAACCCAGGTTTGGAACGCAAAACTACCTTATCTGCATGGAAGATCAGATAAGGGGAATCACATTGTAAGGCAGATAACTCGGAAACTCTACGAGCCAAGGAAATAGCTACCAAAATTAGAACTTTCCAAGATAAAAGTTTGATATCTATGGAATGAAGAGGTTCAAACGGAACCCCTTGAAGAACTTTAAGAACCAAATTTAAACTCCATGGCGGAGCAACAGGTTTAAACACAGGCTTGATTCTAACTAAAGCCTGACAAAATGCCTGAACGTCTGGAACATCCGCCAGACGCTTGTGCAAAAGAATAGACAGAGCAGAAATCTGTCCCTTTAAGGAACTAGCTGACAATCCTTTTTCCAATCCTTCTTGGAGAAAAGATAATATCCTGGGAATCCTGACTTTACTCCATGAGTAACCCTTGGATTCACACCAATAAAGATATTTACGCCATATCTTATGATAGATTTTCCTGGTGAAAGGCTTTCGTGCCTGAATTAAGGTATCAATGACTGACTCGGAGAAGCCACACTTTGATAAAATCAAGCGTTTAATCTCCAGGCAGTCAGTCTCAGAGAAATTAGATTTGGATGGTTGAAAGGACCCTGAAGTAGAAGGTCCTGTCTCAGCGGCAGAGTCCATGGTGGAAAGGATGACATGTCCACCAGATCTGCATACCAAGTCCTGCGTGGCCACGCAGGCGCTATCAAGATCCCCGATGCTCTCTCCTGCTTGATTTTGGCAATCAGACGAGGGAGCAGAGGAAACGGTGGAAACACATAAGCCAGGTTGAAAGACCAAGGTGCTGCTAGAGAATCTATCAGCGTCACCTTGGGATCCCTGGACCTGGATCCTTAACAAGGAATTTTGGCGTTCTGGTGAGATGCCATGAGATCCAGTTCTGGTTTGCCCCAACGATGAATCAATTGTGCAAACACCTCCGGATGGAGTTCCCACTCCCCCGGATGAAAAGTCTGACGACTTAGAAAATCCGCCTCCCAGTTCTCCACACCTGGGATATGGATAGCTGATAGGTGGCAAGAGTGAATCTCTGCCCAGCGTATTATCTTTGAGACTTCTAACATCGCTAGGGAACTCCTTGTTCCCCCTTGATGGTTGATGTAAGCCACAGTAGTGATGTTGTCCGACTGAAATCTGATGAACCTCATTGTCGCTAGCTGAGGCCAAGCCTGAAGAGCATTGAATATCGCTCTTAGTTCCAGAATGTTTATTGGAAGGAGTGACTCCTCCTGAGTCCACGATCCCTGAGCCTTCAGGGAGTTCCAGACTGCCCCCCAGCCTAGAAGGCTGGCATCTGTCGTTACAATTGTCCAATCTGGCCTGCGAAAGGTAATACCTTTGGAATGATGGACCCGAGATAGCCACCAGAGAAGAGAATCCCTGGTCTCTTGATCCAGATTTATTAGAGGGGACAAATCTGTGTAATCCCCAATCCACTGACTGAGCATACAGAGTTGCAGCGGTCTGAGATGTAGACGTGCAAACGGCACTATGTCCATTGCCGCTACCATTAAGCCGATTACTTCCATACACTGAGCCACCAAAGGGCGAGAAGTGGAATAAAGAACACGGCAGGAATTTAGAAGTTTTGATAACCTGGACTCAGTCAGGTAAATCCTCATTTCTACAGAATCTATTAGAGTTCCCAGAAAGGAGACTCTTGTGAGAGGGGATACAGAACTCTTTTCTTCGTTCACCTTCCACCCTTGTGACCTCAGAAATACCAGAACTATGTCCGTATGAGACTTGGCAATTTTGAAATTTGACGCCTGTATCAGAATGTCGTCTAAATAAGGGGCCACTGCTATGCCCCGCAGTCTTAGGACCACCAGAAGTGACCCCAGAACCTTCGTAAAGATTATTGGGGCTGTAGCTAACCCAAAGGGAAGAGCTACAAACTGGTAATGCCTGTCTAGGAAGGCAAACCTGAGAAACCGATGATGATCTTTGTGTATCGGAATGTTAAGATAAGCATCCTTTAAATCCACTGTAGTCATGTATAGACCCTCCTGGATCATATGTAGGATGGTACGAATAGTCTCCATCTTGAATGATGGAACTCTGAGGAATTTGTTTAAGATCTTGAGATCTAAAATTGGTCTGAAGGTTCCTTCTTTTTTGGGAACTACAAACAGATTTGAGTAAAATCCCTGTCCCTGTTCCTCCTTTGGAACTGGATGGATCACTCCCATAACTAGGAGGTCTTAAACACAGTGTAAGAATGCCTCTCTCTTTATCTGGTTTGCAGATAATTGTGAAAGGTTAAATCTCCCTCTTGGAGGAGAAGCTCTGAAGTCCAGAAGATATCCCTGGGATACAATTTCCAACGCCCAGGGATCCTGGACATCTCTTGCCCAAGCCTGGGCGAATTGCGAAAGTCTGCCCCCTACTAGATCTGTTACCGGATAGGGGGCCGATCATTCATGCTGTCTTAGAGGCAGCAGCAGGCTTTTTAGTCTCCAGATCGACTTGGACTGGGCAAAAGTTCCCTCTTGTTTTGCATTAGAGGAAGTTGATGCTGCACTCGCCTTGAAGTTTCGAAAGGCACGAAAATTAGTCTGTTTGGCCCTAGATTTGGACCTATCCTGAGGAAGGGCATGACCTTTTCCTCCAGTGATATCAGAAATGATCTCCTTCAAACCAGGCCCGAATAGGGTTTGCCCCTTGAAGGGAATGTTAAGCAGCTTAGACTTTGAAGTAACGTCAGCTGACCATGATTTAAGCCATAGCACCCTGCGCGCCTGAATAGCAAAACCAGAATTCTTAGCCGTTAGTTTAGTCAAATGAACAATGGCATCAGAAACAAAAGAATTGGCTAGCTTAGGTGCTCTAAGCTTGTCAAGTATGTCATCCAATGGAGTCTCTACCTGTAAAGCCTCTTCCAGAGACTCAAACCAGAAAGCCGCAGCAGCAGTGACTGGTGCAATGCATGCAAGGGGCTGTAGAATAAAACCTTGTTGAATAAACATTTTCTTAAGGTAACCCTCTAACTTTTTATCCATTGGATCTAAGAAAGCACAACTGTCCTCGACAGGGATAGTAGTACGCTTAGCTAGGGTAGAAACTGCTCCCTCCACCTTAGGGACTGTCTGCCATAAGTCCCGTGTGGTGGCATCTATCGGAAACATTTTCTTAAAAATAGGAGGGGGAGAGAACGGCACACCTGGTCTATCCCATTCCTTAGTAATAATTTCTGTAAACCTTTTAGGTATTGGAAAAACATCAGTGCACACCGGCACTGCATAGTATTTATCCAATCTACACAATTTCTCTGGCACTGCAATTGTATCACAGTCATTCAGAGCAGGTAAAACCTCCCTGAGAAATACGCGGAGGTGTTCAAGCTTAAATTTAAATGTTGACATATCAGAATCGGGTTCAATCCTCTTCCCTGAGTCAGAAACATCACCCCTTCCTCAGCTTCTGCATATTGTGAGGGAGTATCAGACATAGCTACTAAATCGTCAGTATGCTCTGTATTTCTTCTAACTCCAGAGCTGTCTCGCTTTACTCGTAACCCAGGTAGTCTGGATAATACCGCCAACAGTGTATTATCCATGACTGCCGCCATGTCTTGTAAAGCAAACGCCATGGGCGCACTAGATGTACTTGGCGCCATTTGAGCGTGAGTCCCTTGAGCGGGAGTCAAAGAGTCTGACACGTGGGGCGAGTTAGTCTGCATAACTTCCCCCTCGTCAGATTCCTCTGGTGATAATTTTTTTAAATACAGAATATGGTCTTTATTACTTAAAGTGAAATCAGTACATTTGGTACACATTCTAAGAGGGGGTTCCACCATGGCTTCTAAACATAATGAACAAGGAGTTTCCTCTATGTCAGACATGTTTAAACAGACTAGCAATGAGACCAGCAAGCTTGGAAAACACTTTAAAGCAAGTTAACAAGCAAAAAATAAAAACGGTACTGTGCCTTTAAGAAAAATAAAAAAAGGTCAGAATTTTAAAAACAGTGAAAAAAAGCAGTAAATCAAACGTGTATAATAAGCTAACAGAGCATTGCACCCACTTGCAAATGAATGATTAACCCCTTAGTTCAAAAAACGGATCAAAAAAACGATAGACGTTTTTTAACAGTCACAACAAACTGCCACAGCTCTGCTGTGGCCCTACCTTCCCAAACAAACGACTTTGGAAAGCCTAAGAGCCCTTTAGAGAGGTCCTATAGCATTCAGGGGACTCTTGGAGGAAAGCTGGATGTCTCAGTCTGCAAAAGTTACTGCGCAATTAAGCGCTAAATTAGGCCCCTCCCACTCATGTCTAAACAGTGGAAAGCCTAAGAAAACTGTTTCTAGGCAAATTTAAGCCAGCCATGTGGAAAAAAACTAGGCCCCCATAAAGTTTTATCACCAAAGCATATATAAAAACGTTTAAACACTTCCAGCAAACGTTTTATATGACAGGAATTGAAAATTACCTCTGACAGTAAGCATGATACCAGTCACTATTAAATCACTGTAATCAGGTTTACCTTACATAAATCTGGTATCAGCAGCATTTTCTAGCATTTACATCTCTAGAAAAAAAATGTAACTGCACATACCTCATAGCAGGATAACCTGCATGCCATTCCCCAGCTGAAGTTACCTCTCTCTTCATTTATGTGTGAGAACAGCAATGGATCTTAGTTACAACCTGCTAAGATCATTAGAGATCACAGGCAGATTCTTCTTCTATTTTCTGCCTGGGATAAAAATAGTACAACTCAGGTACCATTTAAAAATAAACTTTTGATTGAAGAAAAAAACAACTACGTTTCACCACTTCTCTCTTACTACTTCCTTGCTTGTCGAGAGTTGCAAGAGAATGACTGGATATGGCAGTTAGAGGAGGAGCTATATAGACAGCTCTGCTGTGGGTGATCCTCTTGCAACTTCCTGTTGGGAAGGAGAATATCCCACAAGTAATGGATGATCCGTGGACTGGATACACCTTACAAGAGAAATGGTCAACAACAGCGTTCGAAAACATTTCTTGGATTGCCATGGAAGCAATCCTAGTTCCCTAAAAGTACAAGTAATAGACTTTGTTTCTCATACAAAACCAAATAGATTGTTAGAGTTAAGAAAGTTGGAAACCAAATGGATTTATAAATTGAAAACACTACAACCTTTGGGATTAAACATCGATATTGATGTGGCAGCATTTTTATAAAGTTCCTTTTCTTATTTGTAACTAAATAAAATAATAAATTAATATAATTAATAGTTATTATATAGTTAGTATGATTATATTAGAGTAAATCCTCACATTAAATTAATTGATCAACCATTCTTATATATTAAAATGTTTTAAATTTTCCCAGTTTAGGTCTAATTAAAAATTTATGGAGTAATTTATATACAAAATATTTTACTATTTTAATAAGATCCCCTATGACCTTTTTCGATTTTATAAGATTCCCCAAGACCCTTTTTATCTTATATCAGATTAAGTTGTCCTTTGTAAATATATAAGCCTATTTATTTGCATTAAATATATGTTTAACCATTATAATAGGTTACGTTTTTAATTTTACATAAAACTGTGCACATATAAGGTTTTAAGCACATAGTTCGAAGTAAAGCCCCTTTGAGTCAATGTTTTTAAATGCCTTTGTTTTATAAGGTTTTACCATAGAATTTATATAGTAGGTTTGAAGCGTAAAATAAGTGAAGTCTCCCATAGATACTAAATGAGCAATGTCTGATTTTAATAAGATCCCCTATGACCTCTTTCTATTTTATAAGATTCCCCAAGACCTTTTTCAAATTATCAGATTAAGTTGTCCTTTGTAGATATATAAGCCTATTTATTTGCAACAAATATATGTTCAATGATTATAATAGGTTACATTTTTAATCTTACATAAAACTGTGCACACATAAGGTTTTAGGTACATAGTTTGAAGTAAAGCCCCTTTGAGTTAGTTTTTTAAATGCCTTTGTTTGATAGGGTTTTATAATAGAATTTATATAGTAGGTTTGAAGCGTATAAGTGAAGTATCCCTGAGATACTAAATGAGCAATGTCTGAGTATTGATGTTTTTGAAAAGATATTTTTATAATGAGTTTCTAAACATAAGTATCTTTATTAAATAACGAGCACTTCATTAATGAAAGTATCAACTTTTTGTCGTATTTATATGTATTTTAGTATTTATAATCTTAAATATGTCTTTTAGATGTTTTATACCTTTTTATTTTGTAAATTTCCGACTGCATTAAGTTAAACATTTAAGGTTTGCTATTTTTCTTATAACGGAGCCGCAAGTGCATAGAGACTTTGCAAAAAATTTTTTATGCCGATCACTGATCAGGGACTGAGAAAACACACCCCTTCTTACCATTGGTCCATTAGCACACACCTTTATTTGGATTGGCCATCTCGCCTTTAAAGTAAAAAGGCGCATTCTCAGTGATATCCGTTATCAATTTAGCCTTTGAAAAAGCCCGACCAGAGTTTGGGGGAAACGCGTCAGGCCAGTGGTCTCACCATTTGATGTCTGTAGGAGAGCAGCAAAAACTTTTTGTCACACGAGCTTAGCAAGCAGCTGGGATCCGGATTACTTTTGCCTGCAGCAACTTGTAACCAGCTGTAAGGAGGCGGACCATCTTTGCCGGTGTGGTGAAAGGAGCTGTAAGCCCTAAAAAGACACATATGATATGACCGCTATTTGTTGCATCCAGTAAGTGTATTTTCACTTGCGTGTGTTTTATGTCTAATAAATCTTTCACTTGAATTGTGCCTTGTGCGCCTGTTTTTCTTTTCTATGTGACAACGTTTGAGCTAAGATTGGTGGAATTTCCGGCTGGAACAAGGCTGCACTACAAAGGCACAGGGATCCTAAAGGATATTGCTCTTATCAAGATCATTTAGTGAACTTTTAGTACCAATAAGGACAACTTTTTGAATTTTTTTGCCAGAATCCAATCACTGGTAATACTATTTAAAGGTACTGTGGTTTTTATGGAAACCTGTCAATAGATTTTATATTTTTAATATATATATATATTAAGATTGTATTTTATTCTTTTATTGTGTGTATCTATATATGCATATATTTAAATGACCCATAAGTGTGCTAGTGGGTAAAAATCTTTTTTAGGTTCATTCCCCTTTTTTTATATATATAAAATAATATTTTGGTCAGTACATAAGCGCATCAGATTTTCTGCATTTTGTTTGTCTTCGTAGAGACCGTTAGTCCCTGCAATACCCCAAACCTCCCAGTGCGCAAACCAAACAGTAATCCCCCTGCAAACAGGTTTATGCAAGATCTAAGAGCCTTGAAAGTAGCTGTAAACACTTCATTCCTAGTGGTGCATAAAGGGACAGTATACTGAAAAATAGTTTTTACCTTAAAGGGACAGTACACTGTAAAATTGTTTTTCCATAAATGTATCTTAAATGACTTGTTATACCAACTGCAGAGTATAAAATATTTCCTTATCTTATATTTGTCTGGAACACCAAAGCTCAATACATAGAGAGAACAATGGAAAATGATCATTTTATTACTTAACTATCATGCCCCCACTGAGGGTGTAATCTCTTCTGCTGGCTGTGTTTACTTAGGTTTGTCAATAGCGTATACGCCAGTATCAAAACTTTCAGTATAGGTTGGGAAACCACAAGCTAAATCAGCTATTTCAAATGCTGAAATAGGAGTAAAGGAGCCACTTGCAACCAATTTAATACACTCTAGCAGGTAAAAAGGATCATTGGGAATAATTTAAAGAGGAGAAAGTTTTGGGTGAACTGTCCCTTTAATGTGTTTGCAGTTGGTAAAAAAAGCAATTGTAGAGTAAAAATGTATGAAAATTAGCTTTTTAAGTTTTTTTTGTGTATATTAAAGCTGTGATGTTGTGTTTTGAAGCCACCACCTAATAAAATGGGTTGAGCTTGTAGGTATAATCAGATCTCATTACTGTATCATATTGTGTACATATACCTGCTTCTTTATCTTATATCTGTCCATAAAACAATCACCAGTATTTGGAGAGAACAATGGAAAATCAACATTGTATTACCTTATATCCCACTGGGAGTGTAATTTCTTTTGCTCGCTGTGTTTACAAAGCTTATCTATAGCTTGGACCTGCGGCCACAAACTTTCAAAATAGGTGGGGATACCACATGCTAAATCAACTATTTAAAATGCCAATATAAGGGTAAAGGAGCTACTTGTAAACAATCTAATACACTCCAGCAGATAAAGTGGATCAATGGGAACAAATTAAAAGGGAAAACATTTTTGAGAAAACTGTCCCTTTAACCCTGCTTCCTTGTTGCCAATCTTGCAAGAGGAGGGCGAGTATCATGACAGAAGCCATAGAGACTGTTCATAGAGACTGTGCAACCTGACCTACAGGAAACGCCCCTCACAAACCCAGAGCTGTCACTGTATGTAGATAGTTCTTGCTATTACACAGAGGAAAGGTAAAAGGTAGCAGGCTATGCAGTGGTTTCTGACGCTTAAGTAATAGAATCAGGCCCCATACAGGTTGCATCAGCCCAAGTGGCTGAGTTAATTGCCCTTATCCGTGCATGCAAGATAGCAACAAGTAAATCAGCTAACATCTATACAGACTTGCGCTATGCTTTTGGAGTATTGCATGACTTTGGAGCATTGTGGAAACTAAGAGGTTCATTACTGCAGCAGGGACTCCCATCAAAAATGCCACATAAGTCAGAGATCTGCTACATGCCCTCTTGTTACCATCCTTTTTAGCTGTTATAAAGGTAGCTGCACACACAAAGGGAACAGATGACATTACGAAAGGAAATGCACAAGCAGGCTTGGCTGCAAAGCAAGCTGCTATACACAGTCCAGGATCATACGTGCCCTTACCTGAAGCAGACTCCCAGGAAAGTCCACGAATATGTCTGGAGACTGAGGGTTTGCCCACAACCATTTGCCTACTTTCCAAGCATCTTTGATGCTTTCAAAAACGCAAGTCTATCAGCCCAGGAAAAAAATCACACAAAGCAGCATGTAAATAATTAATACACTGATTAATTAACCCCAACTTTTCAATAAACCCCCTTCAGATGATATTTACCCTCGATCCTATCAAGGTATAAAGGAGCCACACTGTGACCCTGTTTTATGTGTAAAAATTGAAATGATCTTACCTCCAGGATCCATGCTGTGGAACAGAACACAGCCTCTCAAGTGTGACAGTCTTATAGCGCTCCTGACAGACTTGAGTGAGAGAAAGCAGGCAGTGAAACTCGTCAACACTGATTGCTTAGGAGCTGTTAGCAGTAGTCTTGATGGTTTCGCAGAAAAACTTTCCTGCATTTCCAGACTCTAACGTTCATCAATACTCTCACTGAGAGGTTGACATGACTACTTAAAACTCCAGTCCTATCACGAAGGGCAGATACCCTTTTTCAGGACTCTCCAAGTCTTCTGACACTTCTTTGCCACCTCCTAACTTGACGAAAGGCAAAAAATGACTGGGGTAATGAGGAAGTGGGATGGATATTTAAGCCTTTGGCTGGAGTGTGTCTGCCTCCACCTGGTGGCCAGGTGTTGTATTTCCCAAAAGGAATGAAGCTGTGGACTCTCCCTATCTGAGGAAGGAAAAATATGTTGTCCAAAAGTTTCTGAGAACGTGAAGTTTTATCTTTTTTCGAACAAGGATCACAACTGAACACAAAAACGGATTGGTTAACTTCATGTGGTATAAAAAAAAAAAAAGGAACACACTTTGGTACTTCTAATACAATAGAATGCGTATAAAATAAATTTGATAAATAAATCAACATACCGGCATAAAGTTATGTTCATTGGATTTTCATTTGGCATGCTCTTTTCTTTAAAATCTGAAACATTAAAAATAGAAAGGCTACTGCTTATATATCCATCCATGAGTGAATGCTCGTATTCAGAATAAGCGTAGTAATAAACCAAGCGAGGGATCATGTCTGATGTAAAGGCAACAATAAAAGCCTGGAAAAAAAAAAGAAAAAGAAATGAACATTTAATTTAATATTAGTTTAACATATAGGATTATTAAAATGATCACATATATAAGCATTTTTGTATTCATGGTTGAAAAATCTATTGCAAGAAAATTATTCCACTAATCAAGTGGATGAAAATATACTGTTAGAAGAAAATAGCATAACCCTAATATGGACACTTTTTACTTACAGTTTAATAAAAAGATATGGGGCTAGATTATGAGTGGTGCGCTAATAGTTACGCACAAGCGATAAGGGGTTTATCATGGGTGTTTGTTTAGGTTTTCCAATTGTATTACAAGTTGAAAGTAAACGTGATCGCTTGAGCGCAATTGCAATTTATGCCAGGAACTAAACAAAAGAGGGTCACAAAACACATCAAAAATACATGACAAAGTACTGTTACACTCATAACACCATCTAATTAGAATTATTCTAAAAAAAGAGGCGCAAAAAAATTATAAGGGCTTAAAGATATGAGATCTCAGGTGTTAGAAGAAAAAAAAGGTAGTCAAAGGGCTTTAACCTAGAGATACATACATATACATCTCAAAAACAGAATTTATGCTTACCTGATAAATTTCTTTCTTTTGCGATGTACCGAGTCCACGGATTCATCCTAACTTGTGGGATATTGTCCTTCCTGACAGGAAGTAGCAAAGAGAGCACCACAGCAGAGCTGTCTATATAGCTCCCCCCTTAACTCCACCCACCAGTCATTCGACCGAAGGCCAAGGAAGAAAAGGAGAAACTATAAGGTGCAGAGGTGACTGAAGTTTACATAAAAAAATACTATCTGCCTTGAATAGACAGGGCGGGCCGTGGACTCGGTACATCGCAAAAGAAAGAAATTTATTAGGTAAGCATTCATTTTGTTTTCTTTTGCATGATGTACCGAGTCCACGGATTCATCCTAACTTGTGGGATACCAATACCAAAGCTTTAGGACACGGATGAAGGGAGGGACAAGACAGGAACCCAAACGGAAGGCACCACTGCTTGCAAAACCTTTCTCCCAAAAATAGCCTCAGAAGACGCAAAAGTATCAAATTTATAAAATTTTGAAAAGGTATGAAGAGACGACCATGTCGCAGCCTTACAAATCTGTTCAACAGAAGCATCATTTTTAAAAGCCCATGTGGAAGCTACCGCTCTAGTAGAATGAGCTGTAATCCTTTCAGGAGGCTGCTGTCCAGCAGTCTCATAAGCCAAACGGATGATGCTTTTCATCCAAAAGGAAAGAGAAGTCGCCGTAGCCTTTTGACCCCTACGCTTTCCAGAATAGACAACAAACAAAGAAGATGTTCGACGAAAATCTTTAGTTGCCTGCAAATAAAATTTCAAAGCACGAACCACGTCCAAGTTGTGCAAGAGACGTTCCTTCTTACAAGCCCAGAGGCAGAACTTTTCTTCACTTCCTGCGATGAGATTTGTTTAGTAAAAAATTTTCTGCAGGTAATTTTTATATAAAATAAAATTTTAAATTAGACAGTTACACTAAGGCACCAGTTCAACTGCAATGTGTTGGTTAACTGAAGAATAAAACATTTTTTAATGCTTTATAAATAATTGCATTGCAAATTAGCTGCATACAAAAAAAAAGAAATTTTAAAATGTCTCTTGAATAAATCTGTTTCCTTTTCTCTTGGTCTAACATAGAAATGTAGTAATAAAAAAGATGCAATGATCATACGGATGTCTTACATTCAGAATAAACAGCTTTGCAGACTGGGAAAGGCTAGGGGGAGGGTATGAAAAAATCTCTGAGAGCCGGTCAAAAAGCAATGTTTTGCTGCTTTGCAGCGCTACTGCATATTTGACAACTCGCTTCAAACAGCACTTTGCTCTTGATGCACTGTGTTAAGGAAAACTTAAACACTGCAACCACAGCACAGCACTGTTTGAAGAGAACTGTCTAATGTGGAGCAGCACTACAAAGTTCAAGTACTAACAGTTCCTGCATGTGTCCTGTTTTTTCTGCAGACAGGCTGCATTTTCTGCGATGACATCTCAGATCACTGTATGTTCTGCCTTGGGGCTTACAAGAAGGATTAAGACACAGAGAAGGAACAACAATTTCTTGATTGATATTCCTGTTAGTAACAACCTTAGGTAGGAACCCAGGGGCTTGGTACGCAAAACCACCTTATCAGCATGGGACACAAGATAAGGAGAGTCACATTGTAATGCAGATAGTTCAGAAACTCTTCGAGCTGAAGAGATAGCAACTAGGAACACAACTTTCCAAGATAAAAGCTTAATATCTATGGAATGCATGGGTTCAAACGGAACCCCCTGAAGAACTCTAAGAACTAAATTTAGACTCCATAGCGGAGCAATAATTCACATAACAAACTGAGTGCCCACAAAAAATTAACCCTTTATGCAAGCTAGTAAAAACCTCTGATAACACTAGGATTACTGCTTACCCTTCCCCTAATGGGGACACTGTCAGCTTTTCTGAGTTAACACAGTCTCTGCAGAAAATATGACTGAACATACCTCATTGCTGTATAGCAAGAAATCGTTCCTCACACTGAAGTTATCCTGTACTCCTCAGCTTCTGTGGGAACAGCAGTGGACCTTAGTTACAAATGCTAAGATCATCATCCTCCAGGCAGAAATCTTCATCTATGTCCTGCCTGAGAGTAAATAGTACAACACCGGTACCATTTAAAAATAACAAACACTTGATTGAAGATAAAATAAAACAGTTTAACACCACTTCTCTTTACTTTTCCTGCTTAGAGCCAGCAAAGAGAATGACTGGGGGGTGGAGTTAAGGGGGGAGCTATATAGACAGCTCTGCTGTGGTGCTCTCTTTGCTACTTCCTGTCAGGAAGGACAATATCCCACAAGTTAGGATGAATCCGTGGACTCGGTACATCATGCAAAAGAAATATGGATATTTATGTATAATTTAACAGGACATTTAAATTACAAAGAATTTTAGTGGTTAAACATGTAGTAAAAAATGGAATTGGTTTGTAAAAATATAATATGCAGCTTCAAATATGCCCCTAAATCATGTGACAGCTATAAGCGAATCACAGACATATATGTATGAATTCTTGCACATGCTCAGTAGGAGCAGGTGTCTTAGAAAGTGATTGAAAGATTGTGTACATTTTGATAAAAAACATTTTGATAAAAAAAAAAAATAATTACAATTTATGTCTGTTAATTTCATACTCAGAATCATGAAAGTTTAATTTCTATCTGTCTTAATGACTTGTAAAATTAATTTTCTCCTGTCATTTCAATGTTTCTATAGAACACAGATTAACATTTGAACACTACATCCAAATATTTATCCCCAAAATTTGTACTGAATAAATATTCAAATGTTAATATTCAAATGTCAAATTAGGTTTCCTTCTATATAAATAGAAAAACATAATTTATGTAAGAACTTACCTGATAAATTCATTTCTTTCATATTAGCAAGAGTCCATGAGCTAGTGACGTATGGGATATACATTCCTACCAGGAGGGGCAAAGTTTCCCAAACCTTAAAATGCCTATAAATACACCCCTCACCACACCCACAATTCAGTTTAACGAATAGCCAAGAAGTGGGGTGATAAGAAAAAAGTGCGAAAGCATATAAAATAAGGAATTGGAATAATTGTGCTTTATACAAAATCATAACCACCACAAAAAAAGGGCGGGCCTCATGGACTCTTGCTAATATGAAAGAAATGAATTTATCAGGTAAGTTCTTACATAAATTATGTTTTCTTTCATGTAATTAGCAAGAGTCCATGAGCTAGTGACGTATGGGATAATGACTACCCAAGAAGTGGATCTTTCCACACAAGAGTCACTAGAGAGGGAGGGATAAAATAAAGACAGCCAATTCCTGCTGAAAATAATCCACACCCAAAATAAAGTTTAATGAAAAACATAAGCAGAAGATTCAAACTGAAACAGCTGCCTGAAGTACTTTTCTACCAAAAACTGCTTCAGAAGAAGAAAATACATCAAAATGGTAGAATTTAGTAAAAGTATGCAAAGAGGACCAAGTCGCTGCTTTGCAGATCTGGTCAACCGAAGCTTCATTCCTAAACGCCCAGGAAGTAGAAACTGACCTAGTAGAATGAGCTGTAATTCTCTGAGGCGGAGTTTTACCCGACTCAACATAGGCAAGATGAATTAAAGATTTCAACCAAGATGCCAAAGAAATGGCAGAAGCTTTCTGGCCTTTTCTAGAACCGGAAAAAATAACAAATAGACTAGAAGTCTTACGAAAAGATTTCGTAGCTTCAACATAATATTTCAAAGCTCTAACAACATCCAAAGAATGCAACGATTTCTCCTTAGAATTCTTAGGATTAGGACATAATGAAGGAACCACAATTTCTCTACTAATGTTGTTGGAATTCACAACTTTAGGTAAAAATTCAAAAGAAGTTCGCAACACCGCCTTATCCTGATGAAAAATCAGAAAAGGAGACTCACAAGAAAGAGCAGATAATTCAGAAACTCTTCTGGCAGAAGAGATGGCCAAAAGGAACAAAAAACTTTCCAAGAAAGTAATTTAATATCCAATGAATGCATAGGTTCAAATGGAGGAGTTTGAAGAGCCCCCAGAACCAAATTCAAACTCCAAGGAGGAGAAATTGACTTAATGACAGGCTTTATACGAACCAAAGCTTGTACAAAACAATGAATATCAGGAAGAATAGCAATCTTTCTGTGAAAAAGAACAGAAAGAGCAGAGATTTGACCTTTCAAGGAACTTGCGGACAAACCCTTATCTAAACCATCCTGAAGAATACTGTAATATTCTCGGTATTCTAAAAGAATGCCAAGAAAAATGATGAGAAAGACACCAAGAAATATAAGTCTTCCAGACTCTATAATATATCTCTCTGGATACAGATGTACGAGCCTGTAACATAGTATTAATCACAGAGTCAGAGAAACCTCTTTGACCAAGAATCAAGCGTTCAATCGCCATACCTTTAAATTTAAGGATTTCAGATCCTGATGGAAAAAAAGGACCTTGAGACAAAAGGTCTGGTCTTAACGGAAGAGTCCACGGTTGGCAAGAGGCCATCCGGACAAGATCCGCATACCAAAACCTGTAAGGCCATGCCGGAGCTACCAGCAGAACAAACGAGCATTCCTTCAGAATCTTGGAGGTTACTCTTGGAAGAAGAACTAGAGGCGGAAAGATATAGGGAGGATGATACTTCCAAGGAAGTGATAATGCATCCACTGCCTCCGCCTGAGGATCCCGGGATCTGGACAGATACCTGGGAAGTTTCTTGTTTAGATGAGAAGCCATCAGATCTATTTCTGGAAGTTCCTACATTTGAACAATCTGAAGAAATACCTCTGGGTGAAGAGACCATTCGCCCGGATGCAACGTTTGACGACTGAGATAATCCGCTTTCCAATTGTCCATACCTGGGATATGAACCGCAGAGATTAGACAGGAGCTGGATTCCGCCCAAACCAAAATTCGAGATACTTCTTTCATAGCCAGAGGACTGTGAGTCCCTCCTTGATGATTGATGTATGCCACAGTTGTGACATTGTCTATCTGAAAACAAATGAACAACTCTCTCTTCAGAAGAGGCCAAGACTGAAGAGCTCTGAAAATTGCACGGAGTTCCAAAATATTGATCGGAAATCTCACCTCCTGAGATTCCCAAACCCCTTGTGCCGTCAGATACCCCCACACAGCTCCCCAACCTGTAAGACTTGCATCTGTTGAGATTATAGTCCAGGTCGGAAGAACAAAGAAGCCCCCTGAACTAAACGATGGTGATCTGTCCACCATGTCAGAGAGTGTTGTAAAATCGGTTTAAAGATATTAATTGAGATATCTTTGAGTAATCCCTGCACCATTGGTTCAGCATACAGAGCTGAAGAGGTCGCATGTGAAAACGAGCAAAGGAGATCGCATCGGATGCGGCAGTCCTAAGACCCAACATTTCCATGCATAAGGCTACCAAAGGGAATGATTGTGACTGAAGGTTTTGACAAGCTGATATCAATGTTAAACTTCTCTTGTCTGACAAGGACAGAGTCATAGACACTGAATTTATCTAGAAACCTAAAAAGGTTACCCTTGTCTGAGGAATCAATGAACTGATTGGTAAATTGATCCTCCAACCATGAACTTGAAGAAACAACACAAGTCGATTCGTATAAGATTCTTCGAAAATGAGAAGACTGAGCAAATACCAAGATATCGTCCAAATAAGGAAATACCAAAACCCTATTCTCTGATTACAGAAAGAAGGGCACTGAGAACCTTTGAAAAAAATTCTTGGAACTGAGGCTAAGCCAAACGGTAGAGCCACAAAACTGGTAATGCTTGTCTAAAAAGAGAATCTCAGACACTAAAAGTGATCTGGATGAATCGGAATATGCAGATACACATCCTGTAAATCTATTGTAGACATATAATGCCCTTGCTAAACAAAAGGCAGGATAGTCCTACAGTAACCATCTTGAATGTTGGTATCCTAACATAATGATTCAATAATGATAGATCCGGAACTGGTCTGAAGGAATTGACCTTCTTTGGTACAATGAAGAGATAAAATAAGATCCCAGCCCCTGTTCCAGAACTGGAACTGGCATAAATACTCCAGCCAACTCTAGATCTGAAACACATTTCAGAAATGCTGAGCCTTTGCTGTGTTAACTGGGACACGGGAAAGAAAAGAATCTCTTAGCAGGAGGCCTTAACTTGAAGCCAATTCTGTACCTTTCTGAAACAATGTTTCTGAAACCAGAGATTAAGAACGGAATTGATCCAAATTTCTTTGAAGAAAACGTAATCTGCCCCATACCAGCTGAGCTGGAATAAGGGCCGCACCTTCATAGGTACTTAGGAGCTGGCTATAGGTTTCTATAAGGCTTGGATATATTCCAAACTGGAAATAGTTTCCAAACTGATACCGCTCCTGAGGATGAAGGATCAGGCTTTTGTTCCTTGTGAGGAAAGGAACGAAAATGATTATTTACCCTGGAAAGAAAGGGAAAGCAAAGTTGACTTAGAAGACATGTCAGCATTCCAAGTTTAATCCATAAAGCTATTCTAGCTAAAATAGCTAGAGACATATACCTGACATCAACTCTAATGATATCAAAAGATGGTATCACCAATAAAATTATTAGCATGTTATAGAATAAAAATAATGCTATAAAATTATGATCTGTTACTTGTTGCGCTAAAGCTTCTAACCAAAAAGTTGAAGCTGCAGCAACATCCGCTAAAAATATAGCAGGTCTAAGAAGATTACCTGAACATAAGTAAGCTTTTCTTAGAAAGGAATCAATTTTCCTATCTAAAGGATCCTTAAATGAAGTACTATCTGCCGTAGGAATAGTAGTACATTAGCAGGAGTAGAGACAGCCCCATAACCTTAGGGATTTTTGTCCCAAAAAACTCTAATCTGTCAGATGGCACAGGATATAATTTGCTTAAACGTCTAGAAGGAGTAAATAAATTACCCAAATTATTCCATTCCCTGGAAATTACTTCAGAAATAGCATCAGGGAGATAAAACACTTCTGGAATAACTACAGGAGATTTAAAAACCTTATTTAAACGTTTACATTTAGTATCAAGAGGACCAGAATCCTCTATTTCTAATGCAAATAACACTTCTTTAAGTAAAGAACAAATAAATTCCATCTTGAACAAATACAAAGATTTATCAGCATCAACCTCTGAGACAGAAACCTCAGAACCAGAAGAACCATTATCAGAATGATGATGTTCATTTAAAAATTCATCTGAAAAAAAGAGAAGTTTTAAAAGACTTTTATGTATACTAGAAGGAAAAATAACAGACATAGCCTTCTTAATGGATTTAAAAAATAAAATCTCTTATGTTATCAGGAACACTCTGAAAATTAGATGTTGACGGAACAGCAACAGGTAATGTAACAGTACTAAAGGAAATTTTATCTGCATTAATAAGTTTGACATGACATGCAATACAAATAACAGCTGGAGAAACAGATACCAAAAGTTTATAGCAGATACACTTAGCTTGGTAGCTCCAGCATTGTGCAGTGATTTTCCTGAAGTATCTTCTGACTCAGTTGCAACGTGGAACATCTTGCAATATGTAAAAGAAAAAAACAACATATAAAGCAAAATTGATCAAATTCCTTAAATGACAGTTTCAGGAATGGGAAAAAATGCCAAAGAACAAGCTTCTAGCAACCAGAAGCAATAAAAAATGAGACTTAAATAATGTGGAGACAAAAGTGACGCCCATATTTTTTCGCGCCAAATAAGACGCCCACATTATTTGGCGCCTAAATGCTTTTTGGCGCCAAAAATGACGCCACATCCGGAACGCCGACATTTTTGGCGCAAAATAACGTCAAAGAATGACGCAACTTCCGGCGACACGTATGACGCCGGAAACGGAAATAGAATTTTTGCGCCAAAAAAGTCAGCGCCAAAAATGACGCAATAAAATGAAGCATTTTCAGCCCCCGCGAGCCTAACAGCCCACAGGGAAAAAGTCAAATTTTAAGGTAAAAAATGTTAAATTAAAATGCATTATCCCAAATATGAAACTGACTGTCTGAAAAATAAGGAAAGTTGAACATTCTGAGTCAAGGCAAATAAATGTTTGAATACATATATTTAGAACTTTATAAACAAAGTGCCCAACCATAGCTAGGAGTGTCACAGAAAATAAGACTTACTTACCCCAGGACACTCATCTACATATAGCAGATAGCCAAACCAGTACTGAAACGAGAATCAGCAGAGGTAATGGTATATATAAGAGTATATCGTCGATCTGAAAAGGGAGGTAAGAGATGAATCTCTACGACCGATAACAGAGAACCTATGAAATAGACCCCTTAGAAGGAGATCACTGCATTCAAATAGGCAATACTCTCCTCACATCCCTCTGACATTCACTGCACGCTGAGAGGAAAACCGGGCTCCAACTTGCTGCGGAGCGCATATCAACGTAGAATCTAGCACAAACTTACTTCACCACCTCCATCGGAGGCAAAGTTTGTAAAAACTGAATTGTGGGTGTGGTGAGGGGTGTATTTATAGGCATTTTAAGGTTTGGGAAACTTTGCCCCTCCTGGTAGGAATGTATATCCCATACGTCACTAGCTCATGGACTCTTGCTAATTACATGAAAGAAATTCATTTTTGTTGTTGTTGCAAATTTACAATATTTTACAGGGGTCAAACAAAATTAGTTTCCTCTTTAGACCACTTCTCAGAAGTCCTTATACTACACCTTGCTTTCAAAAGGACAGTAAGCACCTTGAGATTTTAATATAAAATGTTTACTCTAGCTTAGCAAAACAACTTTGTAAGATTGAAAATTTCCACAGGAATAGGGCCCTAAATCCCTCCTTTATGTTTGTAAATTTTGTCCTGTCTCTTACAAGTCTTATATTGTTTTATTTAAATTAATTGTATCCATGGACAGCGCTGTGGAATATGTTGGCGCTTCATAAATAAAGTATAATAATATAATAATAATAATATACTTTTTCACTGATTTTGTCCCCTTTCTATGTAATTTAGCTCTGAAAATTGAGGATTTTTTAATTAATTCTAAGAGAAGGAAATGCAGACTGCAGAATTCTCAAGGCTAAGATAAACCTGTTACATATCTTCTAATTACCTCCAGCAAAAAACTGAGAGAAACAAGTGCTTACTTACCTAACATAAAAAAACAATATTTATGCTTACCTGATAAATTATTTCCAGGCATGGAGAGTCCACAACACATTTTAATTACTAGTGGGATATTCACTCCTGGCCAGTAGGAGGAGGCAAAGAGCACCCCAGCAGAGCTGTTAAAGGGACACTGAACCCAATTTTTTACTTTCGCGATTCAGATAGAGCATGAAATTTTAACCAACTTTCTAATTTACTCCTATTATCAATTTTTCTTCATTCTCTTGGTAACTTTATTTGAAATGCAATAATGTAAGTTTAGATGCCGGCCCATTTTTGGTGAACAACCTGGGTTGTTCTTGCTGATTGGTGGATACATTTATCTACCAATATAAAAGTGCTGTCCAGAGTTCTGAACCCAAAAAAAAAAACACCTTAGATTAATTCTTTCAAATAAAGATAGCAAGAGAACGAAGAAAAATTGATAATAGGAGTAAATTAGAAAGTTGCTTAAAATTTGCATGCTCTATCTGAATCACGAAAGAAAAAAAATTGAGTTCAGTGTCCCTTCCCTTACCCATAACCTCCAGTCATTCGGCCAAAGGGAAACGGAAAGAGAAGATAACACAAGGATAGAGGGGTGCCCGAGGACTAGAAAAAAAATCTGCCGTCTTAATTGAATAAGGGTGGGTCGTGGACTCTCCATACCCGGAAATAAATTTAGCAGGTAAGCATAAATTCTGTTTTCTTTCCTATGGCATGGAGAGTCCACAAAACCTTATAATTACTAGTGGGAACCAATACCCAAGCTAGAGGACACAGAATGAATAGGGAGAGAGAACAAGACAGGCAGACCTAAACTGAAGGCACCACCGCTTGAAGAACTTTTTTTTCCCAAAAGAAGTCTCAGCTGAGGCAAAAGTATCAAAATGATACTTAACAGCTCTGCTGTGGTGCTATTTGCCTCCTCCTGGTGGCCAGGAGTGAATATCCCACTAGCAATTAGAATTTTTCGTGGACTCTCCATGCCATAGGAAAGAAAAAGGAATACCAAAAACAAGGGGTCATTTTCTTAAAGGGAAATGATTTATATAGAGCATTCATTTTTAAGCAACGTTTACTATAACTAATTTTCTTATCAACTTTTCTTCTCTCTCTTTGTACTCTTTGTTGAAAAGCAGACAGGTAAAGTCAGGCGTGTGCACATGTCTACAGCACTATATGGCAGCAGTTATGCATGAATGTTATACATTTGCAAAAGTACAAGATGGCAGTCCTGCCATATAGAGCTCCAGATAAGTGCTTGCTACCTATAGAAAGAGAAGCAATTTGCCAGTAATGAAGAGCTCAGTAGCTTGTTTTTATTGCCTGGTACCACCTGGGAGCCCAATTGTGCTGTTTACAGACTAGAATTTTCCTTAAATATATCAGTCTGATGCCGCCTAGCAAGGTCAGTTCAGACACAAGATACCAGGCGATTATCCTCTGTAACAATCATCTGTTATTGCCATTCCCCTTGCTTAAACTCCTTTGGGCATTGTCAGTAAGGTACAGCCATATCCTGAGTCTAAGCACATGGGGCAAGGAGTCCACATCTGGTTTCCCCCTCACCCTTAGGGACAATTCCCCCAGGGTCATAATACAAATACATACAGAAAGAGAAGCAATCTTCCAAAAACGAAAAGCACAACTGGGCTAAAAGAGGCTGCTCCCAGGTGGTGAATTGCCATAGAACAAGCTGCTGAGTTGTTTTTTATTCTTGATAGAGCACTTCTCTTTCTGTATGATTGTGCATGCTACCTATCTAGATATCTCTTCAACAAAGAATACCATGAGAATAAAACAAATTTGATAATTGTATGATCTGTCTGAATCACTAAAGAAAAATTCTGTTTCATGTCCCTTTTAGTAAGAAATGTGAGAAAGCAGTTTCCTACCGAAAGCGTGGTTGATTCATAGTAAACACAAGGACCGTAAAATAATTTTAAAAATGCCTGGGATACACATAAGGCTATTCTAAGAAATAAGTATGTTTATACTGTGCATGTAACTTAGGGAAACTTTTAGTTCTTGTCTACTTTCAAATGCTATGTTTCTATAACTCTGGGTAGCCTTATCATATCCAGTCTCATGCCGGGCTGAGGCAAGTGGTCAGTGACTTTGGCTATTGAAAAAATAAATTTATGCTTACCTGATAAATTGATTTTTTTCTATGGTACGACGAGTCCACGGATTCATCCTTTACTTGTGGGATATTATCCTCCTGATAACAGGAAGTGGCAAAGAGCACCACAGCAGAGCTGTCTATATAGCTCCTCCCTTAGCTCCACCCCCCAGTCATTCGACCGAAGGTACAGGAAGAAAAAGGAGAAACTAAAAGGTGCAGAGGTGACTGAAGTTTTGAATCAAAAAAATATAATCTGTTTTAAAATGACAGGGCGGGCCGTGGACTCGTCGTACCATAGAAGAAATCAATTTATCAGGTAAGCAGAAATTTATTTTTCTTCTATAAGGTACGACAAGTCCACGGATTCATCCTTTACTTGTGGGATACAATACCAAAGCTATAGGACACGGATGAACGGGAGGGACAAGACAGAGGCCTGAACACAGGGCACCACTGCTTGAAGAACTTTTCTCTCAAAAATAGCCTCCGAAGAAGCAAAAGTATCAAATTTGTAAAATTTGGAAAAGGTATGAAGTGAAGACCAAGTCGCAGCCTTACAAATCTATTCAACAGAAGCATCATTTTTAAAAGCCCATGTGGAAGCCACCGCTCTAGTAGAGTGAGCTGTAATTCTTTCAGGAGGCTGCTGTCCAGCAGTCTCGTATGCCAAACGGATGATGCTTTTCAGCCAAAAAGAAAGAGAGGTAGCCGTAGCTTTTTGACCTCTACACTTTCCAGAATAGACAACAAACAGAGTAGATGTTTGACGGAAATCTTTGGTCGCTTGCAAGTAAAACTTCAAAGCACGAACCACGTCCAAGTTGTGAAACAGACGCTCCTTCTTAGAGGAAGGATTAGGACACAGGGAAGGGACAACAATTTCCTGATTAATATTCTTATTAGTAACAACCTTAGGAAGGAATCCAGGTTTGGTACGCAAAACCACCTTATCAGAATGGAAATCAAGATAAGGCGAGTCGCATTGCAATGCAGATAGTTCAGAAACTCTTCGAGCCGAAGAGATAGCAACTAAAAACAGAACTTTCCAAGATAGAAGCTTAATATCTATGGAATGCATAGGTTCAAACGGAACCCCTTGAAGAACTTTAAGAACTAAATTCAAACTCCATGGCGGAGCAACAGGTTTAAACACAGGCTTGATTCTAACTAAAGCCTGACAGAACGACTGAACGTCTGGAATATCTGCCAGACGCTTGTGCAGTAAAATTGACAAAGCAGATATCTGTCCCTTTAAGGAACTAGCTGATAACCCCTTCTCCAATCCTTCTTGGAGAAAGGACAAAATCCTAGGAATCCTGATCTTATTCCATGAGTAGCCTTTGGATTTGCACCAATAAAGATATTTACGCCATATCTTATGATAAATTTTCCTAGTGACAGGCTTTCGAGCCTGAATCAAGGTATCTATAGAATTAAGCGTTCAATCTCCAAGCAGTCAGCCACAGAGAAACTAGATTTGGATGCTGGAACGGACCTTGAACGAGAAGGTCCTGTCTCAGTGGCAGAGTCTACGGTGGTAGAGATGACATGTCCACCAGATCTTCATACCAAGTCCTGCGTGGCCACGCAGGTGCTATCAAAATCCCCGAAGCTCTCTCCTGTTTGATTCTGGAAATCAGACGAGGAAGGAGAGGAAATGGTGGAAAAACATAAGCCAGGTTGAATGACCAAGGTACTGCTAGAGCATCTATCAGTACTGCTTGAGGATCCCTTGAACTGGACCCGTAACAAGGAAGTTTGGCTTTCTGACGAGATGCCATCATATCCAATTCTGGTGGGCCGCATTGATGAATCAATTGTGCAAACACCTCCGCATGAAGTTCCCACTCCCCCGGATGAAAAGTCTGACGACTTAGAAAATCCGCTTCCCAGTTCTCCACTCCTGGGATATAGATTGCTGATATATGGCAAGAGTGAGCCTCTGCCCATCAAATTATTTTGGAAACCTCTATCATCGCTAGAGAACTCTTTGTTCCCCCCCGATGATTGATATATGCTACAGTCGTGATATTGTCCGACTTGAATCTTATAAATCTGGCCAAAGCTAGAATATTTATCGGGAGGAGAGCCTCCTACTGAGTCCACATACCCTGTGCTTTCAAGGAAATCCAGACTGCACTCCAGCCCAATAGGCTGGCGTCCGTCGTCACTATGACCCATGCTGGCCTGCGGAAACACATTCCCTGGGACAGATGATCCTGTGACAACCACCAAAGAAGAGAGTCTCTGGTCTCCTAATCCAGATTTATCTGAGGAGATAAATTTGCATAATCCCCATTCCACTGATTGAGCATGAATAGTTGCAGTGGTCTGAGAAGCAAGCGAGCAAACGGAACTGTGTCCATTGCCGCTACCATTAGTCAGATTACCTCCATACACTGAGCCACGGACGGCCAAGGAATGGAATGAAGAGCTCGGCAGGTGGTTAAAATCTTTGATTTCCTGACCTCCGTCAGAAAATTTTTCATGTCGACCGAATCTATCAGAGTTCCCAGGAATGGAACTCTTGTGAGGGGAATAAGTGAACTCTTTTTTTACGTTCACCTTCCACCCGTGAGATCTTAGAAAAGCCAACACGATGTCCGTATGAGATTTGGCTAGTTGGTAAGTTGACGCCTGAATTAAGATATCGCCTCGATAAGGCGCCACTGCTATGCCCCGCGGCCTTAAGACCGCCAGAAGGGACCCTAGCACCTTTGTGAAAATTCTGGGAGCTGTGGCCAACCCGAAGGAAAGAGCCACAAACTGGTAATGCTTGTCCAGAAAGGCGAACCTGAGGAACTGGTGATGATCTTTGTGGATAGGGATGTGCAGATACGCATCCTTTAAATCCACGGTGGTCATATATTGACCCTCCTGGATCATTGGTAAAATAGTCCGAATGGTCTCCATCTTAAAGGATGGGACTCTGAGGAATTTGTTTAGGATCTTGAGATCAAAAATTGGTCTGAAGGTTCCCTCTTTTTCGGGAACCACAAACAGATTGGAGTAAAACCCCTGCCCCTGTTCTGATTTTGGAAATGGGCATATTACTCCCATGGTATATAGGTCTTCTACACAGCATAAGAACTCCTCTCTTTTTGTCTGGTTTACAGACAATCGAGAAAGATGGAATCTCCCCCTTGGAGGAGAATCTTTGAAATCCAGAAGATACCCCTGGGTCACAATTTCTAAAGCCCAGTAGTCCTGAACGTCTCTTGCCCAAGCCTGAGCAAAGAGAGAAAGTCTGCCCCCTACTAGATCCGGTCCCGGATTGGGGGCTGCCCCTTCATGCTGTCTTGGTGGCAGCCGCGGGCTTCTTGGCCTGTTTACCCTTGTTCCAAGTTTGGTTAGGTCTCCAGACTGACTTGGATTGAGCAAAATTCCCCTCCTGCTTTGTGGCAGGGGAAGAGGTAGAGGGACCACCTTTGAAGTTTCGAAAGGAACGAAAATTATTTTGTTTGGTCCTCATCTTTTTTGTCTTATCCTGAGGAAGGGCATGGCCTTTTCCTCCAGTGATGTCTGCAATGATCTCTTTCAGTTCAGGCCCAAATAGGGTCTTACCCTTGAAAGGGATGGTTAAAAGCTTAGATTTTGATGATACGTCAGCAGACCAGGACTTAAGTCATAACGCTCTACGCGCTAGAATAGCAAAACCTGAATTCTTTGCCGCTAATTTAGCCATTTGAAAAGCGGCATCTGTAATGAAAGAATTAGCTAGCTTAAGAGCTCTAATTCTATCCAGAATATCATCTAATCGGGTCTCAACCTGAAGAGCCTCCTCTAGAGCCTCAAACCAAAATGCAGCTGCAGTAGTTATAGGAACAATGCACGCTATAGGTTGCAGAAGAAAACCCTGATGAATAAATATTTTCTTTAGAAGACCCTCTAATTTTTTATCCATAGGATCTTTGAAAGCACAACTGTCCTTAATAGGTATAGTTGTATGCTTAGCCAGGGTAGAAATAGCTCCCTCAACCTTAGGGACCGTCTGCCACGAATCCCTAAAGGTGTCTGATATGGGAAACATTTTCTTAAAGGTAGGAGGGGGAGAAAAGGGAATACCTGGTCTATCCCACTCCTTTGTAACAATGTCCGAAATCCTCTTAGGGACCGGAAAAATATTAGTGTAAGTAGGAACCTCTAGATATCTATCCATTTTACACAATTTCTCTGGTGGAACTACAATAGGGTCACAATCATCCAGAGTCGCTAAAACCTCCCTGAGCAACAGGCGGAGGTGCTCTAGCTTAAATTTAAAAGCCGTCATATCTGAATCTGTCTGAGGGAACATCTTTCCTGAATCAGAAATCTCTCCCTCAGGCAACAAATCCCTCACCCCCAACTCAGAACATTGTGAGGGTACATCGGAGATGGCTAATAAAGCGTCAGAGGGCTCAGCATTTACTCTTACACCGGACCTACTGCGCTTCCCCTGCAACCCAGGCAGCTTAGATAATACCTCTGTGAGGGCAGTATTCATAGCTGTGGCCATATCTTGCAGGGTGAAAGAATTAGACACACTAGAAGAACTTGGCGTCGCTTGTGCGGGCGTTAATGGTTGTGACACTTGAGGAGAATTAGATGGCATAACCTGATTCCCTTCTGACTGAGAATCATCCTGCAACTTACTTTTATAAGCTAAAATAAGTTCTTTGCAATTAATTGCCCTTTCAGTGCATGAGGGACACATTTTAAGTGGGGGTTCCACAATGGCTTCTAAACACATTGAACATTGGCTTTCCTCAATGTCAAAAGAGTCAATAAGTGTCGGCACTTAGAGTAACAGGTTACTATGGCAATAAACAAATGCCCCCTTTATGCCTTCAGACGTGGTGTAAGCCTAAGTAATATACTTGCTCCTACACAGCTTAGAGTCAGGGATGAGGTAGGCTCATCCTGGACTTGTCAGTTACCATAGATTGAATATTGGGGCAAACCCAAGAAATATCTATCTTGAAAACAAAATTAAAGATAGAGCAAATGAATTTGAGGGGGTATCTTTTATCACCCAATACAGTAACCAATTCCATCAAATCTGCAATATTGTTAAGAAACACTTCAATATTCTTAAAGCAGATGATGGCTTGGTAGATAGTTTCAAAAGGGTGCAGATATGCCTTCAGACGTGGTGTAAGCCTATGTAATATACTTGCTCCTACACAGCTTAGAGTCAGGGATGAGGTAGGCTCATCCTGGATGACATTTAAAGGCACCTATAGATGTAATTTTGCTCAGTGTACTGCCTGTGAATTTTTACAACAGGGAGAAGGCTTTAGAAGCTGCATAACTGGAGAGACCTTTCGACATTTCTCTTGTTTGAATTGCAGAACAAAGTTCGCAATCTATTTATTGACCTGCATAGAGTGCAATATACAGTATACAGGGCTCACAACCAGAGAGACTAGGGAAAGGATTAGGGAACACATCTCAAATATCAAAAATGGTAAACTTACTACACCTCTGGTCCAGCATTTTAAAACCTGTCATCATACAAGTATTAAGACATTTAGATGGACCATTATAGAACAGGTCAAAACAAACAAACAAGGTGGTGACAGGGAGAAGTTGCTGGCAAAAAGAGAAGTATTTTGGATACACAGACTCAGGACCAGAGTCCCAGAAGGGTTAAATTCAGAATTTGACCTGATAAATTTCTGGGAATAAATTTCTGGTCCTGGGTCTGTGTTTCCATATTTGAATTATGTAAATATATCTCTAAATCCTTATATATCCGTATAGCATAGATTGTAAATTTTACACATTAAAGCATTTTGTATATATATGCATTAAAGAATAATATGGGTATATATGCAAGCTTTATGCTTCTTAGCACTAAGATAAAAATTCTCTCTTTTGTTGATTTCATTTTGTATTTGTTTATAATGTATATACACATTTATTAGACAAATTGGAAGGAGGTATTTTGAATGTTTTCTATCCTCTTCAAGTTTTCAGATTTATTAACAAGTATTGATGTGACTTTGATTATATTATATTACATATATTGGGATCCAATTTCCAATAATTGTTTAGTTTAATTCTCTTACATACAGTTGATTGTTTAAGTTTAGAATTCATAAATGATTGTATCTATCACACTTTTGAAATGGGACAATTGTTATCCTGTTGTATTCAATATGAGGAGAGCTGGATCTAGCTTCACTTCAGGTATGGTTTTAATCATTTTTAACCAATCAGGTAACAGGAACCAGTATATAAGACTGGTGCACACCTGAGACTGCAGCTACGATTACGGCTTAATTGCCGAAACATGTCATCAGACAGTCACTGCAGTGAAGCTATCTCCATCCACTACATAGCTTGAGAATCCTGTATCCCTGGAGGGACAAAGATTTTTAATTGCAATAAAGAAACTTGAACTTACCACCGGCTGCCTGTGCACCTCATTTGTTTTTGCTGATTTTTCCTCAATGTCAGACATGTTAAACATGCTAGTAAGGACACAAACAGGCCTGAAAAAAACTTTATTTTAGTGAAAAAAATAACAATCTTAAAAAACAGTACTGCGCCTTTAAGAGAAAAAAGCATACACGTTCTGCAAAACAGCTTAAAAATAGTAAAATCGTTTAAATTTTTTGCATGAATACTCAAAATATGCAGCTACGTTTGCCCCACAAGGAAAGCAACACTTAACCCTTTATAGTGAAAAAACGGATAATTAGTAAGGCCTAATCCGGAAAAAACACCCCCTGCACCTCGCCACAGCCCTGCTGTGGCGCCTACCTGCCCTCAGGGATTGGAAAAATGGGGTTAAAGCTTCAATTTGGCCCAACACTTCCACAAGGGCCCACTGGAGTTGGAGCTTGCTGCTTGCTCTGTAAATACAAGTGCGCAACTGAGGCGCGAAAATAGGCTCCGCCCATCTCACTCGATGTTTTGCAGCCCAAATGAACCACACCAGAGCGGTCTGAAACTAGCCATGTGGGTTCTTCAACCCAAAAAAGAAGCCAAGTGTACCCTCCAATAAGCCTCAAAAACGTTACTACCAAAAAACATTATCAGCACTCCCAGTTCAATAAACGTTTGCCCACAAACATACAAACTCAGTGTCAACCATTTTTTATGAGCCCTTTATATGCAAGCTTAGTAATACCCCTCTTCTTTTAGGATTACTGCTTACCCTTACCCTCATGGGGATACTGTCAGCCATTCTGAAATACCACAGTCTCTCCAGAAAAATTGACTGAACATACCTCACTGCTATATAGCATGAAAACGTTCCTCACACTGAAGTTTCTTGTACTCCTCAGCCATTCTGTGGGAACTGCTCTGGATCTTAGTGACAAATGCTAAGATCATCAGCCTCCAGGCAGAAGTCTTCATCCACCTGCTGCCTGAGAGTAAATAGTACACACCGGTACCATTTAAAATACAAAATTCTTGCTTGAAGAAAATAAAAACTAACATTTTATCACCTCTTTCACTTTACCCTTCCTAGTACTTAGAGTAGGCAAAGAGAATGACTGGGGGGTGGAGTTAAGGGAGGCGCTATATAGATAGCTCTGCTGTGGTGCTCTTTGCCACTTCCTGTTAGCAGGATGATAATATCCCACAAGTAAAGGATGAATCTGTGGACTCATCGTACCTTATAGAAGAAAACAATTGTACCTACCAAAAGTGATCATTTGTTTTAGACATGCTTAGACTTAACTGCCATGTTATTCTATGACAAGTTATCAGAAATGTCTTAGGTGTTTAGTGTCCCTTAAAAGGGGACATTAAAACACTAATAAATGCTAAATGATTCAAACCAACGATTAGCCTGAGAATAACATTTAGATGTATATTTTAAATGATATTAGTTGCTTAAATATTGCATAAATAAGTAATGTTTTAGCTCCATAAAGTAATATGTTCTACAATGTTGTACAATGTTTCCTTTGTATAAAAAAACTGGTTATCTGCTCTCATTAGATTAATTAGGAACAGTCCTAAATCAGTTACTAGAGTAATCCTCTCAAAATGTTCACTGTCTCATTAGGCCAAGGGTGGTGAACTTTTTTGAGAGTATTTTCAAGTGCCAAAAGTACATTTTTCTTTACAGTTTAAAAGAAAATGATTTTGTTTTTAATAATTTTTTATAAATGTATACAAATATATTAACAAAGAGTCACAAGAAAAATATATTATTCATAACCAATAAAACCAAGCAGTTGTGGCAGGCAAGGGGTGTAGTACCAGCAAGTTTGGTATGAGTGCCACCTTAAAGTGACAGAAAGTCAAAACAAAACTTTCATGATTCAGATAGGGCATGCAATTTTAAACAACTTTCCAATTCACTTTTATCATCAAATTTGCTTTGTTCCCTTGGTGGTATTTTTGAAAAGCTAAACCTAGCTAGGCTCAAACTGATTTCTAAACAGTTGAAAACTGCCTCCTAGCTCAGAGCATTTTGAAAGTTTTTCACAGTTAGACTGTGCTAGTTCACATGTGTCATATTAGATAACATTGTGCTCAGTCCCGTGAAGTTATTTAGGAGTCTTCACTGATTGACTACACTGCATGTCTGTCAAAGGTACTTAGATAAGGAGGCTGTCTGCAAAGGCTTAGATACAAGGTAATCACAGAGGTAAAAAGTATATTAATATAACTGTGTTGGTTATGCAAAAACAGTGAATGGGTAATAAAAGGATTATCTATCTTTTTAAATAAGAACATTTTTGGTGTAGACTGTCCTTTTAAGCACTCATGCCATGTGCTCCTCATTCCTGATTTACATCTTATTCTTCAGAGATGACTAGAATTGACTCTAGCAGAATATATCCCATTGTCACATGTAGGTATGGCACTTACGTTTGTCACTACAGAGAGAATGGCCATGCCATTTAGGATTTCTTGCCACACTCCAATGCTGTGCGCTTTAGACGCCACTGGCCTCCTGAACTGTGTGGTCAACTTCCACGAGTCAACTCTAATCTCCAGGATGTTGTTCAGCAATGCAAGGAGTGGGGCCAGAGGAAAAGAGGCCACAAACAATGTAATAAATCCAAACTGAATAACTAGAAATAGAAAGAAAAGCAAAAAATGTGATGGATCAATAGCTACAGGCAGCAATGAATAGGTTAATATGATATTAGCTGTTAAGGGTTCACATTGACTTGATCTGCAAACTGCAGCACAGCACATCTATGCTCAGCTTCAACAGATTAGATAAACTCAATACCTTGCTTTATCTATGTCCTAAATAGATAGGTAGGTTAAAGGTGACAATACTATGCATTTTTTGTGTGTATTGTTTAGTGGTTTAAAAGCAGTCCAGGAAGAAATACTGTGTGTGTGCATATATTGCAATATACATACAATTTCTAAGTAGTCTGGAACAGGGCTTGAAATTTCCAGTGGTTCCGAATTGCAGCTGACCACTTAGATATTTAACATTTTCCTATCTTTAACAATGAGTGGAATAACTTACCTCTGGGCTAGTAGCTTTTGACCTTTGACTAGTAAAACAGTGATATTTTTCAGTGTATATATATATATATATTTGCGCGCGCACACAGTATTTATCCCTGGGCTGCTATTGAATTGGTCAGTATTGCTTCAGACCTGAGAAAGAAAGGAATACTGTGTGTGTGTGTGTGTATGTATATGTATATACACACAAACACACACACACACACAGTGGAGTGTTTAAACAGTGCTCTCAAGTATAAGATGTAATGCCATAAGTCAGAGGAATATGGAAAGCAGTTTAAAAAAAAAATACAGAACAGCAGCATAGTGTAGTATGATAACCACTTTGTTATATCAATGTGAGATTATTAGTGCTCACCTGGTGAATCCACATCAGTGTGAGGTATATAATATGCTTGGTTGGGATGTTATATCCCCACTGTGTTAAAGATGAAGTACTTTGTACCCAATTAAGAACCGATGAGACTATACTTAGTAGTTGGTATAGTTAAAAACCAATTATGGTTTAAAAAATGCTAAAAATTCCAGTTAAATTATCCAGTTATTAAAACTCCAGAGTTGTTAAGCTCAAAAACGAAATGACACAACAATAGTATGTCTGGTGATAACCAGCTCAGCCTCCACAACACTCATATGATACACAGTTCAAAGTGGATTACCCTCTGACGAGGTTAGTCACTGGGGTAATATCTTGTTATAAAGGGGGTAAGTACTAGGGATGGTCAAATGTTTCTTAAAATTCAAAACAAATTTTGATACATTCGTTAGTTCGAATTTCGAATGTTTATATAACATTCTAACATTCTATTTTTGAATTTTCGTTTTTGAATTTTTCAATAAAATTCGAAAATATTTGTTCGAATAATAGAATGTTTAGCTATCTATTCATTCAATTTCGAAATGCAATATTCGAATTTGAATGTGACATTCAAATTCGAAATAGTATTTCTAGTCTAAAACTGTGTTTAATAAATGTGATATTCGAATGCTACATTTGAATTTGAAATAGTATTTCTAGTCTAATACTGTGTTTTTTAAATGTAATATTCAAATTCGAATGTGATATTCGATTTCAAAATAGTATTTCTAGTCTAATACTGTGTTTTATAAATGTAATATTCAAATTCGAATGTGATATTCGATTCAAATGTGACATTCGAATTCGAAATAGTGTTTCTAGTCTACAATTGTGTTTTATAAATGTAATACTCGAAATCATAAGTGACATTCGAATTCGAAAGTGACATTCGAAAACTGTAAATAACATTCGAAAATCGAATTTTTAAGAATATTCGTTCTTATCAATATTCTATTATGTAAATCGAATTTCAACAATAACATTCGTTCTAACATTTGAATTTGAATATAAACACATTTGCCCACCCCTAGTAAGTACACTATTTTGTCTGAGGACGGGGTAATGCCCGTCCGAAAGCTTGTCTACTTTTAAAATGTATAGTTAGTCCAATAAAAAAGTATCATTGCTCAATGCAATACTCGCTATGACGAGTCCACGGATTTCATCCTTACTTATGGGATTACGCCTCCTGGTCAGCAGGAGGAGGCAAAGAGCACCACAGCAGAGCTGTATATATAGCTCCTCCCTTCCCTCCCACTCCAGTCATTCGACCGAAGTTAGGAAGAGAAAGGAAAAGCCAAGGTGCAGAGGTGACTGAAGTTTAACAAAAATAATGACCTGTCTATGAAAATGACAGGGTGGGCCGTGGACTCGTCATATCGTAAAAAAAATAAATTTATCAGGTAAGCATAAATTTCCTTTTCTTTTACAAGATATGACGAGTCCACAGATTTCATCCTTACTTATGGGATACAATACCAAAGCTATAGGACACGGATGAAAGGGAGGGACAAGACAGGAACCTAAACGGAAGGCACCACTGCTTGAAGAACCTTTCTCCCAAAAACAGCCTCGGACGAGGCAAAAGTATCAAATTTGGAAAAAATGTGAAGAGAAGACCAAGTTGCAGCCTTGCAAATCTGTTCAACAGAAGCATCGTTTTTAAATGCCCATGAGGAAGCCACAGCTCTAGTGAAATGAGCCGTAATTCTTTTAGGAGGTTACTGTCCAGCAGACTCATATGCCAACCGGATGATACTCTTCAACCAAAAAGAAAGAGAGGTAGCCGTAGCTTTCTGACCCCTACGTTTTCCAGAAAAAAACAACAAATAATGAAGATGATTGACGAAAATCTTTAGTCGCCTGCAAGTAAAACTTCAAGGCACGAACCACGTCCAAATTATGTAACAGTCGCTCCTTCTTAGAAGAAGGATTATGACAAAGAAGGAACAACAATTTCCTGATTAATATTCTTATTAGAAACAACCTTAGGAAGAAAACCAGGGTTGGAACGCAACACTACCTTATCTGCATGGAAAATAAGATAAGGAGAATCACATTGTAATGCCGAAAGCTCAGAAACTCTGCGAGCAGAAGAAATAGCAACCAAAAATAAAACTTTCCAAGATAATAACTTAATATCTATGAAATGCATAGGTTCAAACGGAACCCCTTGAAGAACATTAAGAACTAAATTCAAACTCCAAGGAGGAGCAATTGGTCTAAACACAGGCTTGATTCTAGTCAGAGCCTGACAAAAAGATTGAACATCTGGAACATCTGCCACACATTTATGTAGCAAAATAGAAAAAGCAGAAATCATCCCCTTTAAGGAACTTGCTGACAACAACCCTTTCTCCAAACCATCTTAGAGAAAAGATAAAATCCTGGGAATCCAAACCCTACTCCATGAGTAGCCCTTGGATTTGCACCAATAAAGATATTTACGCCATATCTTATGGTAAATCTTTCTAGTAACAGGCTTATGTGCCTGAATCAAGGTATCAATGACCGAATCAGAGAACCCTCGCTTAGATAAAATCAAGCGTTCAATCTCCAAGCAGTCAGCTGCAGAGAAACTAGATTTGGATGATGGAAAGGCCCCTGAATGAGAAGGTCCTGCCTCAATGGAAGCTTCCACGGTGGCAAAGAGGACATGTCCACCAGACCGGCATACCAAGTCCTGCAAGGCCACGCAGGAGCGATGAGAATCACTGAAGCCCTCTCCTGTTTGATCCGAGCAATCACTCGGGGAAGGAGAGCAAACGATGGAAACACATAAGCTAGGTTGAACGACCAAGGCACTGCCAAGGCATCTATCAGTTCGAAAAAATGGACATATCCCAATGAAGGGATATAAAAGAGCGCTGATGTTTAAAAAAGAAAAACAATATTCAATATAAAACAAGGTAATACACTTTAAATATAGATCAAATCTACCGTATTAGTCCTGTTTAATTTCCATAAGCTGGTGGTAAATTGAAGAGATAAAAGGTATCCTCCTAATAAGGTAGGGTGAGTCAGGCTGCTCCTCTTGATCCCAGAGAGTGTGGAACAACTGTTAAAATAAAGAGTAGAGAGAGGGCGCCACAATAGCGTGATACCGTCTGGAATGCAGGTACAGATAAAAGTATTATGTTTACCAAATAGTGTGGCACTGTGCGGTGACCAGTGCAAAAGAGCAGGCTAGCACTTATCAGTGGCTAGTACACTGTGGAAGCCAAGCTCCAAAGCCTTTGGAGCTTGGCTTCCACAGTGTACTAGCCACTGATAAGTGCTAGCCTGCTCTTTTGCACTGGTCACAGCACACTGCCACACTATTTGGTAAGCATAATACTTACTTTTATCTGTACCTGCATTCCAGACGGTATCACGCTATTGTGGCGCCCTCTCTCTACTCTTTATCTATCAGTTCGGCCTGAGGATCCCTGGACCTGGATCCGTATCTCGGGAGCTTGGCATTCTGACGAGACGCCATCAGATCCAATTCCGGTCTGCCCCACTTGAGAATCAGGGTGGCAAAGACCTCCGGATGGAGTTCCCATTCCCCAGGATGAAACGTCTGTCTGCTCAAAAAATCCGCCTCCCACTTGTCCACTCCTGGGATGTAGATTGCTGACAGATAACAAGAGTGAGCCTCCGCCCACCGAATTATCTTGGATACTTCTGTCATCGCTAAGGAACTCCTTTTTCCTCCCTGATGATTGATGTATGCCACAGTCGTGATGTTGTCCGACTGGAATTAGATGAATTTGGCCCGAAGCCAACTGAGGCCAAGTCTGAAGCGCGTTGAATATTGCTCTCAATTTCAGAATATTGATTGGAAGTAGAGACTCTGACCGAGTCCACACACCCTGAGCCTTCCGGGAATTCCAGACTGCGCCCCATCCTAGTAAACTGGCGTCTGTTGTCACTATCACCCATGAGGGTCTGCGGAAGCACGTCCCTTGAGACAGATGATCTGGCGACAACCACCAAAGAAGAGAGTCTCTTGTCTCCTGATCCAGATTTATCTGAGGAGACAAATTTGCATAATCTCCATTCCACTGTCTGAGCATGCTCAGTTGTAGAGGTCTGAGATGAAAACAAGCAAACGGAATGATGTTCATTGCCGCCACCATCAATCCAATTACCTCCATGCACTGAGCCACTGATGGCCAAGGATTGGACTGAAGGGATCAGCATGTGTTCAGAATCTTTAATTTTCTGACTTCCGTCAAGAAGATTTTCATGGACATAGAGTCTATCAGAGTTCTCAGGAAAGGAACCCTTGTCTGTGGGATTAGTGAACTCTTCTCCAGGTTCACCTTCCACCCGTGAGTCCTTAGAAAAGACAGAACCATGTCTGTATGAGATTTTGTCAGTTGATATGACGACGCCTGGATCAGAATATCGTCCAGGTAAGGTGCCACTGAAATGCCCTGCGGCCTGAGAACCGCCAGCAGAGACCCTAGAACCTTTGTGAAGATCCTGGGTGCCGTGGCCAGCCCAAAAGGAAGAGCCACAAACTGAAAATGTTTGTCCATGAAGGCAAACCTTAGAAACTGGTAATGATCTCTGTGGATAGGAATGTGAAGATATGCATCCTTTAAGTCCACGGTAGTCATATATTGACCCTCCTGGAACAATGGAAGAATTGTCTGAATCGTCTCCATCTTTAAGGACGGGACTCTGAGAAACTTGTTTAGACTCTTGAGATCTAAAATGGGTCTGAACGTTCCCTCTTTTTTGGGAACCACAAAAAGATTTGAGTAAAACCTCTGCCCCTGTATTGGAACGGGGCGAATTACTCCCATAATGGAGAGGTCTTTTACACAACATAAGAACGCCTCTCTTTTTATCTGGTCTACAGACAATCGTGAAAGAAGAAACCTTCCCCTTGGGAGGGAATTTTTTAACTCCAGCTGATACCCCTGGGACATGATATCTAGTGTCCAGGGATCCTGAACGTCTCTTATCCAAGCCTGGACAAAGAGAGAAAGTCTGCCCCTAATAGATCCGGTCCCGGATCGGGGGCCGCCCCTTCATGCTGTCTTGGGAGCAGCAGCAGGCTTTTTGGGTTGTTTACCCTTATTCCAAGCCTGGTTGGGTCTCCCTTCCTTCCTGTTTAGTGGAAGAGGAGGAGGGGACTCCCTTGAAATTTCAAAAAGAACGAAAATTACTCTGTCTACCCCTCTGCTTAGAAGTTTTATCCTGAGGTAGGAGATGGCCCTTACCTCCTGTAATGTCAAAAATAATCTCTTTCAAGTCAGGCCCGAATAGAGTCTTCCCCTTGAAAGGAATAGACAAAAGTTTGGATTTAGAGGACACATCTGCAGACCAAGACTTTAACCATAAGGCTCTGCGTGCTAGAATGGCAAAAACAGAATTTATGTTTACCTGATAAATTACTTTCTCCAACGGTGTGTCCGGTCCACGGCGTCATCCTTACTTGTGGGATATTCTCTTCCCCAACAGGAAATGGCAAAGAGCCCAGCAAAGCTGGTCACATGATCCCTCCTAGGCTCCGCCTACCCCAGTCATTCGACCGACGTTAAGGAGGAATATTTGCATAGGAGAAACCATATGGTACCGTGGTGACTGTAGTTAAAGAAAATAAAATATCAGACCTGATTAAAAAAACCAGGGCGGGCCGTGGACCGGACACACCGTTGGAGAAAGTAATTTATCAGGTAAACATAAATTCTGTTTTCTCCAACATAGGTGTGTCCGGTCCACGGCGTCATCCTTACTTGTGGGAACCAATACCAAAGCTTTAGGACACGGATGAAGGGAGGGAGCAAATCAGGTCACCTAAATGGAAGGCACCACGGCTTGCAAAACCTTTCTCCCAAAAATAGCCTCAGAAGAAGCAAAAGTATCAAACTTGTAAAATTTGGTAAAAGTGTGCAGTGAAGACCAAGTCGCTGCCCTACATATCTGATCAACAGAAGCCTCGTTCTTGAAGGCCCATGTGGAAGCCACAGCCCTAGTGGAATGAGCTGTGATTCTTTCGGGAGGCTGCCGTCCTGCAGTCTCGTAAGCCAATCTGATGATGCTTTTAATCCAAAAGGAGAGAGAGGTAGAAGTTTCTTTTTGACCTCTCCTTTTACCGGAGTAAACAACAAACAAGGAAGATGTTTGTCTAAAATCCTTTGTAGCATCTAAATAGAATTTTAGAGCGCGAACAACATCCAAATTGTGCAACAAACGTTCCTTCTTTGAAACTGGTTTCGGACACAGAGAAGGTACGATAATCTCCTGGTTAATGTTTTTGTTAGAAACAACTTTTGGAAGAAAACCAGGTTTAGTACGTAAAACCACCTTATCTGCATGGAACACCAGATAAGGAGGAGAACACTGCAGAGCAGATAATTCTGAAACTCTTCTAGCAGAAGAAATTGCAACTAAAAACAAAACTTTCCAAGATAATAACTTAATATCAACGGAATGTAAGGGTTCAAACGGAACCCCCTGAAGAACTGAAAGAACTAAATTGAGACTCCAAGGAGGAGTCAAAGGTTTGTAAACAGGCTTAATTCTAACCAGAGCCTGAACAAAAGCTTGAACATCTGGCACAGCTGCCAGCTTTTTGTGAAGTAACACAGACAAGGCAGAAATCTGTCCCTTCAGGGAACTTGCAGATAATCCTTTTTCTAATCCGTCTTGAAGGAAGGAAAAAATCTTAGGAATCTTAACCTTGTCCCAAGGGAATCCTTTAGATTCACACCAACAGATATATTTTTTCCAAATCTTGTGGTAAATCTTTCTAGTTACAGGCTTTCTGGCCTGAACAAGAGTATCAATAACAGAATCTGAGAATCCTCGCTTCGATAGAATCAAGCGTTCAATCTCCAAGCAGTCAGCTGGAGTGAAACCGGATTCGGATGTTCGAACGGACCCTGAACAAGAAGGTCTCGTCTCAAAGGTAGCTTCCAAGGTGGAGCCGATGACATATTCACCAGATCTGCATACCAAGTCCTGCGTGGCCACGCAGGAGCTATCAAGATCACCGACGCCCTCTCCTGATTGATCCTGGCTACCAGCCTGGGGATGAGAGGAAACGGCGGGAACACATAAGCTAGTTTGAAGGTCCAAGGTGCTACTAGTGCATCCACTAGAGCCGCCTTGGGATCCCTGGATCTGGACCCGTAGCAAGGAACTTTGCAGTTCTGACGAGAGGCCATTAGATCCATGTCTGGAATGCCCCACCGCTGGGTGACTTGGGCAAAGATTTCCGGATGGAGTTCCCACTCCCCCGGATGCAATGTCTGACGACTCAGAAAATCCGCTTCCCAATTTTCCACTCCTGGGATGTGGATAGCAGACAGGTGGCAGGAGTGAGACTCCGCCCATAGAATGATTTTGGTCACTTCTTCCATCGCTAGGGAACTCCTTGTTCCCCCCTGATGGTTGATGTACGCAACAGTCGTCATGTTGTCTGATTGAAACCGTATGAACTTGGTCCTCGCTAGCTGAGGCCAAGCCTTGAGAGCATTGAATATCGCTCTCAGCTCCAGAATATTTATCGGTAGAAGAGATTCTTCCCGAGACCAAAGACCCTGAGCTTTCAGGGATCCCCAGACCGCGCCCCAGCCCATCAGACTGGCGTCGGTCGTGACAATGACCCACTCTGGTCTGCGGAACGTCATCCCTTGTGACAGATTGTCCAGGGACAGCCACCAACGGAGTGAGTCTCTGGTCCTCTGATTTACTTGTATCATCGGAGACAAGTCTGTATAGTCCCCATTCCACTGACTGAGCATGCACAGTTGTAATGGTCTTAGATGAATGCGCGCAAAAGGAACTATGTCCATTGCCGCTACCATCAACCCGATCACTTCCATGCACTGAGCTATGGAAGGAAGAGGAACGGAATGAAGTATCCGACAAGAGTCTAGAAGTTTTGTTTTTCTGGCCTCTGTTAGAAAGATCCTCATTTCTAAGGAGTCTATAATTGTTCCCAAGAAGGGAACCCTTGTTGACGGGGATAGAGAACTCTTTTCCACGTTCACTTTCCAGCCGTGAGATCTGAGAAAGGCCAGGACGATGTCCGTGTGAGCCTTTGCTTGAGGAAGGGACGACGCTTGAATCAGAATGTCGTCCAGGTAAGGTACTACTGCAATGCCCCTTGGTCTTAGCACCGCTAGAAGGGACCCTAGTACCTTTGTGAAAATCCTTGGAGCAGTGGCTAATCCGAAAGGAAGCGCCACGAACTGGTAATGTTTGTCCAGGAATGCGAACCTTAGGAACCGATGATGTTCCTTGTGGATAGGAATATGTAGATACGCATCCTTTAAATCCACCGTGGTCATGAATTGACCTTCCTGGATGGAAGGAAGAATAGTTCGAATGGTTTCCATCTTGAACGATGGAACCTTGAGAAACTTGTTTAAGATCTTGAGATCTAAGATTGGTCTGAACGTTCCCTCTTTTTTGGGAACTATGAACAGATTGGAGTAGAACCCTATCCCTTGTTCTCTTAGTGGAACAGGATGAATCACTCCCATTTTTAACAGGTCTTCTACACAATGTAAGAACGCCTGTCTTTTTATGTGGTCTGAAGACAACTGAGACCTGTGGAACCTCCCCCTTGGGGGAAGTCCCTTGAATTCCAGAAGATAACCCTGGGAGACTATTTCTAGCGCCCAAGGATCCAGAACATCTCTTGCCCAAGCCTGAGCGAAGAGAGAGAGTCTGCCCCCCACCAGATCCGGTCCCGGATCGGGGGCCAATATTTCATGCTGTCTTGGTAGCAGTGGCAGGTTTCTTGGCCTGCTTTCCCTTATTCCAGCCTTGCATTGGTCTCCAAGCTGGCTTGGCTTGAGAAGTATTACCCTCTTGCTTAGAGGACGTAGCACTTTGGGCTGGTCCGTTTTTACGAAAGGGACGAAAATTAGGTCTATTTTTCGCCTTGAAAGGCCGATCCTGAGGAAGGGCGTGGCCCTTACCCCCAGTGATATCAGAGATAATCTCTTTCAAGTCAGGGCCAAACAGCGTTTTCCCCTTGAAAGGAATGTTTAGTAGCTTGTTCTTGGAAGACGCATCAGCCGACCAAGATTTCAACCAAAGCGCTCTGCGCGCCACAATAGCAAACCCAGAATTCTTAGCCGCTAACCTAGCCAATTGCAAAGTGGCGTCTAGGGTGAAAGAATTAGCCAATTTGAGAGCATTGATTCTGTCCATAATCTCCTCATAAGGAGGAGAATCACTATCGAGCGCCTTTATCAGCTCATCAAACCAGAAACATGCGGCTGTAGTGACAGGGACAATGCATGAAATTGGTTGTAGAAGGTAACCCTGCTGAACAAACATCTTTTTAAGCAAACCTTCTAATTTTTTATCCATAGGATCTTTGAAAGCACAACTATCCTCTATGGGTATAGTGGTGCGTTTGTTTAAAGTAGAAACCGCTCCCTCGACCTTGGGGACTGTCTGCCATAAGTCCTTTCTGGGGTCGACCATAGGAAACAATTTTTTAAATATGGGGGGAGGGACGAAAGGAATACCGGGCCTTTCCCATTCTTTATTAACAATGTCCGCCACCCGCTTGGGTATAGGAAAAGCTTCTGGGAGCCCCGGCACCTCTAGGAACTTGTCCATTTTACATAGTTTCTCTGGGATGACCAACTTTTCACAATCATCCAGAGTGGATAATACCTCCTTAAGCAGAATGCGGAGATGTTCCAACTTAAATTTAAATGCAATTACATCAGGTTCAGCCTGTTGAGAAATGTTCCCTGAATCAGTAATTTCTCCCTCAGACAAAACCTCCCTGGCCCCCTCAGATTGGGTTAGGGGCCCTTCAGAGATATTAATATCAGCGTCGTCATGCTCTTCAGTAACTAAAACAGAGCAGCCACGCTTACGCTGACAAGGGTTCATTTTGGCTAAAATGTTTTTGACAGAATTATCCATTACAGCCGTTAATTGTTGCATAGTAAGGAGTATTGGCGCACTAGATGTACTAGGGGCCTCCTGAGTGGGCAAGACTCGTGTAGACGAAGGAGGGAATGATGCAGTACCATGCTTACTCCCCTCACTTGAGGAATCATCTTGGGCATCATTGTCATTATCACATAAATCACATTTATTTAAATGAACAGGAATTCTGGCTTCCCCACATTCAGAACACAGTCTATCTGGTAGTTCAGACATGTTAAACAGGCATAAACTTGATAATAAAGTACAAAAAACGTTTTAAAATAAAACCGTTACTGTCACTTTAAATTTTAAACTGAACACACTTTATTACTGCAATTGCGAAAAAACATGAAGGAATTGTACAAAATTCACCAAATTTTCACCACAGTGTCTTAAAGCCTTAAAAGTATTGCACACCAAATTTGGAAGCTTTAACCCTTAAAATAACGGAACCGGAGCCGTTTTAACACTTTAACCCCTTTACAGTCCCTGGTATCTGCTTTGCTGAGACCCAACCAAACCCAAAGGGGAATACGATACCAAATGACGCCTTCAGAAAGTCTTTTCTAAGTATCAGAGCTCCTCTCACATGCGACTGCATGCCATGCTTCTCAAAAACAAGTGCGCCACACCGGCGCGAAAATGAGGCTCTGCTTATGCTTTGGGAAAGCCCCTAAGAAATAAGGTGTCTAATACAGTGCCTGCCGATATTATAATATCAATATACCCAGATAAAATGATTCCTCAAGGCTAAATATGTGTTAATAATGAATCGATTTAGCCCAGAAAAGTCTACAGTCTTAATAAGCCCTTGTGAAGCCCTTATTTACCATCGTAATAAACATGGCTTACCGGATCCCATAGGGAAAATGACAGCTTCCAGCATTACATCGTCTTGTTAGAATGTGTCATACCTCAAGCAGCAAGAGACTGCACACTGTTCCCCCAACTGAAGTTAATTGCTCTCAACAGTCCTGTGTGGAACAGCCATGGATTTTAGTTACGGTTGCTAAAATCATTTTCCTCATACAAACAGAAATCTTCATCTCTTTTCTGTTTCTGAGTAAATAGTACATACCAGCACTATTTCAAAATAACAAACTCTTGATTGAATAATAAAAACTACAGTTAAACACTAAAAAACTCTAAGCCATCTCCGTGGAGATGTTGCCTGTACAACGGCAAAGAGAATGACTGGGGTAGGCGGAGCCTAGGAGGGATCATGTGACCAGCTTTGCTGGGCTCTTTGCCATTTCCTGTTGGGGAAGAGAATATCCCACAAGTAAGGATGACGCCGTGGACCGGACACACCTATGTTGGAGAAACCTGCATTCTTAGCCGCCAACTTTGCAATCTGAAAAGCGGCGTCTGTGACAAAGGATTTAGCCAACTTTAGGGCCTTAATCCTATCCATTATTTCCTCTAAAGAAGTCTCAGTCTTCAGAGATTCTTCCAAGGCATCAAACCAAAAGGCAGCCGCAGTTGTAACTGGTACAATACAGGCCATCGGTTGTAAGAGAAAACCTTGATGAACAAATGGCTTTTTTAGAAGACCCTCCAACTTTTTATCCCTAGGGTCTTTGAAAGCACAACTGTCTTCAATAGGGATAGTTGTATGCTTAGCTAAGGTAGAAATAGCTCCCTCCACCTTAGGGACCGTTTGCCAAGAATCCCGCACGGTGTCAGCTATAGGGTACATTTTCTTGAACATAGGGGAAGGGGAGAACGGGATACCCGGCCTTTCCCATTCCCGAGTAACAATCTCCAAAATTCTCTTAGGAACCGGAAAAGTATCTGAATAAGCAGGGACTTCCAGATATCTGTCTATCTTACACAATTTCTCTGGAGGAATCACAATAGAGTCACAATCATCCAGAGTCACTAAAACCTCCTGAAGTAACAGGCGGAGGTGTTCAAGCTTAAATCTAAAGGACATGACGTCCGAATCTTTCTGGGGCAATGCACTACCTGAGTCAGACAGTTCCCCCTCAGACAGGATCTCCTTACCCCCCAATTCAGAGGACTGGGATGGTACATCAGAGATAGCCATCAAAGCACCAGAAGTTACAGGGACCCCTTGAGCTTCTGCCCTGCTACGTTTGCCTTGCAACACTGGCAACTTAGACAAAACCTCTGTGAGGGTAGATGACATTACTGCAGCCATATCCTGCAAAGTGAAAGAAGCAGACGCCGTAGAAGAACATGGCGTAGCTTGTGCGGACGTTAAAAGCTGTGACGCTTGGGGAGAAGATTGAGGCATACCCTGAATCTCATTGGTTTGAGAACAATCTTTAGACATATCTTTATTAAAAAATATTTTCTCTTTACATTGTAAGGCTCTCTCAACACAATTGTCACATAGTGTGACAAGGGGTTCCACAATGGCATCCAAACACATAGGACACATATTTTGTTCAAGGTCATCCATGATAACCTGAACAAAAAACAATCTTGGTCAAATCCGTTTAAAAAAAATAAAAATTGTACTGTACCTTTAAGAAAAAACGATCAGCAACTTATTTGAGTTGTAACCTTATTTGCAATCCGAAATAAGCACTAAGGCAGAGGGTTAATTACTCATGTGCACCAAATTTGTAAAGTATAGTATGCTTTTACTTTTGAAAAGGTCTTTATTATTTTTGTAACACCCAGTCACCCTGCCTCCTGAACAACCAAACATCGCCACACTGCAGACCTAAGTCACTTGAAATCCCACAACTGCACTTAGGAACCAATGCGATGCAGCCACCAGAGAAGGGATAGATGCGCTGTCAGAGCGTGCAAAAGTAAACCCTGCCCATCGTGGGCGTAACCACAAGTAAAAATTTTACCGCAAAATGCCGACACATATATATCAGCGCCTCAGGCAACTGGACTAATAACAGTGACTACCTGCTTTCAGAATAGCCATCCCCAAAACCGGACCCTTAAACACAAACATCCCCAGCGTCAGCCAGCCCATTGTACAGTGACTCCCTGCACACACACATCTCCCAGTGCCTCTAGATCACAAATCCATGCTAGAGTGTCTGGTGCATACTCTAAGTTAACTCCAGTCTGTCTCTCCTACTCTCTGGTAACTAAGACCGGCCACTTACACATACCCCAGTGCTCTTAGGAAAAACAACACTGCCCTAATGTCTGGGGAAAGTATAAAGGGAAACTCCCAATATATAATCTGATCAGTACAGTTAGTCTGAGAAACCCAGAATAAAAACTGCACTTACCTCTATGCTGATGGTATAGCATGATTACTTCACAGTATCAAGAGGTCCAATCTTCCTCCTGAGGCCCTGTGAAAAAGCAGGGTCTTGGTTACAACTTCACAAGACCATATACAGATAATGCAGCACAAATATGGGAGGCGCAGCGATACAGAATAGTTTAGAAGACTATTCAGAAGCTGCTCTGTAATAAAAACAGCACACATCGGTACCGTTTGAAAATAAAAAACTCTTGATTGCAAAATCTAAACTAACACCTCACTTTACCTCTTCCTATCACTAACACAGGCAAAGAGAATGACTGGAGTGGGAAGGAAGGGAGGAGCTATATATACAGCTCTGCTGTGGTGCTCTTTGCCTCCTCCTGCTGACCAGGAGGCGTAATCCCATAAGTAAGGATGAAATCCATGGACTCGTCATATCTTGTAAAAGAAATCAAATTCTTTATTAGTTTTGTCCAGGACCAGTGGAAATTTCAAGTTCTGATAGATATAAATTATATATAAATGTCACTTTAAAGTGGTTCTTTATTTTCCGATTTCGATTACATATTGAAAATAATAAAAAAATTATTCTGGAGTATATTTATTTATTAAATCTAAAGGATGTCATAAGGGACAAAGTATATTTGAAAGAACTATGATAATTTATTTTCTCTGTTTCAAAATGGCAAACATTTTGTGTTCCCCTACCTTCTTACAAAAACTACTGAAACAGCAATAGGCGCTTGACAAAGAATAGCCATTAAATTTGTTTTTAAACATATTCTGAGGGACAATACAGTATAGGAATATTTTAACCATAGAACTAACCCATTTCAAGATACTCGTAGAACAGTCCAAGACCTCCAAACGTCTGCATGTCGTAGTCTTGCTCCCACCGGCTGTAGAGGTTTTCTGGGTTATTTCTAGCTTTCCTTCGACCCCACCAATTCCATATCCATCTGTAAAATTTGCAAAACATAGCATTAAGGAGTATATAACCGACTTCAAGCCTCAGTTCCATCTATGGCATTTTAGCAACGGTTTTGATCTTGATGACGGTGAGTCAAATATAGAACTCTAACTCTAGATACCGAGCTAAACAGTAAAACAATTTAAAGACGGATGGGCAAATGGCAAAAGAAAACAATAACAAAACAATCTGTTCTAAACCGAAGGTTAAATGTCTGTTGAGCATTTGACATTTGTTTTTGCAAATAAATACAATCATATCCCTTAATAAATAGAATGCTATTAATATTCTAGTCTCAGCATTCAAATGTTGATTCCCACTTTCATTCATCAAAGTTTAGAAAGCAGCCAGTTTGCTTAAAAACATACCTCTCTTCTTTGCACAGCTAGAGCAGCTTCCGCCACCCAGAGACTCACTCTTCACATGTCATCAATGACTAATCCAGCTTCCTCCAATCAAGGCATGGCCTCAGGCAATGACTACCCTGGGGGGAAAGCCGTGATTGGAGGAAGCTGGATTAGTCATTGATGATGTGTGAAGAGAGGATCTCCGGGTGGGGGAAGCTGCTCTGGCTGTGCAAAGAACAAAGGTACGTTTTTAATCAAAACGGCTGCTTTGTAAACTTTGATGAATGAAAGTGCCCCTGTTTTTAATAGTATTTTTAAAAAACGGGCTTTCATTCATCAGTTTACCTTCACTTTAAAGTGCTCTGTGAACAACTACTGTCAGCTGCACGTTGAAAAAAAACACCCAATCAGCTTCAACAGTGCTGATGTCACACTTTGCTTTACTGTATACTCATGAGATTTCACTAAAATCTCCCAAGATTTCATAGTAAAGTTCCTTTAAAAAAGCAGGGAAATAACATGACTGTGCCTGCACGTCAAATGCACAGCCCCCTTTGCTTGCTACAGGACTGCTCACTGGCTGCTTAAAGTCCCTTAACAATGGAATGTGGCTACTGAGGAAATTTTGAGGTAAATATATTCCCTTTTTTACAAAGAGATGTTCAGATGATGTTTTCTAGTCAGTTTTTACAGTTATACTGCATCACTGTCCCTTTAGCTCACTGATTTTTAAACCTGTCCTCTAATCTCCCTATCAGGCAACATTTTGAGGATATCTGAACTGGAGCACAGGTGAAATAATCAGCTGATAAGTAAACATGATTATTTTACCTGCTCTCATCCAAGGTAATCCTGAAAACCTGGCCTGTTGGGGATGCCAGAGGACAGGTTTGAAAACCATTGCTTTAGGTAAAAATTTTATGATATTCTAATACTTTTCATGCCAAAATTAAAAATATTAAACGTTACTGCTTAAGAGTTTTTCTAACAAACTTAAAACTACTTACGGAACAATGGCTTCTTGAATGTTGCCCCAGATCTGTTTTCCAGCCATAACGATTGTAAGCTGTGTGGTCAGTTCTATAAGACATCCAGCTGGATCGCACTGTAAAAGGACAGAAAAACATAATTAATGTAAGAACTTACCTGATAAATTAATTTATTTCATGGTGGTGAGGGTCCACGATCTAGTTACTGATGGGATATACATTCCTACCAGTAGGGGGCAAAGTTTCCCAAACCTCAAATGCCTATAAATACACCTCCCACCTCACTCATACCTCAGTTTAACGTATAGCCATGTAAGTGAGGTGTATAAGGAGTAAAAGCATAAAAAAAAAGAGGAACAGGATAAATAATGTGCTTTATACAAAAAAAGTCATAACCCCCAAAAAATGTGTGGCTCTCGTGGACTCTCTCCAACATTAAAGAAATTAATTTATCAGGTAAGTTCTTACATAAATTATGTTTTCTTTCATGTAGGTGGCGAGAGTCCACAAGCTAGTTATTGATGGGATATAATACCCAAGATGTGGAAGTCCACGAGTAACTATAGAGGGAGGGATCAAATAAAAACAGCCATTTCCGCTGAGGAATTAAATCCAAAAAAATTATTTAGTTTTCTTAAAAATTCAAACAACTGAAATCATAGGCACTAGAATCAAACTGAGGCAGCTGCCTGAAGGACCTTTCTACCAAAAGCTGCTTCCGAAGAAGAAAAAACATAAAAAAACAGAATTTATGTTTACCTGATAAATTACTTTCTCCAACGGTGTGTCCGGTCCACGGCGTCATCCTTACTTGTGGGATATTCTCTTCCCCAACAGGAAATGGCAAAGAGCCCAGCAAAGCTGGTCACATGATCCCTCCTAGGCTCCGCCTACCCCAGTCATTCGACCGACGTTAAGGAGGAATATTTGCATAGGAGAAACCATATGATACCGTGGTGACTGTAGTTAAAGAAAATAAATTATCAGACCTGATTAAAAAACCAGGGCGGGCCGTGGACCGGACACACCGTTGGAGAAAGTAATTTATCAGGTAAACATAAATTCTGTTTTCTCCAACATAGGTGTGTCCGGTCCACGGCGTCATCCTTACTTGTGGGAACCAATACCAAAGCTTTAGGACACGGATGAAGGGAGGGAGCAAATCAGGTCACCTAAATGGAAGGCACCACGGCTTGCAAAACCTTTCTCCCAAAAATAGCCTCAGAAGAAGCAAAAGTATCAAACGTGTAAAATTTGGTAAAAGTGTGCAGTGAAGACCAAGTCGCTGCCCTACATATCTGATCAACAGAAGCCTCGTTCTTGAAGGCCCATGTGGAAGCCACAGCCCTAGTGGAATGAGCTGTGATTCTTTCGGGAGGCTGCCGTCCGGCAGTCTCGTAAGCCAATCTGATGATGCTTTTAATCCAAAAAGAGAGAGAGGTAGAAGTTGCTTTTTGACCTCTCCTTTTACCTGAATAAACAACAAACAAGGAAGATGTTTGTCTAAAATCCTTTGTAGCATCTAAATAGAATTTTAGAGCGCGAACAACATCCAAATTGTGCAACAAACGTTCCTTCTTTGAAACTGGTTTCGGACACAGAGAAGGTACGATAATCTCCTGGTTAATGTTCTTGTTAGAAACAACTTTTGGAAGAAAACCAGGTTTAGTACGTAAAACCACCTTATCTGCATGGAACACCAGATAAGGAGGAGAACACTGCAGAGCAGATAACTCTGAAACTCTTCTAGCAGAAGAAATTGCAACCAAAAACAAAACTTTCCAAGATAATAACTTAATATCAACGGAATGCAAGGGTTCAAACGGAACCCCCTGAAGAACTGAAAGAACTAAGTTGAGACTCCAAGGAGGAGTCAAAGGTTTGTAAACAGGCTTGATTCTAACCAGAGCCTGAACAAAGGCTTGAACATCTGGCACAGCTGCCAGCTTTTTGTGAAGTAACACAGACAAGGCAGAAATCTGTCCCTTCAAGGAACTTGCAGATAATCCTTTTTCCAATCCTTCTTGAAGGAAGGATAGAATCTTAGGAATCTTAACCTTGTCCCAAGGGAATCCTTTAGATTCACACCAACAGATATATTTTTTCCAAATTTTGTGGTAAATTTTTCTAGTTACAGGCTTTCTGGCCTGAACAAGAGTATCAATAACAGAATCTGAGAACCCCCGCTTCGATAAAATCAAGCGTTCAATCTCCAAGCAGTCAGCTGGAGTGAGACCAGATTCGGATGTTCGAACGGACCTTGAACAAGAAGGTCTCGTCTCAAAGGTAGCTTCCATGGTGGAGCCGATGACATATTCACCAGATCTGCATACCAAGTCCTGCGTGACCACGCAGGAGCTATCAAGATCACCGACGCCCTCTCCTGATTGATCCTGGCTACCAGCCTGGGGATGAGAGGAAACGGCGGGAATACATAAGCTAGTTTGAAGGTCCAAGGTGCTACTAGTGCATCTACTAGAGTCGCCTTGGGATCCCTGGATCTGGACCCGTAGCAAGGAACTTTGAAGTTCTGACGAGAGGCCATCAGATCCATGTCTGGAATGCCCCACAGTTGAGTGATTTGGGCAAAGATTTCCGGATGGAGTTCCCACTCCCCCGGATGCAATGTCTGACGACTCAGAAAATCCGCTTCCCAATTTTCCACTCCTGGGATGTGGATTGCAGACAGGTGGCAGGAGTGAGTCTCCGCCCATTGAATGATTTTGGTCACTTCTTCCATCGCCAGGGAACTCCTTGTTCCCCCCTGATGGTTGATGTACGCAACAGTCGTCATGTTGTCTGATTGAAACCGTATGAACTTGGCCCTCGCTAGCTGAGGCCAAGCCTTGAGAGCATTGAATATCGCTCTCAGTTCCAGAATATTTATCGGTAGAAGAGATTCTTCCCGAGACCAAAGACCCTGAGCTTTCAGGGATCCCCAGACCGCGCCCCAGCCCATCAGACTGGCGTCGGTCGTGACAATGACCCACTCTGGTCTGCGGAAGGTCATCCCTTGTGACAGGTTGTCCAGGGACAGCCACCAACGGAGTGAGTCTCTGGTCCTCTGATTTACTTGTATCTTCGGAGACAAGTCTGTATAGTCCCCATTCCACTGACTGAGCATGCACAGTTGTAATGGTCTTAGATGAATGCGCGCAAAAGGAACTATGTCCATTGCCGCTACCATCAAACCTATCACTTCCATGCACTGCGCTATGGAAGGAAGAGGAACGGAATGAAGTATCCGACAAGAGTCTAGAAGTTTTGTTTTTCTGGCCTCTGTCAGAAAAATCCTCATTTCTAAGGAGTCTATTATTGTTCCCAAGAAGGGAACCCTTGTTGACGGAGATAGAGAACTCTTTTCCACGTTCACTTTCCATCCGTGAGATCTGAGAAAGGCCAGGACGATGTCCGTGTGAGCCTTTGCTTGAGGAAGGGACGACGCTTGAATCAGAATGTCGTCCAAGTAAGGTACTACAGCAATGCCCCTTGGTCTTAGCACCGCTAGAAGGGACCCTAGTACCTTTGTGAAAATCCTTGGAGCAGTGGCTAATCCGAAAGGAAGCGCCACGAACTGGTAATGCTTGTCCAGGAATGCGAACCTTAGGAACCGATGATGTTCCTTGTGGATAGGAATATGTAGATACGCATCCTTTAAATCCACCGTGGTCATGAATTGACCTTCCTGGATGGAAGGAAGAATTGTTCGAATGGTTTCCATTTTGAACGATGGAACCTTGAGAAACTTGTTTAAGATCTTGAGATCTAAGATTGGTCTGAACGTTCCCTCTTTTTTGGGAACTACGAACAGATTGGAGTAGAACCCCATCCCTTGTTCTCCTAATGGAACAGGATGAATCACTCCCATTTTTAACAGGTCTTCTACACAATGTAAGAATGCCTGCCTTTTTATGTGGTCTGAAGACAACTGAGACCTGTGGAACCTCCCCCTTGGGGGAAGCCCCTTGAATTCCAGAAGATAACCTTGGGAGACTATTTCTAGTGCCCAAGGATCCAGAACATCTCTTGCCCAAGCCTGAGCGAAGAGAGAGAGTCTGCCCCCCACCAGATCCGGTCCCGGATCGGGGGCAAACATTTCATGCTGTCTTGGTAGCAGTGGCAGGTTTCTTGGCCTGCTTTCCCTTGTTCCAGCCTTGCATTGGTCTCCAAGCTTGCTTGGCTTGAGAAGTATTACCCTCTTGCTTAGAGGACGTAGCACTTTGGGCTGGCCCGTTTCTACGAAAGGGACGAAAATTAGGTTTATTTTTGGCCTTGAAAGGCCGATCCTGAGGAAGGGCGTGGCCCTTACCCCCAGTGATATCAGAAATAATCTCTTTCAAGTCAGGGCCAAACAGCGTTTTCCCCTTGAAAGGAATGTTAAGTAGTTTGTTCTTGGAAGACGCATCAGCTGACCAAGATTTCAACCAAAGCGCTCTGCGCGCCACAATAGCAAACCCAGAATTCTTAGCCGCTAACCTAGCCAATTGCAAAGTGGTGTCTAGGGTGAAAGAATTAGCCAATTTGAGAGCACTGATTCTGTCCATAATCTCCTCATAAGGAGGAGAATCACTATCGACCGCCTTTACCAGCTCATCGAACCAGAAACACGCGGCTGTAGCGACAGGGACAATGCATGAAATTGGTTGTAGAAGGTAACCCTGCTGAACAAACATTTTTTTAAGTAAACCTTCTAATTTTTCATCCATAGGATCTTTGAAAGCACAACTATCTTCTATGGGTATAGTGGTGCGTTTGTTTAAAGTGGAAACCGCTCCCTCGACCTTGGGGACTGTCTGCCATAAGTCCTTTCTGGGGTCGACCATAGGAAACAATTTTTTAAATATGGGGGGAGGGACGAAAGGTATACCGGGCCTTTCCCATTCTTTATTTACAATGTCCGCCACCCGCTTGGGTATAGGAAAAGCTTCTGGGAGCCCCGGGACCTCTAGGAACTTGTCCATTTTACATAGTTTCTCTGGGATGACCAAATTGTCACAATCATCCAGAGTGGATAATACCTCCTTAAGCAGAGCGCGGAGATGTTCCAACTTAAATTTAAATGTAATCACATCAGGTTCAGCTTGTTGAGAAATTTTCCCTGAATCTGAAATTTCTCCCTCAGACAAAACCTCCCTGGCCCCATCAGACTGGTGTAGGGGCCTTTCAGAACCATTATCATCAGCGTCGTCATGCTCTTCAGTATCTAAAACAGAGCAGTCGCGCTTACGCTGATAAGTGGGCATTTTGGCTAAAATGTTTTTGATAGAATTATCCATTACAGCCGTTAATTGTTGCATAGTAAGGAGTATTGGCGCGCTAGATGTACTAGGGGCCTCCTGAGTGGGCAAGACTCGTGTAGACGAAGGAGGGAATGATGCAGTACCATGCTTACTCCCCTCACTTGAGGAATCATCTTGGGCATCATTGTCATTGTCACATAAATCACATTTATTTAAATGAGAAGGAACTCTGGCTTCCCCACATTCAGAACACAGTCTATCTGGTAGTTCAGACATGTTAAACAGGCATAAACTTGATAACAAAGTACAAAAAACGTTTTAAAATAAAACCGTTACTGTCACTTTAAATTTTAAACTGAACACACTTTATTACTGCAATTGCGAAAAAATATGAAGGAATTGTTCAAAATTCACCAAAATTTCACCACAGTGTCTTAAAGCCTTAAAAGTATTGCACACCAAATTTGGAAGCTTTAACCCTTAAAATAACGGAACCGGAGCCGTTTTTAACTTTAACCCCTTTACAGTCCCTGGTATCTGCTTTGCTGAGACCCAACCAAGCCCAAAGGGGAATACGATACCAAATGACGCCTTCAGAAAGTCTTTTCTATGTATCAGAGCTCCTCACACATGCGACTGCATGTCATGCCTCACAAAAACAAGTGCGCAACACCGGCACGAAAATGAGGCTCTGCCTATGATTTGGGAAAGCCCCTAAAGAATAAGGTGTCTAAAACAGTGCCTGCCGATATAATCTTATCAAAATACCCAGATTAAATGATTCCTCAAGGCTAAATATGTGTAATATATGAATCGATTTAGCCCAGAAAAAGTCTACAGTCTTAATAAGCCCTTATGAAGCCCTTATTTACTATCTTAATAAACATGGCTTACCGGATCCCATAGGGAAAATGACAGCTTCCAGCATTACATCGTCTTGTTAGAATGTGTCATACCTCAAGCAGCAAGAGACTGCTCACTGTTCCCCCAACTGAAGTTAATTCCTCTCAACAGTCCTGTGTGGAACAGCCATGGATTTTAGTAACGGTTGCTAAAATCATTTTCCTCATACAAACAGAAATCTTCATCTCTTTTCTGTTTCAGAGTAAATAGTACATACCAGCACTATTTTAAAATAACAAACTCTTGATTGAATAATAAAAACTACAGTTAAACACTAAAAAACTCTAAGCCATCTCCGTGGAGATGTTGCCTGTACAACGGCAAAGAGAATGACTGGGGTAGGCGGAGCCTAGGAGGGATCATGTGACCAGCTTTGCTGGGCTCTTTGCCATTTCCTGTTGGGGAAGAGAATATCCCACAAGTAAGGATGACGCCGTGGACCGGACACACCTATGTTGGAGAAAAGGAAATTTATGCTTACCTGATAAATTTGTTTCTTTTACGATATGATGAGTCCACGGATTTCATCATTACTTATGGGATATCGCTTCCTGGTCCGTAGGAGGAGGCAAAGAGCAGCACAGCAGAGCTGTATATATAGCTCCTCCCTTCCCTCCCACTCCAGTCATTCGACCGAAGTTAGGAAGAGAAAGGAAAAGCCAAGGTGCAGAGGTGACTGAAGTTTAACAAAAATAAAAGACCTGTCATACAAAAACAGGGTGGGCCGTGGACTCATCGTATCGTAAAAAGAAAAAAAAATTTATCAGGTAAGCATAAATTTCCTTTATCTTTTACAAGATATGACGAGTCCACGGATTTCATCCTTACTTATGGGATACAATACCAAAGCCACAGGACACGGATGAAAGGGAGGGACAAGACAGGGAACCTAAACGGAAGGCACCACTGCTTGAAGAACTTTTCTCCCAAAAATGGCCTCAGACGAGGCAAAAGTATCAAATTTGTAAAATTTTGAAAAAGTGCGAAGAGAAGACCAAGTTGCAGCTTGGCAAATCTGTTCAACAGAAGCATGAGGAAGCCACAGCCCTAGTGGAATGAGCCGTAAGTCGTTAAGGAGGCTGCTGTCCAGCAGTCTCATATGCAAAACAGATGATACTCTTCAGCCAAAAAGAAAGAGGTAGCCGTAGCTTTCTGATCCCTACGCTTCCCAGAAAACACAACAAACAGGGAAGAAGATTGACGAAGGTCCTTAGTTGCCTGCAAGTAAAACTGCAAGGCACGGACCACGTCCAAATTATGTAACAGTCGCTCCTTCTTAGAAGAAGGATTAGGACACAAGGAAGGAACAACAATTTCCTGATTAATATTTTTATTTGAAACAACCTTAAGAAGAAAACCAGGTTTGGTACATAACACCACCTTATCCGAATGAAAAATAAGATAAGGAGAATCACATTGTAATGCCGAAAGCTCAGATACTCTGCGAGCAGAAGAAATAGCAACCAAAAAAGAAACCTTCCAAGATAATAACTTAATATCTATGGAATGCATAGGTTCAAACGGAACCCCTTGAAAAACTTTAAGAACGAAATTCAAACTTCAAAGAGGAGCAATAGGTCCAAACACAGGCCTGATTCTAGTCAGAGCCTGGTTAAAAGATTGAACATCTGGAACATCTGCCAGACGCTTGAGTAACAAAATAGACAAAGCAGAAATTTGTCCCTTTAAGGAACTTGCTGACAACCCTTTCTCCAATACTTCTTGGAGAAAAGACAAAATCCTAGCAATCCTAACCCTACTCCATGAGTTGCCCTTGGATTCGCACCAAAAAAGATATGTACGCCATATCTTATGGAAAATTTTTCTAGTAACAGGCTTACGTGCCTGAATCCAGGTATCAACAACCGAATCAGAAAAACTACGCTGAGATAAAATGAAGCGTTCAATCTCCAAGCAGTTGGCTGCAGAGAAACTAGATTTGGATGATGGAAGAGCCCCTGAATGAGAAGGTCTTCCCGCAACAAAAGCGTCCACGGTGGCTGAGATGACATGTCCACCAGATCGGCATACCAAGTCCTGTGAGGCCACGCAGGAGCGTAGAGGATCCCCAAAACCTTCTCCTGTGTGATTCGAGCAATCACCCTGGAAAGGAGAGCAAAGTGCGGGAACACAGAAGCTAGGCTGAATGAACAAGGCACTGCCAAGGCATCTACCAGGTCGGCTTGTGGAGCCCTGGACCTGGATCCGTATCTTGGATGCTTGGCATTCTGACGAGACTCCATAAGATCCAATGCCGGCCTGCCCCATCTGAGAAACACCCGCACCTGGGATGTGGATCGCTGACGGATAACAATTGTGAGACTCCGCCCACATAATCATCATGGCTACGTCTGTCATCTTCAAGGAACTCCTTGTTCCTCCCTGATGAATTACGTAAGCTACCGTCGCAATGTCTTCCGAATGGAATCTAATGAAATCCACCGAAGCCAAATGAGGCCAAGCTTGAAGTGCACTGAATATTGCTCTCTCATTGATGGGAAGGAGAGACTCCGGTCGAGTCCATACACCCTGGGTCCCCAGGGTTTGATCTTTATAATAGAAGAGACAAATTTGTACAATCTCCATTCCACTGTCTGAGCATTTGCAGTTGCAGAGGCCTGAGTGAGTTCAGAATCTTTAATATTCTGACCTCTGTCAAAAAGACTCTTATGGATAGAGAGTCAAATAGAGTTCCCAAGAAAAGAACCCTTGTCTGCGGAACTAGCGAACTCTTTAACAGAGTTACCGTCCACCTATGAGTCCCCAGGTAGGATAGAACAAAGTCAGAATGAGACTTTGTCAGCTGATAAGACGATGCCTGGATCAGAATGTCATCCAGATAAGGCGTCACTGTAATGCCCTGCAGTCTTAGAACCGCCAGCAGAGACCCCAGGGCTTTTGTGAAAATCCAGGGTGCCGTGGCCAGAACAAAAGGCAGAGCCACAAACTGAAAATGTGTGCCCAGAAAGGCAAACCTCATGAACTTGTGATGATCTCTGCGGATAAGGACATGAAGATATACATTCTGTAATCCACGGAATCCATAAATGGACCCTCCTGGGTCAATGGAAACCAAAAGCTTAGATGAAGATGACACATCCACAGACCAAGATTTCAACCCGAAGGCTCAGCGTGCTAAGACGGAAATCCCGAACTCTTAGCTGCCAACTTGGTAATCTGCAAGAAAGTCTATAACTGAACTAGCTAAAGCCAGAACTATAATTCCTTTATATCCTAAAGGAACTCTATAGTGGTGTGCTTCTGTTCCATCCTAAGTCAGAAAGGAGGAATGCACACCAAGAAGCAGGAGTACTGTCCTAATAAAAAGGACCCTTACTGTAACTTTAACTGAGACTATTTACTTAATAGTACAAAGCAAATGATATGCGTGTACAATCTTGCATAACGCAGACACTTTTCAGAAAAGTACATGTAAATTTGGGCGCCTGCCAATCTAGGGATGTAGTCTCTGCGTCAGTAAAAGGGTACCCATCGTGGGACACTTGACCAAAAAGTGTTACTGACTCTTTTAATCTTAAAAAAACAGTAACTAGATATTTCACTGAGCAGAAAAAAACTTAGGTTAACAAAAAGTTTATTTCTAGACCAGCTATTAGTTACAGTGTACAGAGACCAAAAGTCCCCCTTTTGTGCCATGTCTTATTTTAAATAAACTTCCATGAAAACATTGGGAACAGAACAATCTGAACAATCCATATTAGAATCGAGACAGAACAGAAAAGCAACAAATGTACTGCTTTATTCGACTGAAAGAAAAAAAAAAAAAAAAAAAAAATCAGATAAACTTTTTACTGTCACTTTAACCACGGTTTCATTTAAATCCCAATACATCACTCAGGAAAAAACAGATGAAGGTTTTCATGAAGATGTCTGTCTATCCCTGAATGGGACACTGACAATAGGTATAAAAACGGAAAATGTCTTAAGTACCGCAATTTTTTATGGGTACACCATATAAGTACAAAGCTGAATTATACATTAAACAGCTGAAAATCATCAAATAAACACGTTACTGTCTCTTAACAACTGAAAAAGAAACGTTATTTTATATGTGCTACTGTCTCTTTAAAAATAAAACTGAAAGAATTTATATTCTCGTTTGCAAAAAGAAACACATCAGCACACAAGTAAAAGGAATGTCAGATAAGTTTGCGGAGGTAAACCGACAGTAGTTATCTGCATTAAATATTTGCAAAGTGTGAGAATGCTGCATAAGCATCTAACTCAGAAAGGATGTCTCTAAAAAAATAGGGAACATTCCAATTAGCATGTTAATCTTGCTACTAACAGACATTGCTATGTTACAATACAGAAGCCATGACTAGAGTAACAATAACCACAGAGCACTGCATGTGGGGCATGAATGGTCTGTGGGATGCAATGACCAGTGTTAATGGGCTCCAGAGCAGCAATTTATAGCAGAAGGAGCATTTATAAAAAAAATGAACACACCACACAAACATTACTGTTCCTTTAAATTTTAAAGTAACAATCCCCCTTGTGTTTTGTAGGCAACTTCTGTGCATATGTAGGACACTTGAGGGAACAAGGTACTATAGCTTACAGCAACCCAATCTGAAAAGGGATTGCACTGAGACATGGGGAACATAATAATAACGTTATTGTTGCTCTTCCATAGTATATAAGCAACCAAACGTATGGAACAGTTGTCCCCACAGAGAGTTCCTAATAATAAAGGCACTACTATCTGGGACTGATCAGAATCAGCAAACCCAGCAACGGTTACTGAACTTTTATTTTAAAAAATAATGTAAATAGCTACGGGTTGGCGACGTCTCTCTGACTGATAGAGAAAACGTCCCATACACCCAAAAGGCTCTCCGACGGCGCGAAAACCTCTCAGCTGTATGTTGTTTAAAAACACAGCTGAGGAGGCCACCGACGTTCAGTTGGAGACAACAAATGGCGCCAGCTCAACGGCAGGTAACGAGACTTCACCCATCTTGGGCGTAGACAAACAGGAAGCGCATTGTATTACACAGTAAACAGCTGAATGTCCACAAAAAAATGGCACTGTCGCTTTAACTGTAAAGGAAACAATACGTCAGTGGACCATCGTTCTACTCCCAGCCACACAGCCATCAGAAAACCAACATACAAATGAAAGAAAAACACTGTTGTCCTTTCTGTAATGTGTATAAATAAAGAATCTCTTTTTAAGAAGGCGCTACACAAGCTCTAAGCATTAAAGATGGGGATATATTATAATGTGGCAATAGGGCTTTTAGTTTCACAGAAGGATATTACCTTTGTATATATTATTCTAAAACCTTTTTGCAATATTTTTTCAATGAAAATAATTTTATTGAGGTGGATAAAGGTATGAGTATCAAATGAAAAACAATAATAAAAAAAAAATGCCTGATTGTGTATATTATTTTAGACCTTGTAGATGTACCTTTCAATAAAGGTTGTTGCTTATACAGTGGTTGTGTAAAAATGTTGTATCAAAATGTTGTATCAAAATGTAATATCTTTCAATATAGATTTTCAATATTTTCTCCTATAGTAAAAAAATGTTTTAAATAATTTGTGTCAATTGCGGTGTCTTTTAAAAAAGAGAGTACAGGTGGCCCTCGGTTTACAATGGTTCAATTTGCACCGTTTCAGAATAACAACCTTTTTTTTCAGTCATGTGCCTGCTATTGAAAAGCATTGAGAAGCAGTGCATTGATTAAAATAGCCAGTAGGTGGAGCTGCCCGCTTGTGTTGCAGCAAAGATATGCAAGCCAATCACGCAAGCAGGCTGATATTAATTAGTGTAGCTAGCTAGACCTGAGCCATCGAGCAGCTTTCAAAGGAACAATATCTTCCTGTCTATAAATCAGTCCAGATTGGAATGCATAGAAAGAACTGTTTGCAAAAAAATGCAAGTAAAGTCTGTGTTGTGTGATTATTTTATTAGGTTTATAATGATGTTTAGCAAATGTTTTTCTTTATTTAACTTAGTTTAATTATATATTCTGTGTTGTGTGATTATTTTATTAGGTTTATAATGCTGTTTAGCATGTAAAGTCTTCATTTCAAAGCGTTAAAATAATGTATTGGGTGTTACTTATGACAATTTTTAGAGGGGCCTGGAACCTAACTCCCTCACTTCCCATTGACTTACATTATAAACTGGGTTTCAATTACAACGGTTTTGATTTACAACCATTCCTTCTGGAACCTAACCCCGGCGTAAACTGAGGGCTACCTGTATATTTGTTATATCTATTATCAAACCTTTCCTAAACTTCTTAATCTAGATTTAGAAGAAAATAAATCATTAGATCAGTCTTTTAAAAATCCATCTTTACTGATATTACTAGTTAAAAACAGAAATGTGTGCAATACATCGATCTAAAAAAAATATAAAATTTTTTTTTTTTGAACCTGTGACTACAATATTATATATATATATATATATATATATATATATATATATATATATATAGCAATAAGAAACAAATTGCAGAGACTTTTTGCAGATCCAAAACTCGATTTATTTCAGTTTAAAAATAAAAATCCATGAATACATGATCAGAAATCGGCATGTCTCACAACTCCAACAAAACTTGTGAAAAAACTGCTGCTGACATGTTTCGCCGCTTACGGCGTAATCATAGCTACAGGTAAAATCCCTGCTCACCTATTTAAGGTGGCTGGGAAAATCCAATTGGTTAAAATTTAATTGGCAAGTTTAAGCTGGAATAAATACTTAACCCCATGTGAACTGTGAACACTTAGAGAGGAAATATCTTTATATTTATATTTCATTTCATTATATGGGTTTGTTTTTACTTTTGCAAACTGCTAAAGAAATTTAATTTTAAACCCTGATTAAATGCAAAGCGAGTAATTCATTATTATAGTTTACACCAGATTACCTGGAAAAATAGAAGGATGGGAATTATTAACCCAGTGTTCACATTTAACATGAGGTATATTTATGATGCCCATTATTACACAATGGGGATTCGTAACCACATAATTTTGGTGAAACATATCACACAAATTTGGCTTATAAGAATAACTTAAAGCCATTCTAACTAGATGCAGATTTATACAAAGAGTTAAGAATAAGTGGTTTCTGAATTACAAAGACAACTGAGGAGATTTTATGAATGTTTTATAGATGTTTACAAATATGTTTTGAGAATATTTTATCTAAGATATTAGTTATTCTAAAATTGCAATGGTTCTAGTGGGAAAAGTTAGAGTTATAGACTCATCCTAAATGGTAGGCTTACTATATTATTGTATATTAATATTAGTATTTAGTGTAAATATTACTCTTGTAATTTATAATATTCCTATACGTCAGGCCAATACAAGAGAGGGAGATGAGAGGACCACATGATTATTTCCAGAAATTAATTAGATCATATTCAGAGTTCAGACCCGAAGGTACTCGGGTCTGAAGTCTAAAGATCCAATACATCTCTCTCTTTTGTAGTAACCGATCACGATCACCTCCTCTAGGTGGACAACATACTCTTTCAATAGCCTGCCATCTAAGACTTTTAATGTCCTTATTGTGGCATCGTGAAAAGTGTTTCACCAGAGGTGTACTAGCTTCTCCTGCTTGAATTGTGGACAAATGGTTGCGAATGCGTACCTTTACTTCATTTGTTGTTAAACCTACGTACTGTAGGTGACAGGAAATGCAGGTCAGTACATATACAACATAAGTTGAGGTACATTTCAGGCAACTAGTGATGGGAAAAGTTTCACCCGTAACTTCAGATTTAAAAATGTTAGATGCCAAAATGTACTCACATACCCGACATTTCTGTCTGCATTTGAACAGACCCTTATGGGTTAACCAAGCACTCGTCGGTCTGTTCAATTCAGGCAAGGATGAAGGAGATAATGCATTAGCCAAAGTCTTGGCTCTTCTATAGGAGCATCTTACGCCAGCTCTGACACATGTCTCCAATTTGTCATCCGCAGAGAGAAATGCAAAATGTTTCTTAATTATCTTACATATTTCAGTATATTGCGAACTGTAATCGGTGACAAAGGTTACACCTTGGAAAGATGTGTCAGTGCTGGGAGATGTTTTTAAGTGTCCCTCGACTAAGCTGTTCCTATTGAGCTTCTGAACTTCTTGTTGAGCTCTATGAACAACATGGTTAGGATATCCTCTTTTCTTTAATCGATTGCTGAGTTCAAACGATTGTTCCTGGTAAGTGTGATCTAAAGTGCAATTGCGTTTGACCCTTACAAATTGTCCCTTTGCAACAGCAAAAGGAACATGCTGAGGATGACAGCTGTGGGCATGTAGCAATGCATTGCCCGCTGTGGGCTTACGATAGATTCTACTAATGATTCTACCTTGTTCAGTACCCTCCAACGTGATATCCAGGAAGTTAGTGGTATTCTTACTTAACTCAGAGGTAAATTTAATACCAACATTGTTATTATTCAGAGAGTCAACGAATTCCGAGAATTCTGAGTCCCCGCCACACCAGATGAGGAGGAGGTCATCAATGTACCGTCCATAAAAATGGATCATATGTCTGTAGGAGTTACTATCTCCATAGATGTGGGACAGCTCCCACCAACCCATAAAAAGGTTGGCATAGGAGGGGGCAAACTTAGCCCCCATAGCTGTCCCACACCTCTGGAGATAGAACTCCCCCTCAAATTTGAAATAGTTATGGGTGAGCAGGAAACGCAGAACTCTCAGAATGTACTCTTGGAAGTTTTCACTAAAATCTGAATAATTTTTAAGAAAAAATGCCACTGCTTCCAAACCTTTCTGGTGAGGGATTGAGGAATAGAGTGAAACTACATCAATGGTTGCCCATTGGTATAAATCAAAATTCCACTCCATCGGTTCCAACAGTTTGATCACATGTTTAGTATCACTAAGATGACTATATAGTGATAGTACAAACGGTTGAAGGATGCCATCCATCCACTGGGACACATGCTCTGTTAAAGAGCCGATCCCACTGACAATGGGGCGTCCTTTAACATCAGTTAAAGACTTATGTATTTTAGGAAGATGGTGGAAGATGGGCACTATAGGGTGATCAACACACAAGAACTCAAAGGTATCTATGTCAAAGTGCCCATCCTCCAAACCATCATCCAGAATTGCCAAAAGTTCACGTTTGTACTTGATTGTAGGATCACCGTGCAAAAGGGTATAATGCTCAGTGTTCTGTAATTGGCGAAGTGCTTCCTGAACATAATCTGTTCTGTCAAGAACCACTATTGAGCCACCCTTATCTGCTGAGCGCACAACAATATCCTCCCTACTTCTAAGATCCTCTAAGGCCAGTTTCTGTTGTTTGGTTAAATTTGATGTGATCTTGCTTCCTGTTGTTTTCAGAGCAGTTAGATCACGTTCAACCCTTTTGAAAAAAGTCTCTAAAACTTGGCCTCTAGTGTGTATAGGATAAAAATCCGATGGGTTCTTAAACTTACCACAGGAGTTAATGTTATAGATTTTAGTGTCAGAGCAACTCTCTCTTAGTAAATGTTCTAAAGTGAGAGTATCACATTCTTCTCTGAATGTTTGTTTTTCTCTTACATTACTAAAAGTGGGTATTATTTCTTCACTAAGAGGGGTTGTATTTGTGTCTGACAGATTGGAATTATCTTGAAAAAATTTCTTCAAGGTGATATTTCTAATCAATTTATTAACATCCAAAAGTGTTTTAAAAATATCAAAATTATTTGCAGGGGAAAAATTCAAACCAAACCTCAATACTGATAATTGATCAGGAGTTAATACATAACTAGATAAATTTACAACATTGTCAGTCATTTGTATTTCTGCTGTCCTCTTCTCCCTTTGTTGCCTCTGTTGCCTCTCAGTTGATATCCTGCCTGACTTTGTTGTGTCTCTAAACCTATCCCTGTTTTCTGGGGAGGGAGACAAAAAACCTGAGCCAGGTTCATTTTATCATCATTAGTAATGTAAGGGCCTTGGGCCTGTGCACCCAACGTGTCTGTCACATATATATACTTAGATCCTGCTGCAATAGAACCAGGATTGGAATCTTTAGGTCTAACTACCTGTGTTGCGGGTGTGTCTATAGTATTACATATTGTTGCTTGCATAGATGTAGTCGTATTCTTTAGAATACCTTTATGTAGTTCTTCACCTTCAGAGACTACAATATCCTCTCCTGAATCAACCTCACTGTCTGAATATGTGACTTTTTTCTGACTATTTTTGAAGCCTTGTTGTTTATTGCCATTTTTATTGGCATTAGAATTTTGGTTCTGTTTTCTATTCCTAGATCTACTTCTATTTCGTCTTTGATTACCCCTGTCTGAGCGCTTCCAGATATATACAGTGTTGTTTGTGTAATCAGATTGGTCTCTTACAAATTTCGTGTGTTTAGTCTCAAGAACAATCTGTTTAACCTCTGCTACCCCAGTTTTTAATATGGCATCAAATCTTGAAAAATTAATATCTGTTAATCTGTTATTCATTTCAGCCTGTAAGAGACCGATTTCTTCTCTTACAGTGTTTAACAAATGTAATTTATAGGAATTCAACAACATCATGAGACGAATAGAACATTCAGAAAGAACATCATTCCAAGAGTTAATAAAATCAACATCAGAAACATCAAAAGTAGGAAACTTATTGATACGTAAACCACGTGGGATAATTTTAGCTTTAGCATATGTTTCCATTGTCCAAATGTCCCATTGCAATTTATACTCTTTTATTAATAATTTCTCCATCTCCTCAAAAAGGCCAGGGAGCGAATAATTCGCCTTATCTGTAGAAAAGACCTTAGTAATTTCAGTATTTGAACTGTCCCTTGCTGAAAGAGGCATCAGCGAGTAAAATTGTGAGATATCCATGATAAGTTTGGTCAGTCCCTTAAGGTTAGCTGATAAGTAAGTTGTGAAAAACAGTGTTATCAGGCAAACACCATAAAATAATAGAAATGAAAGTAAATCACAATTACACTCAGCAACCTAAACAATTAACGTCCTTTGGACAAAAGATAAATATGTGTGTATATGTCCAGACAAGAGTCCTTGAATAGAACTGGAAATGAGGTACTCCTTAACAAATTATTCCAAGATACAGTTCATGTATAGGTTAGACTCATATGCAGAGATTAGAGGTTGTGTCACTCCAGCACGCCCATATAACCATAAGAAACAACCCTAAAAGCCCAGCGACAGTCTGTAGATATTTGCAAAAAGCGGTATGTACCTCGCTCAAGCAATATGTATATCGAGCATTTAGCTCGCACTCACCATACCAGGCGACCTCAGGGCAGATACAGCTGTATCATTAGGGTGTCCGATAACGTCCTGTCAATAGGTGCAGGGAAACTCCGTCAATGGAGAGAGCGGTATCTTCGGCGTCCTACGTTGCAGGGGGAGTGACACTAACCACGTGATTCCGGAGACCAATCCAGTCCTTGTTCAATGCATCTACCCCTCTGCTTGCTTGGAAGAGGGCGGTCTGCAATCACTGCTCAGTGAGGGACTCCAGGAACTGTGTAATTGCAAAAGTCTCTGCTGCCTGAAGGTATACAGCAATAAGAAACAAATTGCAGAGACTTTTTGCAGATCCAAAACTCGATTTATTTCAGTTTAAAAATAAAAATCCATGAATACATGATCAGAAATCGGCATGTCTCACAACTCCAACAAAACTTGTGAAAAAACTGCTGCTGACATGTTTCGCCGCTTACGGCGTAATCATAGCTACAGGTAAAATCCCTGCTCACCTATTTAAGGTGGCTGGGAAAATCCAATTGGTTAAAATTTAATTGGCAAGTTTAAGCTGGAATAAATACTTAACCCCATGTGAACTGTGAACACTTAGAGAGGAAATATCTTTATATTTATATTTCATTTCATTATATGGGTTTGTTTTTACTTTTGCAAACTGCTAAAGAAATTTAATTTTAAACCCTGATTAAATGCAAAGCGAGTAATTCATTATTATAGTTATATATATATATATGAACATTAATAAAAATCACGGTTTTCAATTGAGCATTCACTTATTTAAAAATTATGCATATGCTTTTGCAAAAAATATGCTTAAATATAGTTCAGGAGCTCCTTGTATATGCAATTGCAAATTATCAACAGCCCAAAAAATATAGCGATGCTGCAATACCACCTTTTTAAATAAGTTAACAAAGTCTCTCCTAGTGTGTTATATGGGTAACAATATAGCGATGCCCCCTCTTCTTGACAAATAGAATGTCAAGATATTTGACAACAGTCTCTACTGATGCGTTCTGTTGAAACAATATAGAACAGTAGTGGCCAGCTACTTTTTATCTTGTTTGCCTCTCCAAAGTTGGTACAGAGAGAAGTGTAAGTGGTAATGATGTTTTAAAAATAATGACAGTCTTAAATGGAAAGCACCGTACCTTTGGTAGACTTTTTTGGAGTCCTACTATGCAGGTAGTCTTACCCTTCTAATAGGCGATTTCCTCCCAAGAGCTTAAGCTTATTCTACCGCTCTGACATCCAGACGTCTTTCCTTCGATATTTTTGAACTTGGGCAAGTTTCTTCCGGACTCCTTCCCCTGCACTTAGTACTGAATGTATGCAAGGGAATAGGTGTTTGCAGTCTCTTACTTTTACAGGTGTTTATTCCTGCCTCCGTTTGAGGGTAGTTATTAGCAGTCTTTTCTCTCAGATAGAACTTCAGGCTGCACAATCCCAACGGACAACGTCAATCCACCTGGCTATTCAGTGGTAATCACAGCTTCTACTGGTTTCACCCTTAAGGGCTTTCTCAAGATGCTGTGTTTTCTTAGCTATAGCATTCAAATATTGTTCCAATTCGTTTGATTGGTCAGAGTTTTTTTCCACGTCAGAAGGGGGGGGGGGGGGGAAGAGGGGGGGTGGTGTAGTTTCTTTATCATCTCGGGGCTTGCTGATTTTTGTTTAAGAATATGAAAAAGGTTGCTATGATATTTAAAAAAAGGGGACCTTATATATTTAAAAGATCGCTTTAGTATTTTATAAAAAGAAACCGTGCATTTAAAAGCATATAAGGTATTTTATTAAAAGCATATAAGGTATTCGAATCGTTTGAAATCATTTTGATCTAAGATTTTAGTAGCATCATTAAATATATGCTAAAAAAAACTTTATTGTTCATGTTTCCTTATATATATATATATATATATATATATATATATATATATATATATATATATATATATATATATATATATATATATATAAAAACTAATAATAAAAAACTAGTATGAATGCGGTATTTATAATGTATTTTTGTTGAATGTATGATAGTAATTTTAAATATTCCAACTCTTTTCATATAGCGATATGAAAGGGACCTATTTATTAGTATTAATTGTAGGAATAATTCTCTTTATATTTTGAAACTTTCCTAATCTTTCAAAATGCTTTTAAATGTTCACGGTTTCTTTTTATAACATACTAAAGCGATCTTTTAAATATATAAGGTCCCCTTTTTTAAAATATCATAGCGACCTTTTTCATATTCTTAAACAAAAATCAGCAAGCCCCGAGATGATAAAGAAACTACACCACCCCCCCTCTTCCCCCCCCCCCCCTTCTGACGTGGAAAAAAACTCTGACCAATCAAACGAATTGGAACAATATTTGAATGCTATAGCTAAGAAAACACAGCATCTTGAGAAAGCCCGTAATTAGGGTGAAACCGGTAGAAGCTGTGATTACCACTGAATAGCCAGGTGGATTGACGTTGTCCGTTGGGATTGTGCAGCCTGAAGTTCTATCTGAGAGAAAAGACTGCTAATAACTACCCACAAATGGAGGCAGGAATAAACACCTGTAAAAGTAAGAGACTGCAAACACCTATTCCCTTGCGTACATTCAGTACTAAGTGCAGGGGAAGGAGTCCGGAAGAAACTTGCGCAAGTTCAAAAATATCGAAGGAAGGATATCTTTAACCGTCTGGATGTCAGAGCGGTAGAATAAGCTTAAGCTCTTGGGAGGAAATCGCCTATCAGAAGGGTAAGACTACCTGCATAGCAGGACTCCAATAAAGTCTACCAAAGGTACGGTGCTTTCCATTTAAGACTGTCTTTATTTTTAAAACATCATTACCACTTACACTTCTCTCTGTAGCGACTTTGGAGAGGCAAACAAGATAAAAATTAGCTGGCCACTACTGTTCTATATTCAACAGAACGCATCAGGAGAGACTTTGTTGTCAAATATATTGACATTCTATTTGTCAAGAAGAGGGGGCATCGCTATATTGTTACCCATATAACACACTAGGAGAGACTTTGTTAACTTATTTAAAAAGGTGGTATCGCAACATCGCTATATTTTTTTGGGCTGTTGATAATTTGCAATTGCATATACAAGGAGCTCCTGAACTATATTTAAGCATATTTTTTGCAAAAGCATATGCATAATTTTTAAATAAGTGAATGCTCAATTGAAAACCGTGATTTTTATTAATGTTCATATATATATATATATATATATATATATATATATATATATATATATATCCTATATTATAAAAGACAAGTGTTTGTCTGAAGCCGTCATGCGCAGTACAGACAAACACTTGGCCTTAGATTCTATTCTCGCGCACCTCGGCATAGCTAACAGCTGACAGATTGGGAGCGCGAGGTACACAGCATACAAGCAGCTGTGAGATAGGGAGCGCGAGCTACTCAACAGCTGTGAGGTCTGCTGCGTGAGAAGCGGCAACGCGCTCCCCAGACCTCACAGCTGTTTGTGGCCGACGGGAGCGTCGCGAGGGGCGTGGTCGGACGTTGCGAGGGGCGTGGCCGGCGGGTGTTGCCGCGATGGGGCGTGGCCGGACGGGGTCCCGCGAAGACAGAGCCAGAGAGGGAGCAGGAGGGGGGGGGGGGGGGGGGCAGAGAGCCAAAGAGAAGGGGGGGGCAGAGAGCCAAAGAGAAGGGGGGGGGGGCAGAGAGCCAAAGAGAAGGGGGGGGGGGGCAGAGAGCCAAAGAGAAGGGGGGGGCAGAGAGCCAAAGAGAAGGGGGGGGGCAGAGAGCCAAAGAGAAGGGGGGGGGGCAGAGAGCCAAAGAGAAGGGGGGGGCCGGGAGCCAAAGAGAAGGGGGGGGCAGAGAGCCAAAGAGAAGGGGGGGGCAGAGAGCCAAAGAGAAGGGGGGGCAGAGAGCCAAAGAGAAGGGGGGGCAGAGAGCCAAAGAGAAGGGGGGGGGGGCAGAGAGCCAAAGAGAAGGGGGGGGCAGAGAGCCAAAGAGAAGGGGGGGCAGAGAGCCAAAGAGAAGGGGGGGGCAGAGAGCCAAAGAGAAGGGGGGGCAGAGAGCCAAAGAGAAGGGGGGGGGGCAGAGAGCCAAAGAGAAGGGGGGGGGCAGAGAGCCAAAGAGAAGGGGGGGGCAGAGAGCCAAAGAGAAGGGGGGGGGCAGAGAGCCAAAGAGAAGGGGGGGGGCAGAGAGCCAAAGAGAAGGGGGGGGGGCAGAGAGCCAAAGAGAAGGGGGGGGGGGCAGAGAGCCAAAGAGAGGGGGGGGGGGGCAGAGAGCCAAAGAGAAGGGGGGGGCAGAGAGCCAAAGAGAAGGGGGGGGGCAGAGAGCCAAAGAGAAGGGGGGGCAGAGAGCTAAAGAGAAGGGGGGGCAGAGAGCTAAAGAGAAGGGGGGGCAGAGAGCCAAAGAGAAGGGGGGGGCAGAGAGCCAAAGAGAAGGGGGGGGCAGAGAGCCAAAGAGAAGGGGGGGGGCAGAGAGCCAAAGAGAAGGGGGGGGGGGGCAGAGAGCCAAAGAGAAGGGGGGGGGGGCAGAGAGCCAAAGAGAAGGGGGGGGCAGAGAGCCAAAGAGAAGGGGGGGGGGGCAGAGAGCCAAAGAGAAGGGGGGGGGCAGAGAGCCAAAGAGAAGGGGGGGGGGCAGAGAGCCAAAGAGAAGGGGGGGGGGGCAGAGAGCCAAAGAGAAGGGGGGGGGGGCAGAGAGCCAAAGAGAAGGCGGGGGGGGGCAGAGAGCCAAAGAGAAGGCGGGGGGGGCAGAGAGCCAAAGAGAAGGGGGGGGGCAGAGAGCCAAAGAGAAGGGGGGGGGGGGCAGAGAGCCAAAGAGAAGGGGGGGGGGCAGAGAGCCAAAGAGAAGGGGGGGGGGCAGAGAGCCAAAGAGAAGGGGGGGGGGCAGAGAGCCAAAGAGAAGGGGGGGGGGGCAGAGAGCCAAAGAGAAGGGGGGGGCAGAGAGCCAAAGAGAAGGGGGGGGCAGAGAGCCAAAGAGAGGGGGCGGGCAGAGAGCCAAAGAGAAGGGGGGGCAGAGAGCCAAAGAGAAGGGGGGGCAGAGAGCCAAAGAGAAGGGGGGGCAGAGAGCCAAAGAGAAGGGGGGCAGAGAGCCAAAGAGAAGGGGGGGGCAGAGAGCCAAAGAGAAGGGGGGGGGCAGAGAGCCAAAGAGAAGGGGGGGGGGGAGAGAGAGCCAAAGAGAAGGGGGGGAGAGAGAGCCAAAGAGAAGGGGGGGAAGAGAGCCAAAGAGAAGGGGGGGAGAGCCAAAGAGAAGGGGGGGAGAGCCAAAGAGGGGGGGGGGGAGAGAGCCAAAGAGGAAAAAGAGCCAAAAACGAGAGAGAGCCAAAGAGGGGGGAGAGAGAGCCAAAGAGGGGGGAGAGAGAGCCAAAGAGGGGGGGGGGGAGAGAGCCAAAGGGGGGGGGAGAGAGCTAAAGGGGGGGAGAGCCAAAGAGGGGGGGGAGAGCCAAAGAGGGGGGAGAGAGAGAGCCAAAGAGGAAAGAGAGCCAAAGAGGAGAGCAAAAGAGGGGAGAGAGACAAAGAGGGGGGAGAGAGAGCCAAAGAGGGGGGGGGCAGAGCCAAAGAGGGGGGGGGCAGAGCCAAAGAGGGGGGGGGGAGAGCCAAAGAGGGGGGGAGAGAGCCAAAGAGGGGGGGGAGAGCGCCAAAGAGGGGGGGAGAGAACAAAAGAGAGGGGAGAGAGCCAAAGAGGGGAGGGGAGAGCAAAAGAGGGGGGGGGAGAGCGAGAGCCAAAGAGGAGAGAGAGCCAAAGAGGGGGGAGAGAGAGCCAAAGAGGGGGGAGAGAGAGCCAAAGAGGGGGGAGAGAGAGCCAAAGGGGGGGGAGAGAGAGCCAAAGGGGGGGGAGAGAGAGCCAAAGGGGGGGGAGCCAAAGGGGGGGGAGAGAGAGCCAAAGGGGGGGGAGCCAAAGAGGGGAGAGAGAGAGCCAAAGGGGGGGGAGCCAAAGAGGGGAGAGAGAGAGCCAAAGAGGAGAGAGAGCAAAAGAGTGGAAAGAGCCAAAGAGGGGGGGGGGGGAGAGCCAAAGAGGGGGGGGGGAAGAGCCAAAGAGGGGGGAGAGAGAGCAAAAGAAAGGATGGAGAGAGCCAAAGAGGGGAGAGAGAGAGCAAAAGAGGGGAGAGAGAGAACAAAGGAGAGGGGGGAGAGAAAGCAAAAGAGAGGGGGGAAAGAAAGCAAAAGAGAAGGGGGAAGAGAGAGCAAAAGAAAGGGGGGAGAGAGCAAGGGGTGGGACCGCTGTTCTGAAAAAAATGGCCAGTGTACACGGGCTTTAGTACTAGTATATATATATTGTAGTCACAGGTTCAAAAATATTTTTTTAAACATTTTTTTTTTATGTTTTAGATCGATGTATTGCACACATTTCTGTTTTTAACTAGTAAAATCAGTAAAGATGGATTTTTAAAAGACTGATCTAATGATTTATTTTCTTCTAAAGCTAGATTAAGAAGTTTAGGAATGGTTCGATAATAGATATAACAAATATACTCTCTTTTTTAAAAGACACCGCAATTGACACAAATTGTTTAAAAAAAATTTTTACTATAGGACAAAATATCGAAAATCTATATTGAAAGATATTACATTTTGATACAACATTTTGACACAACATTTTTACACAACCACTGTATAAGCAACAACCTTTATTGAAAGGTACATCTACAAGGTCTAAAATAATATACACAATCAGGCATTTTTTTTTATTATAATATTTTCATTTGATACTCATACCTTATCCACCTCAATAAAATTATTTTCATTGAAAAATTATTGCAAAAAGGTTTTAGAATAATATATACAAAGGTAATATCCTTCTGTGAAACTAAAAGCCCTATTACCACGTTATAATATATCCCCATCTTTAATGCTTAGAGCTTGTGTAGCGCCTTCTTAAAAAGAGATTCTTTATTTATTTACTTTGTTTTCTGTCTAGGAGGAGGACAGTAATTAAGAAGGCTTAAGCATTTTAAGTCCAGCACTATATACACTAAAAATCCTTTGTAAATTTTAATATATCTTTCTAAAATAAGACTGACCCCAAAAGTAGATAATGCTCCAAGCTAAACTAAACTGAGTACATCATCAAGACTCAGTCACTGCGTTCCAGCATAAGAAGGCGCGCAAAACTTTCTGCAGCGCAGCATAGCTCCGCCCATCGTGGGCGTAACAGGCTGAGACTCCCGAGCGGCAAATAAGTAAAAATGGAGCCGCTGGGACAGAACTATGCCATAGTCCCGCCCATCGGGGGCGTGCAAAACAGTCAAGATGGAGTCATTATTTCATGCACACTCGTTTCAAAAAACATAATTTATGCTTACCTGATAAATTTATTTCTCTTGTAGTGTGTTCAGTCCACGGGTCATCCATTACTTATGGGATATATTCTCCTTCCCAACAGGAAGTTGCAAGAGGATCACCCAAGCAGAGCTGCTATATAGCTCCTCCCCTCACATGTCATATCCAGTCATTCGACCGAAACAAGACAAGAAAGGAGAAACTATAGGGTGCAGTGGTGACTGGAGATTTAATTAAAATTTAGAACTGCCTCAAAAAAAGACAGGGCGGGCCGTGGACTGAACACACTACAAGAGAAATAAATTTATCAGGTAAGCATAAATTATATTTTCTCTTGTTAAGTGTGTTCAGTCCACGGGTCATTCATTACTTATGGGATACCAATACCAAAGCTAAAGTACACGGATGATGGGAGGGACAAGGCAGGAACATTTAAACAGAAGGAACCACTGCCTGTAGAACCTTTCTCCCAAAAACAGCCTCCGAAGAAGCAAAAGTGTCACATTTGTAAAATTTTGAAAAGGTATGAAGTGAAGACCAAGTTGCAGCCTTGCAAATCTGTTCAACAGAGGCCTCATTCTTAAAGGCCCAGGTGGAAGCCACAGCTCTAGTGGAATGAGCTGTAATTCTTTCAGGGGGCTGCTGTCCAGCAGTCTCATAGGCTAAACGTATTATGCTACGAAGCCAAAAAGAGAGAGAGGTGGCCGAAGCCTTTTGACCTCTCCTCTGTCCAGAATAAACGACAAACAGAGAAGAAGTTTGCCGAAAATCTTTAGTTGCCTGTAAGTAGAACTTCAGGGCACGGACTACGTCCAGATTATGCAAAAGACGTTACTTCTTTGAAGAAGGATTAGGACATAATGATGGAACAACAATCTCTTGATTGATATTCCTGTTAGAAAATACCTTAGGTAAAAACCCAGGTTTAGTACGCAGAACTACCTTGTCTGAATGAAAAATCAGATAAGGAGAATCACAATGTAAGGCAGATAACTCAGAGTCTCTTCGAGCCGAGGAAATAGCCATCAAAAACAGAACTTTCCAAGATAACAGCTTAATATCAATGGAATGAAGGGGTTCAAACGGAACACCTTGAAGAACTTTAAGAACTAAGTTTAAGCTCCACGGCGGAGCAACAGTATTAAACACAGGCTTAATCCTAGCTAAAGCCTGACAAAAAGCCTGAACGTCTGGAACTTCTGCCAGACGTTTGTGTAAAAGAATAGACAGAGCAGAAATCTGTCCCTTTAACGAACTAGCAGATAAACCCTTTTCTAAACCCTCTTGTAGAAAAGACAATATCCTAGGAATCCTAACCTTACTCCATGAGTAAATCTTGGATTCACACCAATATAAATATTTACGCCATATCTTATGGTAAATTTTTCTGGTAACAGGTTTCCGAGCCTGTATTAATGTATCAATAACCGACTCCGAGAAACCACGCTTTGATAGAATCAAGCGTTCAATCTCCATGCAGTCAGCCTCAGAGAAATTAGGCTTGGATGGTTGAAAGGACCCTGAATTAGAAGGTCCTGCCTCAGAGGCAGAGACCATGGTGGACAGGACGACATGTCCACTAGGTCTGCATACCAAGTCCTGCGTGGCCACGCAGGCGCTATCAGAATCACTGATTCTCTCTCCTGTTTGATCTTGGCAATCAGTCGAGGCAGCAACGGAAACGGTGGAAACACATAAGCCATGTTGAAAACCCAAGGGGCTGCTAGTGCATCTATCAGCACCGCTCCCGGGTCCCTGGACCTGGATCCGTAACAAGGAAGCTTGGCGTTCTGGCGAGATGCCATGAGATCCAGTTCCAGTTCGCCCCAACGAAGAATCAGTTGGGCAAAGACCTCCGGGTGAAGTTCCCACTCCCCCGGATAAAAGGTCTGGCGGCTTAGAAAGTCCGCCTCCCAGTTCTCCACGCCTGGGATGTAGATCGCTGACAGGTGGCAAGAGTGAGACTCTGCCCAGCGAATTATCTTCGAGACTTCTAACATCGCTAGGGAACTCCTGGTTCCCCCTTCATGGTTGATGTAAGCCACAGTGGTGATGTTGTCCAACTGAAATCTGATGAACCTAAGAGTTGCTAACTGAGGCCAAGCTAGGAGAGCATTGAATATTGCTCTTAATTCTAGAATGTTTATTGGGAGGAGTTTCTCCTCCTGAGTCCACGATCCCTGAGCCTTCAGGGAGTTCCAGACTGCGCCCCAGCCTAGTAGGCTGGCATCTGTTACAATCGTCCATTCTGGCCTGCGAAAGGTCATTCCTTTGGACAGATGGACCCGAGACAACCACCAGAGAAGAGAATCTCTGGCCTCCTGGTCCAGATTCAGTAGAGGGGACAGGTCTGAGTAATCCCCATTCCACTGACTTAGCATGCATAATTGCAGCGGTCTGAGATGCAGGCGCGCAAATGGCACTATGTCCATTGCCGCGACCATTAAGCCGATTACTTCCATGCACTGAGCTACTGATGGGCTTGGAATGGAATGAAGGACACGGCAAGCATTTAGAATTTTTGATAACCTGGACTTCGTCAGGTAAATATTCATCTCTACAGAATCTATAAGAGTCCCTAGAAAGGGAACCCTTGTGAGTGGTAATAGAGAACTCTTTTCCATGTTCACTTTCCACCCATGCTACCTCAGAAAAGCTAGAACTATCTCTGTATGAGACTTTGCATTTTGAAAACTTGACGCTTGTATCAGAATGTCGTCTAGGTACGGAGCCACCGCTATGCCTTGCGGTCTTAGTACCGCCAGAAGTGAGCCCAGAACCTTTGTAAAAATTCTCGGGGCCGTAGCTAACCCGAAGGGAAGAGCTACAAACTGGTAACTGTCTAGAAAGGCAAATCTTAGATACCGATAATGATCTTTGTGAATCGGTATGTGAAGGTAGGCATCCTTTAAGTCCACTGTGGTCATATACTGACCCTCTTGGATCATGGGTAGGATGGTTCGAATAGTTTCCATTTTGAACGATGGAACCCTTAGGAACTTGTTTAAGATCTTTAGGTCTAAGATTGGTCTGAAGGTTCCCTCTTTTTTGGGAACCACAAACAGATTTGAGTAAAAACCTTGCCCTTGTTCCGTCCGCGGAACTGGGTGGATCACTCCCATTACTAAGAGGTCTTGTACACATTGTAGAAATGCCTCTTTCTTTATTAGGTTTGTTGATAACCTTGACAGGTGAAATCTCCCTTGTGGAGGAGAAGCTTTGAAGTCCAGAAGGTATCCCTGAGATATGATCTCCAGCGTCCAGGGATCCTGGACATCTCTTGCCCAAGCCTGGGCGAAGAGAGAAAGTCTGCCCCCCACTAGATCCGTTTCCGGATAGGGGGCCCTTTCTTCATGCTGTCTTAGGGGCAGAAGTAGGCTTTCTGGCCTGCTTGCCATTGTTCCAGGACTGGTTGCCTTTCCAACCCTGTCTGTAACGAGCAGCAGTTCCTTCCTGTTTTGGAGCGGAGGAAGTTGATGCTGCTCCTGCCTTGAAATTACGAAAGGCACGAAAATTAGACTGTTTGGCCTTTGATTTGGCCCTGTCCTGAGGAAGGGTGTGACCCTTACCTCCAGTAATGTCAGCAATAATTTCCTTCAAGCCAGGCCCGAATAAGGTTTGCCCTCTGAAAGGAATATTAAGCAATTTAGATTTAGAAGTCACGTCTGCTGACCAGGATTTAAGCCATAGCGCTCTGCGCGCCTGGATGGCGAATCCGGAGTTCTTAGCCGTTAGTTTGGTTAAATGCACAACGGCATCCGAAACAAACGCATTAGCTATCTTAAGTGCTTTAAGCTTGTTCATAATCTCATCCAATGGTGCTGTGCGAATAGCCTCTTCCAGAGACTCAAACCAGAATGCCGCCGCAGCAGTGACGGGCGCAATGCATGCAAGGGGCTGTAATATAAAACCTTGTTGAACAAACATTTTCTTAAGGTAACCTTCTAATTTTTTATCCATTGGATCTGAGAAAGCACAACTATCCTCCACCGGGATAGTGGTACGCTTAGCTAAAGTAGAAACTGCTCCCTCCACCTTAGGGACTGTCTGCCATAAGTCTCGTGTGGTAGCGTCTATTGGGACCAAATTTTAACAGTAAATGTATGAAATTAGCAGAGGATTGCACCCACTAGCAAAAGGATGATTTAACCCCTTAATACCCAAAACGGATAATCAATTTAACAGTTAACGTTTTTATCACAGTCAAACACACTGTCACAGGTCTGCTGTGACTGATTACCTCCCTCAAAAATAAATTTTGAAGACCCCTGAGCTCTCTGGAGACGTCCTGGATCAAGGAGGAAGAAGCAGGAAGACTGTGATTGAATTTTAACTGCGCAACAAGGCGCTAAAAAAAGGCCCCTCCCACTCATATTCCAACAGTGGAAGACCTGATATAACGGTTTCCATGCAGAAATATACGTTAGCCATGTGGAAAAAAATCATGCCCTGAAAGATTTATCACCAAGTACCTCACATGCCAGTAAACGTTTTAAAAACAAACATTTCAAATGTTATGTAAAGTTATCACTAAGCCTGCTACCAGTCGCTTCTACTGCAGTTAAGGCTCATACATTATTTCCGTATTAACATTATTTTCTCAGTCAAATTCCATTCCCTAGAAAATAACTCTACTGCGCATACATTTATCAGCCAGATACCAGTCGCTACTACTGCATTTAAGGCTGTACTTACATCATATGGGTATCAGCAGTGTTTTCTTAGTCAATTCCATTCCTTAGAAAATATTTTACTGCACATACCTCATTTGCAGGGGACCCCGCATGCTATTCCCTTTTCTGAAGTTACCCCACTCCTCAGAATGTACGAGAACAGCCAGTGGATCTTACTTACGTCTGCTAAGATCATAGAAAACGCAGGCAGATTCTTCTTCTAAATACTGCCTGAGAGAAAAAACAGCACACTCCGGTGCCATTTAAAATAACAAACTTTTGATTGAAGAATAATTAAGTAAAAAACTCCTAACTCCTCTCAAGACCTCCTTCTTTGTTGAGAGTTGCAAGAGAATGACTGGATATGACATGTGAGGGGAGGAGCTATATAGCAGCTCTGCTTGGGTGATCCTCTTGCAACTTCCTGTTGGGAAGGAGAATATATCCCATAAGTAATGGATGACCCGTGGACTGAACACACTTAACAAGAGAAAAACCCCTTTCTACTGCTATAAACTAGCCTCTGAAAAACATACCTCCCGATCGGCCAGAGTATAACACCGATATCGAGAATGGGGAGTTAAGTGTGAACCAGAAAATGAAAACTAGCCAGTTCCCGGTGTGTCAGTTTGATAATACAACTACCGGGATTAAAAAGAACACTGAGTCCCAGCCCCAGCGTATCTAAAACATTCCCATCACAATAAAGGCCCTTTCATTTATCTCAGCTCTTGAGAAATGAATGGAAGAATGCAGTACTCACTTTCCTCTGAGAGAATGAATCCCCAGAATAATAAAGTTAGCACTTACCTGGAATGCTGCGCGACAGCATGGTAGTCCAGCAGGTTTTCAGAGGTCTTGTCCCTCCCATAGCCCTGTGGACAAAGAGAAGCCTGAGTGCTTAGGCAATCTGTATTTAGGGCAGCAAATAGTTATAGGAGGCGCAGTGAGAATTATGTCCCACCAGTTCCTATGGCTTTAAAGCCACCAAATGCTTCTCTTTTTGTATTGAAGATAGTGATCTGATCTAAGCTACACCCCAACACAAAGTAGCACTCAGAGGCACTACTTAAAAAATAATAAACACTTGATTGAAGAATCTTTACTAACACCTCACTTTACCTCTTCCTATCACTAACACAGGCAAAGAGAATGACTGGAGTGGGAGGGAAGGGAGGAGCTATATATACAGCTCTGCTGTAGTGCTCTTTGCCTCCTCCAGCTGACCAGGAGGCAAAATCCCATAAGTAAGGATGAAATCTGTGGACTCATCGTATCTTGTAAAAGAAATGGTAAAATTTAGTAAATGTATGTAAAGAAGACCAAGTGGCTGCTTTGCAGATCTGATCAACTGAAGCTTCATTCTAAAATAAACCCAAGATGTGGCAACTGATCTTGTAGATTGAGCTGTTATTCTCTGAGGCAAAGGCTACTCCGCTTCCAAATAAGCTTTGTGAATCAGAGGTTTCAACTAAGATGCCAAAGAAATGGCAGAGTCTTTCTGAACTTTTCTGGAACCAGACAAAATAACAAATAGACTAGAAGTCTTTCAGAAATCTTTAGTAGCCTCAACATAATATTTCAAAGCTCTTACCACATCCAAAGAATGTAAAAACCTTTCAAGAGTATTCTTAGGATTAGGACACAAGGAAGGAACAATAATTTCCAAATTGAAGTAGAGTTTACAACTTTAGGCAAAAATTTTAATGAAGTCCGCAAAACTGCTTTATCTTGATGGAAAATCAGATAGAGACTTTCAAGAGAGAGCAGACAATTCAGAAACTCTTCTAACAGAAGAGATAGCCAAGAGAAATTACACTTTCCAAGAAAGTAGTTTCATGTCCAAAGAATGCATAGGCTCAAAAGTAGAAGTCTGCAAAGTCTTTAATACCAAATTTAGACTCCAAGGAGGAAAGATAGATTTAATAAACAGGTTTGATACGAGACAAAGCCTGTATAAAACAGTGAACATCAGGAAGATTAGCAATCTTTCTGTGAAATAAAACAGAAAGAGCAAAGATTTGTCCTTTCAAAGTATTGGCAGAAGAAGAAACTGTAGAATCCTAGGAATTCTAAAAGAATGCTAAGAATAATCATGAGTGGAACCAACATGAAATAAAGGTTTTTCAAACCTTGTGACATATTTTCCTTGAAACAGGCTTATGAGCCTGTATCATAGAGTTAATCACAGAGTCAGAGAAACTTCTATGACTAAGCCTTCAATTTCCATGCCTTCAAATTTGGAAATTTGAGATCCATATTAAATAACAGGCCTTAAGACAGAAGGTGTGGTCTTAGAGGAAGTGACCAAGGTTGGCAACTGGACATTCGGACAAGGTCCACATACTAGAACCTGTGAGGCCATGCTGGTGCTATCAGAAACACATATGATTGTTCCATTATGATCTTTGAGATCACTCCCAGAGGTGGAAAATGTAAACAGGTTGGTAAAACCATGGAACTGCATCCATCATTTCCGCCTGAGGTTTCCTGGAACTGGAGAGGTATCTGGGAAGTTTCTTGTTTAGACGAGAGGCCATCAGATCTATGTCTGGTAGACACCACATCTGCACAATCTGATAGAACACATCTGGATGGAGAGACCACTCTCTCGGATGTAGAATCTGATGGCAGAGATAATCTCAGTGAATAGACAAGAGTTGGATTCAGCCCAAGAAAGTATTAGAGACACTTCTTTCATTGCTAGGGGACTGGGAGCCCCCCTTGATGATAGACATATGCCACTGTTGTGACATTGTCTGTTTGAAAAAGAATATATATGGTTCTCTCTTTAATAGAGGCCAAGCCTGAAGAGCTCTGAAAATAGCACAGAGTTTCTAATATTGATTGGTAACCTCACCTCTCGAGGATTCCAAACTCCTTGTTCTGTCAAAGACCCCCAGACAGCTCCCCAATCTGTGAGACTTGCATCTGTTGTGATCACAGTCCAGTTAGGACAAACAAAGGAGGTCCCTTGAACAATAAGGTGATTGTTGGGATTTAAGTATATCAGTTGTGATATCTCAGTATAATCCCTGCACAATTGGTGCAACATGCAAAACTGTAGAGGTCTCATATGAAAACAATCAAAAGGTATTGCGTCTGATGCTGCAAACATGAGACCTAAAACTTCCATGCACATAGCCACTGAAGGAAATGATGAGACTGAATGTTTAGACAAGCTGAAACCAATCTCAAATGTCTCTTTTCTGTTAGGGATAGAGTCATAGACACTGAATCTATCTTGAAACCTAAAAAAGAAAATTTATGCTTACCTGATAAATTTGTTCTTTTTAGACACGAGTCCACAGATTTCATCCTTACTTGTGGGATATTCACCTCCTGGGCAGCAGGAGGAGGCAAAGAGCACCGCAGCAGAGCTGTATATATAGCTACTCCCTTCCCTCCCACTCCAGTCATTCGACCGAAGTTAGGAAGAGAAAGGAAAAGCCAAGGTGCAGAGGTGTCTGAAGTTTACAAAAATTAATAACCTATCTCAGAGAACAGGGCGGGCCGTGGACTCATTGTGTCTAAAAAGAAACAAATTTATCAGGTAAGCATAAATTTTCTTTTCTTTTTGAAGACACGATGAGTCCACGGATTTCATCCTTACTTGTGGGATACAATACCAAAGCTAGAGTACACGGATGAAAAGGGAGGGACAAGACAGGGAACCTAAAACGGAAGGCACCACTGCTTGAAGAACCTTTCTCCCAAAAAAACAGCCTCAGCCGAGGCAAAAGTATCCAATTTGTAAAATTTAGAAAAAGTGTGAAGAGAAGACCAAGTTGCAACCTTGCAAATCTGTTCTACAGAAGCTTAATTTGGCAATGCCCATAAGGAAGCAACAGTCCTAGTGGGTGGAATGAGCCGTAACTCCCTTAGGAGGCTGCTGTCCAGCAGTCTCATATGCAAAATGGATGATACTCTTCAGCCAAAAAGAAGAGAGGTAGCCGTAGCTTTCGGACCCTTTTGTTTCCCAGAGAAAACGACAAACAAAGAAGACGATTGACGAAAGTCCTTAGTCGCTTGAAAATAAAATTTCAAAGCACAGACCACGTCCAAATTATGCAAAAGACGTTCCTTTGGAGAAGAAGGATTAGAACACAAGGAAGGAACAACAATTTCCCGATTAATGTTCCTGTTTGAAACAACCTTAGAAAGGAACCCTAGTTTAGTATCCAAATCCAAATGAAAAATAAGGTAAGGCGAAATGTATTGTAATGCCGAAAGCTCAAACATTCTTCGAGCTGAAGAAATGGCAACAAGAAATAAAATTTTCCAAAAGAAAAACTTAAAGGATTACTGTTGTTTACTTTTTTCGTTACTCAATAGTCCCATATTTTGTATAATTATCATCTATTAAAAGCTACTAACCTATATTTTGTATAAAACAAAGCTTACAAACCTTATATTTTAACTAAATATTACCCGGCCATGACGTCACCTTTTCCAGCCCATCGTTTTCGGCATAGTGTGTATATGAAATGATTAACCAATAACATTTCGCTCCTATGCATATCATTACCAGCATAACCCTTCCTAATAAGCCTGCGCATCAATTCAGCTAAATCGCGCATGTGCATTTGTAATTGTAGAAGCCGAAGTTAACCACATCTCTGTTAGTTTTACGCTTGCGCATTGGAGGGAAAATCTATTGAATCGGTTATCCAGACTTTCTACGTATTAGATAAAATTGACACGTCTTATATCTAGCTAAATATTGTACGGCTGTTTACAATTAAAAAGAACTAAAGCAGTAACTTTTTTGTTCAGTTTATATGTAAACAAGCTGTCACTAAGCACCCACACTATACTACACTGTTCTACCCCCTACACCGGCGCCCCCAGAGCCCCCCGCAACTAAATAAAGTTACTAACCCCGAAACCGCCGCTCCTAGACCCCGCCGCAACTCTTATAAATGTATTAACCCCTAAACCACCGCTCCCGGAGCCCACCGCCACCTACATTATACCTAGTAATCCCTATCCTGCCCCCCCTATACCGCCGCCACCTATAATAAAGTTATTAACCCCTATCCTGCCAATCCCGGACCCCGTCGCAACTAAATAAATAGTTTAACCCCTAAACCGCCGCTCCCGGACCCCGCCACAACCTATATTAAACTTATTAACCCCCTAATCTGCCCCCCCTACACCGTCGCCACCTATAATAAATTTATTAACCCCTATCCTGCCCCCCCCTACACCGCCGCCACTGTAATAAAATGATTAACCCCTAAACCTAAGTCTAACACTAACCCTAACACCCCCCTAACTTAAATATTAATTAAATACATCTAAATAAATTTAACTCTTATTAACTAAATGAATCCTATTTAAAACTAAATACTTACCTTTAAAATAAACTCTAATATAGCTACAATATAAATAATAATTATATTGTAGCTATCTTAGGATTTATATTTATTATACAGTCAACTTTCAATTTATTTTAACTAGGTACAATAGCTATTAAATAGTTATTAACTATTTAATAGCTACCTAGTTAAAATAAAGAGAAATTTACCTGTAAAATAAATCCTAACCTAAGTTACAATTACACCTAACACTACACTACACTATACTTTAATAAATGAATCCTATTTAAAACTAAATACTTACCTGTAAAATAAACCCTAAGATAGCTACAATGTAATTAATAATTACATTGTAGCTATCTTAGGATTTATATTTATTTTACATGTAACTTTGTATTTATTTTAGCTAGTTAGAATAGTTATTAAATAGTTATTAACTATTTAATAACTACCTAGCTAAAAGAAACACAAAATTACCTGTAAAATAAATCCTAACCTAAGTTACAATTAAACCTAACACTACACTATCATTAAATTAATTAAATTAATTACCTACAAATAATTACAATTAAATTAAATAAACTAACTAAAGTACAAAAAATAAAAAAGCTAAGTTACAAAAAAATAAAAAAATAAGTTACAAACATTTAACAAATATTACAACAATTTTAAGCTACTTACACCTAATCTAAGCCCCCTAATAAAATAACAAAGCCCCCCAAAATAAAAAAATGCCCTACCCTATTCTACATTAAAAAAGTTCAAAGCTCTTTTATCTTACCAGCCCTTAAAAGGGCCTTTTGCGGGCATGCCCCAAAGAAAACTGCTCTTTTGCCTGTAAAAGAAAAATACAACCCCCCCAACATTAAAACCCCCCACCCACATACCCCTAATCTAACCCAAACCCCCTTTAAATAAACCTAACACTACCCCCCTGAAGATCATCCTACCTTGAGTTGTCTTCACTCAGCCGAGCCACCGATGGAACCGAAGAGGAGATCCGGAGGGGCAGAAGTGATCCTCCAAGGGGCGCTGAAGTAGTCTTCCATCCGATGAAGTCTTCATCCAGGCGGCGTCTTCAATCTTCATCCATCCTGAGCGGAGCCATCTTCAGAGGAGCCTACGCGGATCCATCCTCTTCTTCCCGACGACTAACGACGAATGATGGTACCTTTAAGTGATGTCATCCAAGATGGCGTCACTCGAATTCCGATTGGCTGATAGGATTCTAACAGCCAATCGGAATTAAAATAGAAAAATCTGATTGGCTGACTGAATCAGCCAATCAGATTCAAGTTCAATCCGATTGGCTGATTGGTTTGAACTTTTTTAATGTAGAATAGGGTAGGGCATTTTTTTATTTTGGGGGGCTTTGTTATTTTATTAGGGGGCTTAGATTAGGTGTAAGTAGCTTAAAATTGTTGTAATATTTGTTAAATGTTTGTAACTTATTTTTTTATTTTTTGTAACTTAGCTTTTTTTATTTTTTGTACATTAGTTAGTTTATTTAATTGAATTTAATTGTAGTTATCTGTAGGTAATTAATTTAATGATAGTGTAGTGTTAGGTTTAATTGTAACTTAGGTTAGGATTTATTTTACAGGTAATTTTGTATTTCTTTTAGCTAGGTAGTTATTAAATAGTTAATAACTATTTAATAACTATTCTAACTAGCTAAAATAAATACAAAGTTACATGTAAAATAAATATAAATCCTAAGATAGCTACAATGTAATTATTAATTACATTGTAGCTATCGTAGGGTTTATATTACAGGTAAGTATTTAGTTTTAAATAGGATTCATTTATTAAAGTATAGTGTAGTGTTAGGTGTAATTGTAACTTAGGTTAGGATTTATTTTACAGGTAAATTTCTCTTTATTTTAGCTAGGTAGCTATTAAATAGTTAATAACTATTTAATAGCTATTTTACCTAGTTAAAATAAATTGAAATTTGCCTGTAAAATAAAAATAAATCCTAAGATAGCTACAATATAATTATTATTTATATTGTAGCTATATTAGGGTTTATTTTAAAGGTAAGTAGTTTTAAATAGGATTCATTTAGTTAATAAGAGTTACATTTATTTAGATGTATTTAATTAATATTTAAGTTAGGGGGGTGTTAGGGTTAGTGTTAGACTTAGGTTTAGGGATTAATCATTTTATTACAGTGGCGGCGGTGTAGGGGGAGCAGGATAGGGGTTAATAAATTTATTATAGGTGGCGACGGTGTAGGGGGGGGCAGATTAGGGTTTAATATGTATAATGTAGCTTGCGGTGGGCTCCGGGAGCGGCGGTATGGGGGGGCAGGAAAGGGATTACTAGGTATAATGTAGGTGGCGGCGGGGTCTGGGAGCGGCGGTTTAGGGGTTAATACATATATTATAGTTGCGGCGGGGACCGGGAGTGGCGGTGGGCTCCGGGAGCGGCGGTTTAGGGGGTAATACATTTATTTAGTTGCGGCGGTGTGGGGGGGGGGGAGATTAGGGGTGTTTAGACTCGGGGTACATGTTAGGGTGTTAGGTGTAGACATTTCCCATAGGAATCAATGGGATGTCTGGCAGCAGCGAACCTGAACTTTCGCTATGGTCAGACTCCCATTGATTCCTATGGGATCCGCTGCCTCCAGGGCGGCGGATTGAAAACCAGGTACGCTGGGCCGGAAAAGTGCTGAGCGTACCTGCTAGTTTGCTTGTTTACTCTAGGGCGATTCTGGAAGCGATCGTAATCTATGTATTTACGTGATGTGCGCAGCTCACTCGACTGCTGCTGATAGATTCTACTTGCCTTATTCTACTGCAGATGGTGACGTTTCCTGTGACGCTGCGGTAACTCGCGCATGCACATTAGTTCAGAAAAACACCATCTTACAACTGCAGTTGTCAGCACGGATTGGGAATCCGTAACTGCTGACATACAAGTAGGTTGGGAAACAATATTTCGAAGTAAATTATTGGCAAAAGGGTACATATTTAATAAATGAAGTACATTAGAAAATAGGAGTTTTAAAACTATACTACGATTTTATTTGGATATCACTTCTGACTACAGTGTCCCTTTAATATCTAAGGAATGCATGGGCTCAAACAGATATCCTTGAAGAACTTTAATAACTAAATCCAAACTCCATGGAGGATCAATTGGTTTAAACACAGGCTTTATTCTAACCAAAGCCTGACAAAAGGAATGAACATCTGGAACATCCGCCAAACGTTTGAGTAACAAAAAAGATAAGGCAGAGATCTGACCCCTTAGGGAACTTGTTGATAAACCTTTCATCAATCCTTCTTGGAGAAAAAACAAAATTCTGGGAATCCTAACTTTACTCCATGAGTAGCCCTAGGATTCATACTAATAAAGATATGTACGCCATATCTTATGGAAAATCTTTCTAGGTACAGGATTACATGACTCAATTAAGGGCTCTATGACCAAATCGGAAAAAACCCCGCTTGGATAGAATTAAGCGTACAATCTCCAAGCGGTCAGCTTCAGAAAAGCTAGATATGGGTGAAGAAAGGGCCCTTGAATGAGAAGATCCTTCCTAAATGGCAGTCTCCAAGGTGGCAAAGATGACCTGTCCACCAGATCGACATGCCAAATCCTGTAATGTCACGCCAGAGCAATGAGGATCACTGATTCCCTTTCCTGTTTGATTCGATCAATGACTCGAGGAAGAAGTGCAAACAGAGGAAATAGGTAAGCAAGATTGAAGGACCAAGGAATCGCCAGAGTATCTATCAGGACTGCTTGGGAGCCCCCTCGAGAATCAGGCTGGAGAACACTTCCAGATGGAGATTTCACTCCCCCGGATGAAAGATCTGCCTGCTCAGGAACTCCGCTTCCCAATTAGTCCACCCCTGAGATGTGGATCGTCGACAAGCAGCAAGAATGGGCCTCCGCCCACTGAAGTATTTAGATACCTCTGTCATTGCCAATGAACTTCTCATTCCTTCCTGATGATTGATGTAAACCAATGACTTTATGTTGTCCGACTGGAAAACTGATAGATGGTAGCAATGCTAACTGGATCCATGCAGAAAGAGCATTGTAGATCGCTCATAGTTCCAGAATGTTTATGGTAGAACAGACTGACTGAGTCCATGTGCCCTGAGCCATCAGAGAGCCCCAGACTGCTCCCCATCCTAGAAAGCTGGTCTCTGTTGTCAGTCACCCGAGATGGTCTGTGAAAGCGGGTTCCCCGGAAGAGATGATCCAGAGACAACCACCATTGTAGAGAGTACCTTGTCTCCTACAAAGTACTTGAAGAGACAAGTTTGCACAATCTCTATTCCATTGCCCGAGCATGTTTAACTGCAGAGGTCTGAGAAGAAAACCAAGCAAACGGAATGATGAACATTGCCGCCACCATCAGGCCGATTACTTGCACTGAACCACTAATGGCCGAGAAATGGACTGAACATGTATCGTAACTGATTTCCTAACTACGATCAGAAAAATCATCAGTGATAATGAATCTATAATGGTTCCCAATAAAATTCCCTGGTATTTGGGACCAAGAAACTCCTTTTCAAATTTACCTTCCACCCTTGAGATCGCAGAAAGGCTAACACCCAGTCCCTGTGGGATTTGGCTTGTTGAAAGGATGGCGCCCGGACTTATATGTCGTCCAGATAGGACGTCACTGCAATGCCCCAAAACCGAAGCCCACCAGCAGAGAACCCAGAATCCTTGTGAAAATTCTGGGAGCTGTGGCAAGACAGAATAGAATATCCACGAACTGGAAGTGTTTGACCAGAAAGGCAACCCTTAGGAATTGTGATGATCCCTATTAATGGGAACATGCAGGAACGTGTCCTTTAAAACTACTGTTGACATAAATTGACCCTCTTGGATCGAAGGAAGAATGGAACAAATAACTTCCATCTCGAAGGACGGTATTCTGAGAAATTTGATTAGACTCTTGAGATCTAAAATTGTTCTGAAAATTTTTTTTGGGAACCACGAGCAGATTGGAATAATATCCCAGACCCTGTTCCTGATTCAGAACAGAAAATCACACTCCCAGGAAGGTTTAGACTGATCCTGCTTGGAGAAGGAAAATGAAGAATTTCCCTTGAAAGTTCGAAAAGAACAAAAATTACTTTATTGTCCTTTTTGTTTGATTCTCTTATTCTGAGGGAGAAAATGCCCGTAATCTCAGAGATAATTTCCATCAAGCCAGGTCCAAACAAGGACTTTCCCTTGTAAGGAATCACTAAAAGCTTAGACTTAGAGGATATATCCTCAGACCAAGGTTTTACTCATAAGGCTCAGCGAGCTAGAACAGAGAAACTTGAAATCAATGCTCCCAGATAGATAACTTGAAGGGAATCATCCGTAATAAAGGAATTTGCCAATGTAAGAGCTTTTATCCTATCCTAGATTTCATCCAGGGGAGTTTCTTTCCTAAAAGCCTCAACCAATATGCCTCCCCACTAGTGACGGTAGCAATGCACAGAGCTGGCTGCCATTGTAAACCCTGGTGTACATTCTTTTTGATTAACCCCTCTTTAGAGTTCCATTCCATTCTTGAAAGCACAACTATCCTCTATGGGTATAGTAGTTCTCTTAGCTAAGATGGAAACAGCTCCTTCCTCCTTGGGGACTGTTTGCCAAGCCTCCTTACCTGTGTCGGCTAAGGGAAACTACTTTTCAAATATAGGTGGTCATACCGAAGCCCTTCAGGGTAACTAAAACCTCCTTAGGTAGCAAACGGAGGTGATCTAGAATACCACTTTAATATTAGACAACAAAATTACCCAGACGAAGTCTGAGATGTTTCCCCTATCTATTACTGAAGTATCTTCCACTGTGAACTTCAGGGAATACAACAACCTCAGTATCAAATAAAAACATTATTCCATCTGAGTCTGATAACTCTCAGATAAACCAGAATTTTCTTCCTCTGTCAGATAACAGGGAAAAAAACTTTCGCAATAGCATTTTCCTTGAAACCATCAATTTTCTAAGTTCCAAATGAAAATATTTCCCTCACCTCATGGGAGAAATATATAATGTATAGAATGCAGAGCAACTCCAGGTAGAGCGTGAGAGGAAGTGCAGGGCACTGCATGTGGGCTATATAAAAATTTGTGGGACACTATAGGAGAAATATGTGGTATAAATTGACTATAGTCAGACTCCTAAACAGCAAATGTCGTGGAAGGAGTAGTAGGTTCAGATTTTCAATAAATAATAAAAAAAAAAAAAAAATTATAAAAAGTTTACTGTTTCTTTAAATGTTTTAACAAACAACTTTATTCCTTGTGTACACCCTCACAGTCACAAACATGATTAAACAAATAAAAAGCAAAGATTCTTATAAAAATGATTATCAGATAAAAAATGTTAGTGTCACCTTAAATTTTAACCAAACATTTTATTTTGTCAGTGAGAAATAAAAAGAATAACGAGCAAAATATCAAAGTGGCATGCTTCCACCTCAGTAATTAACTTGCTGAGGTGCTGATACTCAAATGACATACAGCTCATAAACAGTTAACCCATCAGGAGCCCCAACAGATCCGGAGCGCATTTGCTGTAGTGCTATCCGGAACCAATCGTCCTTTTTGTTTGTACATATATGTTTGTTTGTACATATATAACATGAGTCTCTACGGATCCAGAGCGCATCCGGAACCAATCGTCCTTTTTGTTTGTACATATATGTTTGTTTGTACATATATAACATGAGTCTCTACGGATCCGGAGCGCATTTGCTGTAGCGCTATCCGGAACCGAATATTGACAAAATACAGTACTGAGCTACAAAGCTCCGCCCCTTGTGGGCGTGATAGCCATCCTTGCAACTGTATTATCATAAAAAAGCCCAGGTTAACTTTGCGCCGCTCCAAAAAGGCGCAAAAATAACCCCGCCCATTGTGAGCGTTGCCACTCACTATCTCCTGGTCACCATGATATTTTTAAAGATAGGCCACCGGGAGAAAAACTGAACCCCTTATAGTAAGCCTGGGGGCAAACGAAACACCATATCCTGATGTCCTTGATGTTAGAACATCAAGCAGACACTCCTCCTGAGCCCTGTTCAGCCCGGTCCAAGGAATGAAATACTCTTCATTAAAGCCCCCAGATAAGTCACTATCCTCAGCCCCAGTGCCTGCTAAAAAGCATGCTGTCACTTAGGATCCCCTTTACATATATAAACAGGAGATATATATCCCACTCAAGTGCCACACTTCTGTCCTGAATATCTTCCATCAGACCCAGAATAAGAAAAAAACGCAGCACTTACCTTTAAAATTTGCCCGACAGCAGGGCAGCTTAGCAGGTCCTCTCCCTCCCTTAGCCCTGTGGAAAACCATAAAGCCTGAGTTAATGTTGCTTAGGCTGTTAGGAGAAGGGCAGCATCAATGTATAGGAGGCGCAGTGAGAATTATGTCCCTCCATTTCCTATTGCTCTAAAGCCACCAATAGCTCTAATGTAGATACCGATATGGACTACGGCTACACCCTAGAACAAAGCAGCACTCTCTGGCACTACTATAAATAATAAACACTTGATTGAAGAATCTTTTCTAACACCTCACTTTACCTCTTCCTATCACTAACGTAGGCAAAGAGAATGACTGGAGTGGGAGGCAAGGGAGGAGCTATATATAGCAGCTCTGCTGTGGTGCTCTTTGCCTCCTCCTGCTGACCAGGAGGTGAATATCCCACAAGTAAGGATGAAATCCGAGGACTCATCGTGTGTTTAAAAAGAAATGTGACCTTTGTCTGAGGAATCAAGAAAGGCTTGGAATTATTCCAATTCACAGATGGTCTCCAATTAGAGACAGAGGCCTTAGGAGAGGAAAAGGTTTTCTGTTCTCTATTCTGACGAAAGGAACGAAAATGATTGGGAGCTTTAAATATACCCTTAGATTTCTTGTTTTGAGGCAGAAAAACTCCCTTACCCCAGTAAGAATGGAAATAATAGAATCCAGTTGTGAACCAAAAAGATTTTTACCTTGAAAAGAGAGATAATAATCTAGTTTTATACACCATGTCAGCATTCCAAGATTTAAGCCATAAAGCTCTTCTAGTTAGAATGGCTAAAGACATGGATTTGACATTGATCTTCATAACATCAAATATAGCATCACAAATAAAATGATTTGTATGTTGAAGTAAAAACAATTATGTTAGATAATTCAGAATCTGAAGACAACTGCTGTGCTAAAACTGTCCAACCAAAAAGTAGAAAATCCAAAAGTGTGGCAGCACAACAAATTTTATTTGGAACACACAAGGAAAAACAGCAGAGCAACGTTTCGGGAGTGTTTCCCTTTGTCAAGCTGATTTTACACTGAACATAGTGAGAATTTATACACAGCACCCACTAGAGGGCTCTAGAGAGTATACATAAAAATTAACTCTAAAGTATCCAGGTAACAAACAATCACTGTGATGGATCAATGTACAAAATTTGTCCTAAAACAGTATTTACTTATTTATATATACAAAGTTACCAAAAGCACAACAGAGTGTAATGATTAATTTCCTACAAAAAATACAAAATAATAATGATAATACAATTCCTACACATGTTAAAGGTGAGCAAAACAAATTTTCAATGTAACTTTATCTCCTAGTAAGCAATATTTTCTCCTTAGAGAGGGTAATTTAAAGATGTTATAAAAACAAATTTTATAAAAAGGTTTTATAAATAGATGTTATCACAGAAACACAGATAAATCCAACTCTCTATTGAGCCCAGAGGGTTCTAATGTACCAAGCTTCTAGATCCAGAATGCTTCACGTTGTTTCAATAAACATTCTCTATCACCAGGTTGGGTAAATGTAATCCTGAGATTGTAGAGTTTAAACATACCCCTTTGCCGGCATATAAGAGAAGCCCAAATATACAACAATATTTGGTAAGAACAGATATTGGTGGCAAAAGGTTAAAAAATACTCAAAGCTATATTACCAACAAAAATAATGGTTGTTTTCCATGTTTAAACTGCTCTTGTTGTGGCAATCTTATAAAAGGTTCAGTATTTTATCATCCTACCACTGGCCATAAGTATAATATTAAGGGATACCATATATGTCACTCAAGTTTTGTAATTTATTTAATTAAATGCCCTTGTGGGCGGAGCTACGTGGGTGAGACCACCCGAAGCATCCGTGACAGAGTTATTGAACACAAGAGCAATATATGTACAAAGAAAGTCACTGCCCCTGTTGCCCACCATTTTCTTAAGATGGGTCATGCTATAAACCAACTTAGGTTTCAAATTATTGAATGGGTTCAGAAGCCACGTCGTGGTGGTGATAGAGAATGTTTATTGAAACAACGTGAAGCATTCTGGATCTACAAGCTTGGTACATTAGAACCCTCTGGGCTCAATAGAGAGTTAGATTTATCGGTGTTTTTGTGATAACATCTATTTATAAAACCTTTTTATAAAATCTGTTTTTATAAAATCTTTAAATTACCCTCTCTAAGGAGAAAATATTGCTTACTAGGAGATAAAGTTACATTGAAAAATTGTTTTGCTCACCTTTAACATGTGTAGGAATTGTATTATCATTATTATTTATTATTTTGTATTTTTTGTAGGAAATGCATCATTACACTCTGTTGTGCTTTTGGTAACTTTGTATATATAAATAAGTAAATACTGTTTTAGGACAAATTTTGTACATTGATCCATCACAGTGATTGTTTGTTACCTGGATACTATAGAGTTAATTTTTATGTATACTCACTAGAGCCCTCTAGTGGGGCTGTGTATAAATTCTAACAATGTTCAGTGTAAAATCAGCTTGACAAAGGGAAACACTCCCGAAACGTTGCTCTGCTGTTTTTCCTTGTGTGTTCCAAATAAAATTTGTTGTGCTGCCACACTCTTGGATTTTTTGCATATTTGAAGGGGTTTCTGGTGCCCCTGTGGCCTGCATACAGTACCCTCAGTGCTGGACTTTTGTTTGATTCTGCAACCAAAAAGTAGAAGCAGCAGCAACATCATCCATAAATATAAAAGGTCTAAGAATATAGCCAATATGTAAATATGCCCTTTTTAGATCATTTTCAAGCTTCCTATCTAAAGGATCCTTAAAAGAAGTACTGTCTTCCATAGGAATAGTAGTACATTTGGCAAGAGTAGAAATTGCCCCATCATCTTCAGGAACTGTTTCCCAAAGTTCTAAACTGTCTACAGGTAAAGGATACAATTTCTTAAACCTAGAAGGGTTAAAAGAGGTACCAGGCTTAGACCATTCTTTAGCAATCACATTAGAGATAGCGTCAGGAATAGGAAATACTTCATGAGTGACAGTAGTCACAGTAACAGTAGTCTTAAATACAGACTTTAGATGATTACTAGCTTTATCATCAGGAGGTTTAGACTCTGCAATACCAAAAGTAAACAAAACTTCCTTTAAAAGAGAACAAATATATTCTAAATAAAAAATTTTTGTCTATATCTGTCTCTGACGTGGCATCCTCTGAAGCAGAGGAAACCCCCATCAGTAGAGGATACATCAGTATGCTGAAGATCAGAAATTAATTCACTAGGTCTAGGAAAAATGTTGCAAAACCTTTTTACATTTTACGATTATTTTAAGGCAAAATAGCAGTCATTGCCTGCAGCAATAAAATCTTACATTTCTGCATTAATGCTATGTACATTAGACTGAGACGGAATAACAGTGGGTGTATTTGTATTCATAGATATATTATCAGCATTTAACAATTTGTCAAAATAAGAGCCACATAACTGAGCTGAAGAATTTAGATCAGCTTTAATTACAACAAACACACTTAGCTTTGGTAGATACGTGTTCATGCAGCTCAAATCCTATGGTAACATCAGAGGCAGGTTCAATTTGAGACATAATTGCAATAAAACACAATTTGGGGGGGGGGGCTGCAAATTTATATCCATGCTCCTATATATGATATATATAACAGTCTTGAAAGAATGGGAAACAGAGTGAAAATTGGAAGGAAAAAAAAAAAAAACGGTTTCATAAAATGCTGCATGAAAGCTCTCTAAGTGTTTTCTGAGAACACTGAATGAGCTGGGGCGGAGTTTATAACGGCTATTTTGGCAGGAAAATTTTTGCCTGAAAAATTTAAAAATTTTGGCGGGAAATTTTTGGCACAAAAAAAGGTCACAAAATGATGACACGTCACCCTATGACATAAATAGCATCATCACATGCAAAGCTGTAGTGGATTTCTAATACACCTATCACTCTAAAAAGCAGGTAAGGATTTTGATTGAAATATACAAAAAAACTAAATGTACCTAAATAAATCCTAATGGATACTTCTATTATAGCTGCATAAAATATGATTATTAACATTCCATGAGACTAACATAATACTTAGCATCCTAATTTATAAATAAATTACTAGCTCCAAAAAAAACTGTATGTTTCACAGACTCTACCAACCTTGACAAATATTCAGCCACAAATAAAGTCGCTAAAAAAGAGCACTGAATTACTGCAAACAATATATAACAACTTTAGGTAAAAAGTGCCCAATCCATAGCTGAGAGTGTCTTATATAATAAAAGTATATACTTACCGTGTAAGATACCTAGCCACATATAGCAGACAGCCAAACCAGTACTGTAACATATCAGCAGAGGTAATGGTATATAAGAGTATATTCTCGATCTATAAAGGGAGGCAGCAGATAAATCCCTGCAACCGATTTACAGAGAGCCTTATAAAAAGCATTGCCATAGGTGAAAACATTGTATCATCATCAGGCAATACTCCCTTCACATCCCCCAGACAAACACTGCTCTTAGAGTGGAACTGGGCTTCAATATGCTTATAAGCGCCTTTTAATAAAGAAATCAAGCACATCATGCTTCACCACCTCCTAAGGAGGTAACGTTTTTAACCCCTTAGTGACCAGAGCACTTTTCCATTTTCTGTCCGTTTGGGACCAAGGCTATTTTTACATTTTTGCGGTGTTTGTGTTTAGCTGTAATTTTCTTCTTACTCATTTACTGTACCCACACATATTATATACCGTTTTTCTCGCCATTAAATGGACTTTCTAAAGATACCATTATTTTCATCATATCTTATAATTTACTATAAAAAAAATGATAAAATATGAGGAAAAATGGAAAAAAACACACTTTTTCTAACTTTGACCCCCAAAATCTGTTACACATCTAAAACCACCAAAAAACACCCATGCTAAATAGTTTCTAAATTTTGTCCTGAGTTTAGAAATGCCCAATGTTTACATGTTCTTTGCTTTTTTTGCAAGTTATAGGGCCATAAATACAAGTAGCACTTTGCTATTTCCAAACCATTTTTTTCCAAAATTAGCGCTAGTTACATTAGAACACTGATATCTTTCAGGAATACCTGAATATCCCTTGACATTTATATATTTTTTTTTAGTAGACATCCCAAAGTATTGATCTAGGCCAATTTTGGTATATTTCATGCCACCATTTCACCGCCAAATGCGATCAAATACAAAAAATTGTTCACTTTTTCACAAATTTTTTCACAAACTTTAGGTTTCTCACTGAAATTATTTACAAACAACTTGTGCAATTATGGCATAAATGGTTGTAAATTCTTCTCTGGGATCCCCTTTGTTCAGAAATAGCACACATATATGGCTTTGGCGTTGCTTTTTGGTAATTAGAAGGCCGCTAAATGCCACTGCGCACCACAAGTGTATCATGCCCAGCAGTTAAGGGGTTAATTAGGGAGCTTTTAGGGAGCTTGTAGGGTTAATTTTAGCTTTAGTGTAGTGTAGTAGACAACCCCAAGTATTGATCTAGGCACATTTTGGTATATTTCATGCCACCATTTCACCGCCAAATGCGATCAAATTAAAAAAAACGTTAAATTTTTCACAATTTTAGGTTTCTCACTGAAATCATTTACAAACAGCTTGTGCAATTATGGCACAAATGGTTGTAAATGCTTGTCTGGGATCCCCTTTGTTCAGAAATAGCAGACATATATGACTTTGGCGTTGCTTTCTGGTAATTAGAAGGCCACTAAATCCTGTTGCGCCTCACACGTGTATTATGGCTAGCAGTGAAAGGGTTAATTAGGGAGTTTGTAGTGAGCTTGCAGGGTTAATTTTAGCTTTAGTGTAGAGATCAGCCTCCCATCTGACACATCCCACCCCCTGATCCCTCCCAAACAGCTCCCTTCCCTCCCCCACCCCACAATTGTCCCCGCCATCTTAAGTACTGGCAGAAAGTCTGCCAGTACTAAAATAAAAGGGTTTTAAAAAAAAAAACAGAATTTATGTTTACCTGATAAATTACTTTCTCCAACGGTGTGTCCGGTCCACGGCGTCATCCTTACTTGTGGGATATTCTCTTCCCCAACAGGAAATGGCAAAGAGCCCAGCAAAGCTGGTCACATGATCCCTCCTAGGCTCCGCCTACCCCAGTCATTCGACCGACGTTAAGGAGGAATATTAGCATAGGAGAAACCATATGGTACCGTGGTGACTGTAGTTAAAGAAAATAAATTATCAGACCTGATTAAAAAAACCAGGGCGGGCCGTGGACCGGACACACCGTTGGAGAAAGTAATTTATCAGGTAAACATAAATTCTGTTTTCTCCAACATAGGTGTGTCCGGTCCACGGCGTCATCCTTACTTGTGGGAACCAATACCAAAGCTTTAGGACACGGATGAAGGGAGGGAGCAAATCAGGTCACCTAAATGGAAGGCACCACGGCTTGCAAAACCTTTCTCCCAAAAATAGCCTCAGAAGAAGCAAAAGTATCAAACTTGTAAAATTTGGTAAAAGTGTGCAGTGAAGACCAAGTCGCTGCCCTACATATCTGATCAACAGAAGCCTCGTTCTTGAAGGCCCATGTGGAAGCCACAGCCCTAGTGGAATGAGCTGTGATTCTTTCGGGAGGCTGCCGTCCGGCAGTCTCGTAAGCCAATCTGATGATGCTTTTAATCCAAAAAGAGAGAGAGGTAGAAGTTGCTTTTTGACCTCTCCTTTTACCGGAATAAACAACAAACAAGGAAGATGTTTGTCTAAAATCCTTTGTAGCATCTAAATAGAATTTTAGAGCGCGAACAACATCCAAATTGTGCAACAAACGTTCCTTCTTTGAAACTGGTTTCGGACACAGAGAAGGAACGATAATCTCCTGGTTAATGTTTTTGTTAGAAACAACTTTTGGAAGAAAACCAGGTTTAGTACGTAAAACCACCTTATCTGCATGGAACACCAGATAAGGAGGAGAACACTGCAGAGCAGATAATTCTGAAACTCTTCTAGCAGAAGAAATTGCAACTAAAAACAAAACTTTCCAAGATAATAACTTAATATCAACGGAATGTAAGGGTTCAAACGGAACCCCCTGAAGAACTGAAAGAACTAAATTGAGACTCCAAGGAGGAGTCAAAGGTTTGTAAACAGGCTTAATTCTAACCAGAGCCTGAACAAAGGCTTGAACATCTGGCACAACTGCCAGCTTTTTGTGAAGTAACACAGACAAGGCAGAAATCTGTCCCTTCAGGGAACTTGCAGACAATCCTTTTTCCAATCCTTCTTGAAGGAAGGATAGAATCTTAGGAATCTTAACCTTATCCCAAGGGAATCCTTTAGATTCACACCAACAGATATATTTTTTCCAAATTTTGTGGTAAATCTTTCTAGTTACAGGCTTTCTGGCCTGAACCAGAGTATCGATAACAGAATCTGAGAACCCTCGCTTCGATAGGATCAAGCGTTCAATCTCCAAGCAGTCAGCTGGAGTGAAACCAGGTTCGGATGTTCGAACGGACCCTGAACAAGAAGGTCTCGTCTCAAAGGTAGCTTCCAAGGTGGAGCCGATGACATATTCACCAGATCTGCATACCAAGTCCTGCGTGGCCACGCAGGAGCTATCAAGATCACCGACGCCCTCTCCTGATTGATCCTGGCTACCAGCCTGGGGATGAGAGGAAACGGCGGGAACACATAAGCTAGTTTGAAGGTCCAAGGTGCTACTAGTGCATCCACTAGAGCCGCCTTGGGATCCCTGGATCTGGACCCGTAGCAAGGAACTTTGAAGTTCTGACGAGAGGCCATCAGATCCATGTCTGGAATGCCCCACAGCTGAGTGACTTGGGCAAAGATTTCCGGATGGAGTTCCCACTCCCCCGGATGCAATGTCTGACGACTCAGAAAATCCGCTTCCCAATTTTCCACTCCTGGGATGTGGATAGCAGACAGGTGGCAGGAGTGAGACTCCGCCCATAGAATGATTTTGGTCACTTCTTCCATCGCCAGGGAACTCCTTGTTCCCCCCTGATGGTTGATGTACGCAACAGTTGTCATGTTGTCTGATTGAAACCGCATGAACTTGGCCCTCGCTAGCTGAGGCCAAGCCTTGAGAGCATTGAATATCGCTCTCAGTTCCAGAATATTTATCGGTAGAAGAGATTCTTCCCGAGACCAAAGACCCTGAGCTTTCAGGGATCCCCAGACCGCGCCCCAGCCCATCAGACTGGCGTCGGTCGTGACAATGACCCACTCTGGTCTGCGGAATGTCATCCCTCGTGACAGGTTGTCCAGGGACAGCCACCAACGGAGTGAGTCTCTGGTCTTCTGATTTACTTGTATCTTCGGAGACAAGTCTGTATAGTCCCCATTCCACTGACTGAGCATGCACAGTTGTAATGGTCTTAGATGAATGCGAGCAAAAGGAACTATGTCCATTGCCGCTACCATCAACCCGATCACTTCCATGCACTGAGCTATGGAAGGAAGAGGAACGGAATGAAGTATCCGACAAGAGTCTAGAAGCTTTGTTTTTCTGGCCTCTGTCAGAAATATCCTCATTTCTAAGGAGTCTATTATTGTTCCCAAGAAGGGAACCCTTGTTGACGGAGATAGAGAACTCTTTTCCACGTTCACTTTCCATCCGTGAGATCTGAGAAAGGCCAGGACTATGTCCGTGTGAGCCTTTGCTTGAGTAAGGGACGACGCTTGAATTAGAATGTCGTCCAAGTAAGGTACTACAGCAATGCCCCTTGGTCTTAGCACAGCTAGAAGGGACCCTAGTACCTTTGTGAAAATCCTTGGAGCAGTGGCTAATCCGAAAGGAAGCGCCACGAACTGGTAATGCTTGTCCAGGAATGCGAACCTTAGGAACCGATGATGTTCCTTGTGGATAGGAATATGTAGATACGCATCCTTTAAATCCACCGTGGTCATGAATTGACCTTCCTGGATGGAAGGAAGAATAGTTCGAATGGTTTCCATCTTGAACGATGGAACCTTGAGAAACTTGTTTAAGATCTTGAGATCTAAGATTGGTCTGAACGTTCCCTCTTTTTTGGGAACTATGAACAGATTGGAGTAGAACCCCATCCCTTGTTCTCTTAATGGAACAGGATGAATCACTCCCATTTTTAACAGGTCTTCTACACAATGTAAGAATGCCTGTCTTTTTATGTGGTCTGAAGACAACTGAGACCTGTGGAACCTCCCCCTTGGGGGAAGCCCCTTGAATTCCAGAAGATAACCTTGGGAGACTACTTCTAGTGCCCAAGGATCCAGAACATCTCTTGCCCAAGCCTGAGCGAAGAGAGAGAGTCTGCCCCCCACCAGATCCGGTCCCGGATCGGGGGCCAACATTTCATGCTGTCTTGGTAGCAGTGGCAGGTTTCTTGGCCTGTTTTCCCTTGTTCCAGCCTTGCATTGGTCTCCAAGCTGGCTTGGCTTGAGAAGTATTACCCTCTTGCTTAGAGGACGTAGCACTTTGGGCTGGTCCGTTTCTACGAAAGGGACGAAAATTAGGTTTATTTTTTGTCTTGAAAGGCCGATCCTGAGGAAGGGCGTGGCCCTTACCCCCAGTGATATCAGAGATAATCTCTTTCAAGTCAGGGCCAAACAGCGTTTTCCCCTTGAAAGGAATGTTAAGTAGCTTGTTCTTGGAAGACGCATCAGCCGACCAAGATTTCAACCAAAGCGCTCTGCGCGCCACAATAGCAAACCCAGAATTCTTAGCCGCTAATTTAGCCAATTGCAAAGTGGCGTCTAGGGTAAAAGAATTAGCCAATTTGAGAGCATTGATTCTGTCCATAATCTCCTCATAAGGAGGAGAATCACTATCTACCGCCTTTATCAGCTCATCGAACCAGAAACATGCGGCTGTAGCGACAGGGACAACGCATGAAATTGGTTGTAGAAGGTAACCCTGCTGAACAAACATCTTTTTAAGCAAACCTTCTAATTTTTTATCCATAGGATCTTTGAAAGCACAACTATCCTCTATGGGTATAGTGGTGCGTTTGTTTAAAGTGGAAACCGCTCCCTCGACCTTGGGGACTGTCTGCCATAAGTCCTTTCTGGGGTCGACCATAGGAAACAATTTTTTAAATATGGGGGGAGGGACGAAAGGAATACCGGGCCTTTCCCATTCTTTATTAACAATGTCCGCCACCCGCTTGGGTATAGGAAAAGCTTCTGGGAGCCCCGGCACCTCTAGGAACTTGTCCATTTTACATAGTTTCTCTGGGATGACCAACTTGTCACAATCATCCAGAGTGGATAATACCTCCTTAAGCAGAATGCGGAGATGTTCCAACTTAAATTTAAATGTAATCACATCAGGTTCAGCTTGTTGAGAAATGTTCCCTGAATCAGTAATTTCTCCCTCAGACAAAACCTCCCTGGCCCCATCAGACTGGGTTAGGGGCCCTTCAGAAACATTATTATTAGCGTCGTCATGCTCTTCAGTATCTAAAACAGAGCAGTCGCGCTTACGCTGATAAGTGTTCATTTTGGCTAAAATGTTTTTGACAGAATTGTCCATTACAGCCGTTAATTGTTGCATAGTAAGGAGTATTGGCGCGCTAGATGTACTAGGGGCCTCCTGAGTGGGCAAGACTCGTGTAGACGAAGGAGGGAATGATGCAGTACCATGCTTACTCCCCTCACTTGAGGAATCATCTTGGGCATCATTGTCATTGTCACATAAATCACATTTATTTAAATGAATAGGAATTCTGGCTTCCCCACATTCAGAACACAGTCTATCTGGTAGTTCAGACATGTTAAACAGGCATAAACTTGATAACAAAGTACAAAAAACGTTTTAAAATAAAACCGTTACTGTCACTTTAAATTTTAAACTGAACACACTTTATTACTGCAATTGCGAAAAAACATGAAGGAATTGTTCAAAATTCACCAAATTTTCACCACAGTGTCTTAAAGCCTTAAAAGTATTGCACACCAAATTTGGAAGCTTTAACCCTTAAAATAACGGAACCGTTTTTAACTTTAACCCCTTTACAGTCCCTGGTATCTGCTTTGCTGAGACCCAACCAAGCCCAAAGGGGAATACGATACCAAATGACGCCTTCAGAAAGTCTTTTCTAAGTATCAGAGCTCCTCTCACATGCGACTGCATGCCATGTCTCTCAAAAACAAGTGCGCAACACCGGCGCGAAAATGAGACTCTGCCTATGCTTTGGGAAAGCCCCTAAAGAATAAGGTGTCTAAAACAGTGCCTGCCGATATTATTATATCAAAAAACCCAAATAAAATGATTCCTCAAGGCTAAATATGTGTTAATAATGAATCGATTTAGCCCAGAAAAAGTCTACAGTCTTAATAAGCCCATGTGAAGCCCTTATTTACAATCGTAATAAACATGGCTTACCGGATCCCATAGGGAAAATGACAGCTTCCAGCATTACATCGTCTTGTTAGAATGTGTCATACCTCAAGCAGCAAGAGACTGCACACTGTTCCCCCAACTGAAGTTAATTGCTCTCAACAGTCCTGTGTGGAACAGCCATGGATTTTAGTGACGGTTGCTAAAATCATTTTCCTCATACAAACAGAAATCTTCATCTCTTTTCTGTTTCTGAGTAAATAGTACATACCAGCACTATTTCAAAATAACAAACTCTTGATTGAATAATAAAAACTACAGTTAAACACTAAAAAACTCTAAGCCATCTCCGTGGAGATGTTGCCTGTACAACGGCAAAGAGAATGACTGGGGTAGGCGGAGCCTAGGAGGGATCATGTGACCAGCTTTGCTGGGCTCTTTGCCATTTCCTGTTGGGGAAGAGAATATCCCACAAGTAAGGATGACGCCGTGGACCGGACACACCTATGTTGGAGAAATGAATTTTTTTTTTAGCATATTTACATATGCTACTGTGTAGGATCCCCCCCTTAGCCCCCAACCTCCCTGAACCCCCCCAAAACCGCTCTCTAACCCTCCCCTCTGCCTTATTGGGGGCCATCTTGGGTACTGGCAGCTGTCTGCCAGTACCCAGTTTACAATAAAAAGTGTTTTTTTTTCTCTTTGTTTTTTTTTTTTTCTGTAGTGTAGCTTCCCCCCCCCCCCACCCACAGACAAACCCCCACCACTTTGCTGATTATTTTATTTTTCGATTTTTTAATCTTTTTTATTTGCACATTTTCTGCAGTGTAGCGGTTCCCACCCGCTCCCTCCCCGTGCACGCGCCCGCCCCCACCCTCCCGTGCACGCGTACGCGCCCCCAGCCACCCCCGCCCACGATCCCGCCCCCCTTCACTTCCACAGGGCCATCGATGGCCGCCACCCGCCTCCCGGTCCGGCTCCCACCCACCAACGCAGGTAGCCACCGATCTCCGGTGCAGAGAGGGCCACAGAGTGGCTCTCTCTGCACCGGATTACTTAAAAAGGTTATTGCAGGATGCCTCCATATCGAGGCATCACTGCAATAACCGGAAAGCAGCTGGAAGCGAGCAGGATCGCTTCCAGCTGCTTTCCACACTGAGGACGTGCAGGGTACGTTCTCAGGCATTAACTGCCTTTTTTCTGAGGACGTACCCTGCACGTCCTCAGTCGTTAAGGGGTTAAAACTGATGTATGAGTGAGGTGGGAGGTGTATTTATAGGCATTGAGAGTTAGGAAACTTTGCCCCCTACTGGTAGGAATGCATATCCCATCAGTAACTAGCTTGTGGACTCTTGCCACCTATATGAAAGAAAGCTCAATCAATATGATAAAAGGCATGGTAAGTGCAATTATGAAGAATGACAGAAGATAGTTAAAGGGACATGAAACCCAAAAAAAATTTTCCGTGATTTAGAAAGAGCATGTCATTTTAAACAACTTTCTAATTTACTTCTATTATCTAATTTGCTTCATTCTCTTGATATCACTTGCTGAAAAGCATATCTAGATATGCTCAGTAGCTGCTGATTGGTTGCTGCACATAGAGGCCTTGTGTGATTGGCTTCAACAAAGGATATCTAAAGAATTGAGCAAATTAGATAATAGAAGTAAATTGGAAAGTTGTTTAAAATTACATGCCCTATCTGAATCAAGAAAGTTTAATTTTGACTAGACTGTCCCTTTAAGTATATTCTGCAGTATACCTTTTTCTTAAGGCAAGTCATTTCATGTACTTAAGAGACGTTGTACACTAGATTTTTCTTTGCATAAATGTTTTGTAGATGATCCATTTATATAGCCCATCTGGGAGTGTTTTTGCAAAAATGTATAGTTTTGCTTATTTTTTTCATAACATTGTGCTGATTTTCAGACTCCTAACCAAGCCACAAAGTTTTAGATGTATACGGATACCTGCAGCTCCTGTTTGTGCTATCGGTCTTTTCTTATGCAGGGGAGGGGGGAGTGTCTGCTGTTCCCATTTTCTCAGCTCCTTTCCGTGGGTGTCCCAGCCTAACCCCATCAACAGAGCTAAACTGGGAGCTTCCAAGTAAGTTTTTAAAAGGTTTTAAATTGTATTTTTAGATCATTGTCTGTGCATATTCTTCTTTATAGCAGTGTATATTACATGCAGTTATATGAAAAGTGGTGTATACTGTCCCTTTAACATATGTTTACCAAAACTAAATGCATGACAAAAAAATAAAATCTGTGTAGATTTATTTTCTGTCACATCATTTTTTCCATGAGAAGTTATATGAAGCCTATTTATGACAGGATGACTAAAATGTTAAATCCTCAAAATGACGCATGTCAGGTTGTAATACGCCCACAACAGTTAAGTTAAAGAGACAGTCCAGCCAAAATTAAACTTTTATGATTCAGATAAAGCATGCCATTTTAAACAACTTTCCAATTTACTTTTATCTTAAGCTTTGTTTTCTTGGTATTCTTTGTTAAAAGCTAAACCTAGGTAGGCTCATAAACAAATTTCTAAGCCGTTGAAAGACGCCTCTTATAGACAGTTGTTCAGTTAGACAGTTCCAGTTCATCTGTGCCATATAGATAACACTGTTCTCACTCCTGTGGAGTTATGAGTCACCACTGATTAGCTAAAATGAGTCTGTCAAAAGAACTGGGATAAGGAGGCAGTCTGCCGAGGCTTAGAAATAAGGTAGTCACAGAGGTAAAAAGTGTATTAATATAACCATATTGGTTATGCAAAACTGGGGAATATCTTTTTTAAAAAATAAACATTTTTAAGTAGACTGTCCCTTTATTTGTGTGTGCGTGTGTGTGTGTGTATATTTATTGAGTTTACTCCTGCCATCAGAACTGCTTCAGTGGTAGGAATGTTGTATTGACTGAATATTCACAGTTAACATACACATATTACATTTAAATATTGATTCCCACAGATTTATACTGAACTATGAAATTAAATATTTTGAATATTACATATGATAAAAGGGATTTATTTTCAATAAGCATTACATATATACAGTATATATATATATATATATATATATATATATATATATATATATATATATATATATATACACACACACACACATATACAGTATATATATATATATATATATATATATATATACACACACACACACACATATACAGTATATATATATATATATATATATATATATATATACACATATACACACACACATATACAGTATATATATATATATATATATATATATATATATATATATATATATATATATATATATATATATATATATATATATATATATATATATATACACACACACACACACACATATATATACACATATACATACACACCCACACCGGTATATATACACACACATATATATACATATACATACACACACACCGGTATATATACACACACATACACACACACAGAGACTATATAATATCTATATATGCTTTTGAAGAAAATGTATTAATACATTATTCATCAATTTTACAAGAATTGTAACCTTGAAAAAGGGAGTATACAGGAAGGAACCCAGAGATATCAACAGTTTGATAATCTACAGTTATACTATCTACAGTTGTTAATGGCTGTTTAGAAAGATATTGCAATAATTATTCATTAAAATCGTGGGAAGATAAAACAGATTATTTTACTGCACATATTATCAATAAGTACACTCAGATTGTGAACAAGGATTAACGGTTAGGACACTAAGGACTTTACACACATACATTTTTGTGATAAAGCTACTGATTACAGATATTAATTCTGTATACTACTGGTTAATCAAATGCCAGAGCATACATTTGTAGTGTATAACAATAGTATTCCACATACACTACACAGTAAGAGCAAGATTATTAACATGTCATTAAATTTAGTCTCTGAGATATTACAAGAGCAATGTGCTAACCCAGTAAGGCAGAAGGAACCAAGGGCAGTAAATTCCTGGTTAAAAATATGGTGAGGGCTTTGACTTTTTACTTGGGTACAATTTATACAGTACGGATGGATTGCACCTGAACAATATGGATGTACTGTAGGTGTGTTGGGGGAGGATATTAGTAGCGTTAGAGAATCTTTTAAACTAAGGGCAGGGGGGGGGGGGGGGAATCCGTTCAAACATAATAGACCTGACAGATTGGTCTGAATATGATACATCTGGAATATCTCAAAGCTTAGATCATAAAGGGAACATCTAAGAAATAACACATTTTGAGGGAAAAGCACCAAGAAGCAACAGAAAGCACAAGAAAATTAAAATGTATGACAACCAATGCAAGAAGCGTGACTGGTAAAATGAGTTTGAACTCTTAGCAGCAGAAGAGGAATTTGATATTATCATAACTGAAACCTGTTGGAATGATTTATATGACTGGGCAGTTAATTTACAAGGTTATACCTTATTTAGAGGGATAGGGGTAATAAAAGGGGAGGAGGAATTTGCATGTATATTAAATCTAAACTCGAATCTACAATAAGAGGATATTTATGAAGATACAGGTGATAATGTAGAGTCCAAACAGAAGGGAGAAGTTAGTAAGCTCAACCATGCATAATATTAAGTATATATAATAATCCTTTTGCCAATCTATACTTGAGGAGGTGCAGCCTGGTAAATGAATATTCACAACAATTAAGTAGAAAAGTGGCTATACCGGTATAAGGTATATCCTGAAAGACCAGGATAATTGCACCCTCCTTTAATAAATAACACAACACAAGGGTATATGTGCAAAATAAAAAAGTTTATGTGTAAATGCAATCATGATTCAATAAATAAATACATATACAAAATAGGCACAAAGACACACATAAAAGACAACACATGGGCCCCTCATACAACCCTAAAAGTAACTAAGCCGGCCAATAATGAAATACCCAACGCTCAAAGCGCCGCTAACTAAAGTGCCAAATGTCATTCAACTTGTGCCAGATGGTGAAAAATGTGCAGTCATGTATCTGAATAAGTATACGTGATGACTTATACCATAATTAGAGATATCAATGGTCAGTTTGTACGTCACGATTTATATCATATAGTGACAATTGCAGCATGCAAAACAAATAGCAGGTAGCAAGTAGATCAGTAGACATCAAGCATGTAGTTATGTATCCCAAAGTAATTGCTTGATAGCTGTTATCATAAACAATGAAATGGTCAGTTCATAAGTCACAGTTCATCTCTTATAATGTAGTAACAGTTGCAGCATGCAAAGCAAGTAGCAAATAGCGAATTAATTAATAAGCAACAAGTTGATCATGTTATATTATGCCCCAACGGTTAAGCATGAGTAAAGTGACACCAAGCATGCAAAGTCACTTAAAGAAAATAAATGAAGGCTGCCGCTATAACCCTGTGTGGGGTATCCACATGAGTGCTGTTAGAATGGAGAGAAGGTAAGTGTTCGTTATCAATATCCGTTAACAGACGGACAGATGGTCATACCATATTCAGGAGGTGTGATGACCCATATATACTACCTTTCCTTACTGATGAGTACTTGGATAGAATCCAATCAGTCTGTTAACGGATATTAACAGACGGATTGCTCATGCTTAACAGACGAATTTACTCATGCTTAACCCCTTAATGACAGAGGACTTACCAGGTACGTCATAGGAAAAACTTCCCTTAATGACAGTTGACGTACCTGGTACGTCCTCTGTTGTCTGAAGTGCTGGAAGCGATCATGATCGCTTCCAGCTGCTTACAAGGGGATTGTAGTGATGCCTCAATATTGAGGCATCACTACAATCCCCATTTCACATACCGATGCAGAACGGGCCACTCTGTGGCCCCATCTGCATTAGCTATGTATGTGCACAAAGTAGTTGGTGGGTGGGAGCTTCTTTTTGAACTTATGCCCCTAGGTGTTGATTCCCCAACTGATCGGTCTTTACTTCTTATTTCACCCGTTGCGGCGGTTGCGGCGGGTGTGCGCGAGCGTGCGCGCGCACGCCAAATATACCGGCAAGAAAATAAAAAGATTAATGTAGATGCAGGGGCATCTCTGTTTTTTAGTAAGGGATCTGGGAGGGGGAGGGATGTAGGTTATTTAGGGGGGCCAGCTACACTACAGAAAACAAAATATTTTATATTAAAAAAGTAAGTAAAAAATATTTTGGGGAGCAAATTGGGTACTGGCAGACAGCTGCCAGTACCCAAGATGGCGGCAAATAGATAGAGGGGGAGGGTTAGAAAGATGTATGGGGGGATCAGGGAGGTTGTGGGGTAAGGAGGGATCCATCACTGCAGACTGTATGACAAAAAATTAAAAAAAATATTTTTATTTCAGTACTGGCAGACTTTCTGCCAGTACTTAATATGGCGGTGACAATTGTGAGGTGGGGAGGGAAGAGAGCTGTTTGAGGGGGGTCAGGGGGGGATCAGGGGGTGGGATGTGTCAGGTGGGAGGCTGATCTCTACACTAAAGCTCAAAATTAACCCCACAAGCTACCTAATTAACCCCTTAACTGCTGGGCATATTACAAGTGTGGTGCGCAGCGGTATTTAACGGCCTTATTATTACCAAAAAGCAACACCAAAGCCATATATGTCTGCTATTTCTGAACAAAGGGGATCCCAGAGAAGCATTTACAACCATTTGTGCCATAATTGCACAAGCTGCTTGTAAATAATTTCAGTGAGAAACCTAAAATTTTGAAAAATGTAAGTTTTTTTTTAATTTGATCGTATATGGCGGTTAAATGGTGGCATGAAATATACCAAAATGGGCCTAGATCAATAATTTGGGTTGTCTACTACACTACACTAAAGCTAAAATTAAACCTAAAAGCTCCCTACAAGCTCCCTAATTAACCCCTTCACTGCTGGGCATAATACACGTGTGGTGTGCAGCGGCATTTAGCGGCCTTCTAATTACCAAAAAGCAACGCCAAATCCATATAGGTCTGCTATTTCTGAACAAAGGGGATCCCAGAGAAGCATTTACAACCATGTATGCTATAATTGCATAAGTTTTTTGTAAATAAATTCAGCGAGAAACCTAAAGTTTGTGAAAAAAATTGTGAAAAAGTCAACAATTTTTTTTATTTGATCGCATTTGGCGGTGAAATGGTGGCATGAAATATACCAAAATGGGCCTAGATAAATGCTTTGGGATGTCTTCTAAAAAAAAATATAAACATGTCAATGGATATTTAGAGATTCCTGAAAGATATCAGTGTCCCAATGTAACTAATTTTGAAAAAAAAGTGGTTTGGAAATAGCAAAGTGCTATTTGTATTTATGGCCCTATAACTTGCAAAAAAAGCAAAGAACATGTAAACATTGGGTATTTCTAAACTCAGGACAAAATTTAGAAACTATTTAGAATGGGTGTATTTTGGTGGTTGTAGATGTGTAACAGCTTTTGGGGGTAAAAGTTAGAAAAAGTGTGTTTTTTTTCAATTTTTTCCTCATATTTTATATTTTTTTATAGTAAATTATAAGATATGATGAAAATAATGGTATCTTTAGAAAGTCCATTTAATGGCGAGAAAAACGGTATATAATATGTGTGGGTACAGTAAATGAGTAAGAGGAAAAACAGAATTTATGTTTACCTGATAAATTACTTTCTCCAACGGTGTGTCCGGTCCACGGCGTCATCCTTACTTGTGGGATATTCTCTTCCCCAACAGGAAATGGCAAAGAGCCCAGCAAAGCTGGTCACATGATCCCTCCTAGGCTCCGCCTACCCCAGTCATTCGACCGACGTTAAGGAGGAATATTTGCATAGGAGAAACCATATGTTACCGTGGTGACTGTAGTTAAAGAAAATAAATTATCAGACCTGATTAAAAAAACCAGGGCGGGCCGTGGACCGGACACACCGTTGGAGAAAGTAATTTATCAGGTAAACATAAATTCTGTTTTCTCCAACATAGGTGTGTCCGGTCCACGGCGTCATCCTTACTTGTGGGAACCAATACCAAAGCTTTAGGACACGGATGAAGGGAGGGAGCAAATCAGGTCACCTAAATGGAAGGCACCACGGCTTGCAAAACCTTTCTCCCAAAATAGCCTCAGAAGAAGCAAAAGTATCAAATTTGTAAAATTTAGAAAAAGTGTGCAGTGAAGACCAAGTCGCTGCCTTACATATCTGATCAACAGAAGCCTCGTTCTTGAAGGCCCATGTGGAAGCCACAGCCCTAGTGGAGTGAGCTGTGATTCTTTCAGGAGGCTGCCGTCCGGCAGTCTCATAAGCCAATCGGATAATGCTTTTAATCCAGAAGGAGAGAGAGGTAGAAGTTGCTTTTTGACCTCTCCGTTTACCAGAATAAACAACAAACAAAGACAAAGTTTGTCTGAAATCCTTAGTAGCTGCTAAGTAAAATTTGAGAGCACGAACTACATCCAAGTTGTGCAACAAACGTTCCTTCTTTGAAACTGGATTAGGACACAAAGAAGGCACAACTATCTCCTGGTTAATGTTTTTGTTAGAAACAACTTTTGGAAGAAAACCAGGCTTAGTACGCAAAACCACCTTATCTGCATGGAACACCAGATAAGGAGAAGAACACTGCAGAGCAGATAATTCTGAAACTCTTCTAGCAGAAGAAATTGCAACCAAAAACAAAACTTTCCAAGATAATAACTTAATATCAACGGAATGTAAGGGTTCAAACGGAACCCCCTGAAGAACCGAAAGAACTAGGTTGAGACTCCAAGGAGGAGTCAAAATTTTGTAAACAGGCTTGATTCTAACCAGAGCCTGAACAAAGGCTAGAACATCTGGCACAGCTGCCAGCTTTTTGTGAAGTAACACAGACAAGGCAGAAATCTGTCCCATCAAGGAACTTGCAGATAATCCTTTTTCCAATCCTTCTCGAAGGAAGGATAGACTCTTAGGAATCTTAACCTTGTCCCAAGGGAATCCTGCAGATTCACACCAACAGATATACCAAATTATGTGGTAATTTTTCTGGTTACAGGCTTTCAGGCCTGAACAAGAGTATTAATAACAGAATCTGAGAACCCTCGCTTTGATAAGATCAAGCGTTCAATCTCCAAGCAGTCAGCTGGAGTGGGTCGAACGGACCTAGAACAAGAAGGTCTCTCAAAGGTAGCTTCCATGGTGGAGCCGATGACATATTCACCAGATCTGCATACCAAGTCCTGCGTGGCCACGCAGGAGCTATCAAAATCACCGACGCCCTCTCCTGATTGATCCTGGCTACCAGCCTGGGGATGAGAGGAAACGGCGGGAACACATAAGCTAGTTTGAAGGTCCAAGGTGCTACTAGTGCATCCACTAGAGCCGCCTTGGGATCCCTGGATCTGTACCCGTAGTAAGGAACTCTGAAGTTCTGACGAGAGGCCATCAGATCCATGTCTGGAATGCCCCACGGTTGAGTGACTTGGGCAAAGATTTCCGGATGGAGTTCCCACTCCCCCGGATGCAATGTCTGACGACTCAGAAAATCCGCTTCCCAATTTTCCACTCCTGGGATGTGGATAGCAGACAGGTGGCAGGAGTGAGACTCCGCCCATAGAATGATTTTGGTCACTTCTTCCATCGCTAGGGAACTCCTTGTTCCCCCCTGATGGTTGATGTATGAACTTGGCCCTCGCTAGCTGAGGCCAAGCTTTGAGAGCATTGAATATCGCTCTCAGTTCCAGAATATTTATCGGTAGAAGAGATTCTACCCGAGACCAAAGACCCTGAGCTTTCAGGGATCCCCAGACCGCGCCCCAGCCCATCAGACTGGCGTCGGTCGTGACAATGACCCACTCTGGTCTGCGGAAGGTCATCCCTTGTGACAGGTTGTCCAGGGACAGCCACCAACGGAATGAGTCTCTGGTCCTCTGATTTACTTGTATCTTCGGAGACAAGTCTGAATAGTCCCCATTCCACTGACTGAGCATGAACAGTTGTAATGGTCTTAGATGAATGCGCACAAAAGGAACTATGTCCATTGCCGCTACCGTCAAACCTATCACTTCCATGCACTGCGCTATGGAAGGAAGAGGAACGGAATGAAGTATCCGACAAGAGTCTAGAAGTTTTGTTTTTCTGGCTTCAGTCAGAAAAATCCTCATTTCTAAGGAGTCTATTATAGTTCCCAAGAAGGGAACCCTCGTTGACGGAGATAGAGAACTCTTTTCCACGTTCACTTTCCATCCGTGAGATCTGAGAAAGGCCAGGACAATGTCCGTGTGAGCCTTTACTTGAGGAAGGGACGACGCTCGAATCAGAATGTCGTCCAAGTAAGGTACTACAGCAATGCCCCTTGGTCTTAGCACCGCCAGAAGGGACCCTAGTACCTATGAGAAAATCCTAGGAGCAGTGGCTAATCCGAAAGAAAACGCCACGAACTGGAAATGCTTGTCCAGGAATGCAAACCTTAGGAACCGATGATGTTCCTTGTGGATAGGAATATGTAGATACGCATCCTTGAAATCCACCTTGGTCATGAATTGACCTTCCTGGATGGAAGGAAGAAGTGTTCGAATGGTTTCCATCTTGAACGATGGAACCTTGAGAAACTTGTTCAAGATCTTGAGATCTAAGATTGGTCTGAACGTTCCCTCTTTTTTGGGAACTATGAACAGATTGGAGTAGAACCCCATCCCTTGTTCTCCTAATGGAACAGGATGAATCACTCCCATTTTTAGCAGGTCTTCTACCCAATGTAAGAATGCCTGTCTTCTTATGCGGTCTGAAGACAACTGAGACCTGTGGAACCTCCCCCTTGGAGGAAGCCCCTTGAACTCCAGAGAATAACCTTGGGAGACTATTTCTAGCGCCCAAGGATCCAGAACATCTCTTGCCCAAGCCTGAGCGAAGAGAGAGAGTCTGCCCCCCACCAGATCCGGTCCCGGATCGGGGGCCCGCATTTCATGCTGTCTTGGTAGCAGTGGCAGGTTTCCTGGCCTGCTTTCCTTTGTTCCAGCCTTGCATAGGTCTCCAGGCTGGATTGGCTTGAGAAGTATTACCTTCCTGCTTAGAGGACGTAGCCCTTGGGGCTGATCCGTTTCTGCGAAAGGGACGAAACTTAGGTTTATTTTTGGTCTTGAAAAGACCTATCCTGAGGAAGGGCGTGGCCCTTGCCCCCAGTGATATCAGAGATAATCTCTTTCAAGTCAGGGCCAAAGAGTGTTTTCCCCTTGAAAGGAATGTCAAGCAATTCGTTCTTGGAAGACGCATCCGCTGCCCAAGATTTTAATCAAAGCGCTCTGCGCCACAATAGCAAACCCAGAATTTTTTCGCCGCTAACCTAGCCAATTGCAAGGTGGCGTCTAGGGTGAAAGAATTAGCCAATTTAAGAGCACGAATTCTGTCCATAATCTCCTCATAAGAAGAAGAATTACTAATAATCGCCTTTCCTAGCTCATCAAACTAGAAACACGCGGCTGCAGTGACAGGGACAATGCATGCAATTGGTTGTAGAAGGGAACCTTGCTGAACAAACATCTTTAGCAGACCTTCTAATTTTTTATCCATAGGATCTTGGAAAGCACAACTATCTTCTATGGGTATAGTGGCGCGCTTGTGTAGAGTAGAAACCGCCCCCTCGACCTTGGGGACTGTCTGCCATCAGTCCTTTCTGGGGTCGACTATAGGAAAACAATTTTATAAATATGGGGGGAGGTACTAAAGGTATACCGGGCCTGTCCCATTCTTTACTAACAATGTACGCCACCCGCTTGGATATAGGAAAAGCTTCGGGGGGCCCCGGGGCCTCTAAGAACTTTTCCATTTTACATAGTGGTTCTGGAATGACCAGATAATCACAATCATCCAAATTGGATAACACCTCCTTAAGCAGAGCGCGGAGATGTTCCAACTTAAATTTAAAAGTAATCACATCAGGTTCAGCTTGTTGAGAAATGTTTCCTGAATCTGAAATTTCTCCCTCAGACAAAACCTCCCTGGCCCCCTCAGACTGGTGTAGGGGCCCTTCAGAAACCATATCATCAGCGTTCTCATGCTCTACAGAATTTTCTAAAACAGAGCAGTCGCGCTTTCGCTGATAAGTGGGCATATTGGCTAAAATGTTTTTGATAGAATTATCCATTACAGCCGTTAAATGTTGCATAGTAAGGAGTATTGGCGCACTAGATGTACTAGGGGCCTCCTGTATGGGCAAGACTGGTGTAGACGAAGGAGGGGATGATGCAGTACCATGCTTACTCCCCTCACTTGAGGAATCATCTTGGGCATCATTTTTACTAAATTTTTTTATGACATAAAATACATATAGTTAAATGAGAAGGAACCTTGGTTTCCCCACAGTCAGAACACAATCTATCTGGTAGTTCAGACATGTTAAACAGGCATAAACTTGATAACAAAGCACAAAAAACGTTTTAAAATAAAACCGTTACTGTCACTTTAAATTTTAAACTAAACACACTTTATTACTGCAATTGCGAAAAAGTATGAAGGAATTGTTTAAAATTCACCAAAATTTCACCACAGTGTCTTAAAGCCTTAAAAGTATTGCACACCAAATTTGGAAGCTTTAACCCTTAAAATAACGGAACCGGAGCCGTTTTTATATTTAACCCCTTTACAGTCCCTGGAATCTGCTTTGCTGAGACCCAACCAAGCCCAAAGGGGAATACGATACCAAATGACCCAGAATAAATGATTCCTCAAGGCTAAATATGTGTTAATAATGAATCGATTTAGCCCAGAAAAAGTCTACAGTCTTAATAAGCCCTTGTGAAGCCCTTATTTACTATCTTAATAAACATGGCTTACCGGATCCCATAGGGAAAATGACAGCTTCCAGCATTACATCGTCTTGTTAGAATGTGTCATACCTCAAGCAGTAAGAGACTGCACACTGTTCCCCCAACTGAAGTTAATTGCTCTCAACAGTCCTGTGTGGAACAGCCATGGATTTTAGTTACGGTGCTAAAATCATTTTCCTCATACAAACAGAAATCTTCATCTCTTTTCTGTTTCTGAGTAAATAGTACATACCAGCACTATTTTAAAATAACAAACTCTTGATTGAATAATAAAAACTACAGTTAAACACTAAAAAACTCTAAGCCATCTCCGTGGAGATGTTGCCTGTACAACGGCAAAGAGAATGACTGGGGTAGGCGGAGCCTAGGAGGGATCATGTGACCAGCTTTGCTGGGCTCTTTGCCATTTCCTGTTGGGGAAGAGAATATCCCACAAGTAAGGATGACGCCGTGGACCGGACACACCTATGTTGGAGAAATTACAGCTAAACGCAAACACTGCAGAAATGTAAAAATAGCCATTGTCATTAAGGGTAAGAAAATTGAAAAATGGTCTGGTCATTAAGGGGTTAAAGGGCCATGATACCCACATTTTTTCTTTCATGATTTAGAAAGAGAATGCATTTTTAAACATCTTTCTAATTTACTTCTATTATCTAATTTGCTTTATTCTCTTGATATCCATTGCTGAAAAGCATATCTAGATATGCTCAGTAGCTGCTGATTGGTTGCTGCACATAGAAGCCTCATGTGATTGGCTCACCCATGTGCATTGATTTTTCTTCAAATAAGGATATCTAAAAAATGAAGCAAAATAAATAATAGAAGTAAATTGTAATGTTGTTTAAATTTGTATGTTCTATCTGAATCATGAAAGAAAGATTTTGGGTTTAGTGGCCAATTAACCGTTGGGGCAGTAAGGGATGTAACAAATGCATGCAAAAGGGCGATCAGATTAGTCAAATTTGAAAAAGGAAATTTATGCTTACTTGATAAATTGATTTCTTCTACGATACGACGAGTCCACGGATTTCATCCTTACTTGTGAGATATTATCCTCCTGCTAACACCACAAGTAAGGATGAAATCCGTGGACTTGTCGTATCTTGTAGAAGAAAAGGAAATTTATGCTTACCTGATAAATTGATTTCTTCTACGATATGACGAGTCCACGGATTTCATCCTTACTTGTGGTGTTAGCAGGAGGATAATATCCCACAAGTAAGGATGAAATCCGTGGACTCGTCGTATCTTGTAGAAGAAATAAAAGTTATTGCCAAAGAGAAAATTTTTTTTTTTTTTTAAAGTATATAAATATCAAAAAATCTAAAAAGGAAAAATATAGGTACATTAAAATGTGAGAAAGGTGACATGATTGACAGTTACCAGGGCTAAGGTGCTAAACCATTTGTTTCCTTCAGTATACACAAAAGGGGTACCAATGGGAGAGAAAAAAACTGGATAATATCAAGGTAAATAAAGCTCCAGGTTCAGATTGAATATACCCAAGGGTCATTAAGGGAACTTAGCACTGACTGTGACTAATCCAAACCTCTGCTTTTAATTTTTCTAAACTTGTTATCCTCAAGCATAGTACCCCGTAACTGGGGTAGTGCTACTTTTAAAAAAGGGAAGCAGGGTTGATCCAGAAAACTATAGACAGTAAGCCTAACATCCATCATGGGGAAGATACTAGAAGGGGTTATATTCAAGAGTATATTTGAAAAAATAAGATTAGATTCTATGAGGAGGTAAGCAAAAAGTTAGATAATGGTGAATCAGTTAATGTGATTTACTTGTATTTTGCTAAGGCTTTTGACACAGTGCCAGTAATTAGTGTGGTCCCTAGAGATCGGTGCTGGGCCCTGTTCTATGTGAAAGTACGCAAAAAGTTAGATAAAGGTTAATCAGTTGATCTGATTTTTTTTTATTTTTGCCAAGGCGTTTGACACAATGCCAGTAATTAGTTTGGTCCCTAGAGATCAGTGCTGGGCCTTGTCCTTTTTAAAAAAAATGTTTTATAAAAAAAACACTTGATGGAAGGATTACATAGCAACATCTATATTTTTGCAGATTATTCAAAGGTGTGTAAAGTGATTAGGTCAGTGTAGGGTGTAATTGTTTTGCAAGGGGATAAACAAAAATTGGAAGAATGGGCTGGTAAATGGCAAATGAGACTTTATATACAGTTATTCTGCTCTACATTTGTAGCCAAGTCCATGACACACAAATAATGGACAGACCTTCAAAATAGAAGATCCCAGCAAAGCAAGGAAATTATTTCCATAAAATAGTAATATGGGATTGTCTACTACCCAAAGAACGTCAACCAAGGGCAGAGTTGTCCTACTTTATGCAAAAATGCATTATTGTTGGTTTATTCTAATGGATTCTAACATACATAAAGTACAATGGAAAAGAGTAAGTCTTTTCTTGGTAACACTCAAAAATCAACAAAACCATGAGAAAGACAAAGGCAAAATACAAATAAAAAGGAAAATGGTCAATTTCAGATTAGTTTGATTCTACATTATTACAAATGACAGTTCACCCTCCAGAGTTTTATGATGAAAGCAAAATCTTACCTCTTCATTTCTCCACTTGTTGAACATGTAAGTGTAGTCTGCGGGAAAGCCGGCAAACTTGCCCTTGAAGAACGCCACGTAAAAACAAGATGAGTAGTAGTTTACAAACTGGAAGAGGAACATCTTCATGGTAAGTCGGTTCTCATATTCCAGATGGGTTCTAGGGATTTCTGTAAAATAAAGACATGCAAATTAAATATTTAAAATTTTGTATGTATCTCATTAATGTCAAAATCTGTACCAGTATTAAAAGTGTTTGCATATCTCTCTATTTTTTTTTTTTTTTAAACAAAGCATCCTAACCTGCAATGACTCATGCATTACCTAAATAAAGAATGATCAGGGTATTATGATTAGCTAATTCAAGGCAAAAAGATCCCAAATGCACAGATATCCAGAATCACAAAATGTATTACAAAGTCAATATAGATACAGTATATACATCTCTCTCTTACATATATATATATATATATATATATATATATATATATATATATATATATATATATATATATATATATATATATATATGTATATATATATATATATATATATATATATATATATATATATATATACACACATATATACACACATATATACACACACACACACACACACCATTGTAAGTTAATAAATAGAAAGAGTGGAGCTCTAGAACAACTAAATGTCATCATATATACACATATGCACACAAACTTGCATTCAGTCTAAGATTCTGATATCTATGTACTGCAAGGCACAAGTTTAACATTAGGTGGCACCACCTTCACATAGAGATGCCTGGATTTACAGTAAATGATATTGCTAGCTTTGGTTTTTGCCATCAAAAGGTCTAAAAAAAAAAAAAGGTGTTGGGAATGAAATTGCAGCACTGATTGCATTTAAAGGGGTGAGGAATTTAAAAAAAGAAAGAAAAAAAAACATGCATTATACATTTCTTCAACATTTCCTACAAGACAGAAATGCCATTGAAGTTTTTTTGTGTACCAGAATATCTCCAATCACATATTTACACACATGCATATGTAAGCAAAAGATAGACACTTTACAATGAATATTTAACATATAAAGGTACACACTTAATCATATATTAAAAGGAACATGAAAGATGAAACCCACATTTTTTCTTTCATGATTCAGATAGAACATGCAATTTTAATAAAATTTCGAATTTACTTCTATTATCTAATTTGCTTCATTCTTTTGATATCCTTGGCTGAAAAGCATATATAGATAGGCTCAGTAGCTCCTGATTGGTGGCTGCACATAGATGCCTCGTGTGATTGGCTCAACCATGTGCATTGATATTTCTTCAACAAAGGATATCTAAAGAATGACGCAAGTTAGACAATAGAAGTAAATTGGAATGTTGTTTAACATTGTATTCATACCCAAAACATGAAAGAAAATGTTTGGGTTTAGTGTCCCTTTGATCTCAGAGATGCTTTTGCTACATGCTTCATAATTGCAATAATTATACTGCAGCTTTGCATTTACTGTCTGTGCCTGTATGCAAATGAATTAATTCTAATCCAAGTGATACTTTTACATTATTATATATCCCAGTTACGATCAGACTCAAAACTTAAAGGGACAGTCAACTCAAAATATTTATTGGTTTAAAAGATAGATAATCCCTTCATTACCCATTCCTCAGTTTTGCACAACCAACACAGTTATATTAATCCACTTTTTACCTCTGTGATTACCTTGTATCTAAGCATCTTCTGAGTGCCCCCTGATCACATGACTATCTATTGACTTACATTTAAGCCAATTACTGCTGTGTTGTTAGAATCCACGGGCGTCAGCACAATTTTATCTATATGGCTCACATAAACTAGCTTCCCCTGATGTGAAAATCAAATACAAAAGCATGTGATCATGGGGCTGTCTTCAGGGACTTAGAAACAGAAAGAAATTTAGAGGTTTAATATTTATAAAGTATAAGTATGTTAATATAAGCCATGTTGGTTGGGCAAAGCTAAGGAATGGGTAGTAAAGGCGTTATCTATCTTTTTAAATAATAACAATGTTTGTGTTGACTGTCCCTTTAAAGGGACATAATAACCATATGCTAAATCACATGATAGTAATGCAGCATAGCTGTAAAAAGCCGACAAGAAAATTTCACCTAAACATCCTTATGTAAAAAGGAAGATCTATTACCTTAAATGCATCCTTCAGCTGCATGTTTAAAAAATAAATAAAAAAACAGCAAAACTGCTTCCTCAGTGCTGATGTCACACTTTGCTGGGATTTCACTTAAATCTTGCAGGATTTCATAATAAACTTCCTTGAACTATGGCGAGAAATACATGCGTGTGCATGCTCTCTTGCAAGTCCTGGGACTAGCATCCTGAGTGGCTGCTTAAAGTCCCTTTACAGTAGGATGCGACTACGGAGGAAATTTTGAGGAAAAATATTTTCTTTTTTTACATAGGGATGTTTAAGTGACATTTTCTAGTCAGTGTTTTACAGCTATGCTGAATCACTTTCAAGTGCTTTAACTTTCTGCAGCCAATGTTTCTGAGCAAGCTGTGCCAACCCACTTCCCACACTACAGCAGCAATTTCCAGCAGAAAGCCTGCTTGTGAGCTTCAGCTGGAGATGGTTTTGCTTTTAGTATACAGTCCATAAGGCTGTGTGAGGAAGTCATTGTTTATCTTTATTACACAAAGGTTGGCACCCCAAATTACCAAAACATCCAACTCTGCAACTGAAATGGTTTTGAAGATGATTCACTTTGGACTCCATTAGCTCTATTTCTGGAAAACATTTGTTGACAATCATTCGAAATAACCACTTGTTGATTTGCCATTCTGACGGAGAGACTTGCCTTTTGCTTAGGAAGTCGGCTGCAATGTTTTCCACTCCTAGAACATGAACTGCAGCAAGTAGAGGAACATGACCCTGAGCCCAGCTGAAGATGTGAGAGACCTCCTTTAGGGCAGCTAAACTTCTTGTCCCTCCCTGAAACTGAATATAGGCAGTGATCATCTTGTTATCTGACAATCTGTATTGCTTTTCCTATTAGATGTCCTTGAAAGGCTAGCAAATCTTGAGAAACCACTTTGATTTCCAAAAGATTTGAGTAAGGTAGATCCTGATCCTGCATGTCCCATGCTTCTTAAGCAAACATTCCTTGACAAAGTGCTCCCCATCTGGGTTTGCTGGCATCCACCAATGTAAGGCTTGCCTTAGGTTCCAAGGAAAAAGAATCTGCTGAGAAAGACTGCTGCAATTTGTGAGGAAAGGATTTTGAAAAGGACGCATCCTCCACCTTGCCTATTTCACCATATATATTACCAATGACATATGAACCAGAAGTCTTATCCACTGATGGGCTGTCAAAAATTTGACTTGTCGCAGATTCAGAAAACACTTTCTTGAGACAATTCCATTTAAGGTGTTGAACTGGGCCCCCATGAAACAATAATTCTTATGAAGGAACAAGATGACTTTTCTCGAAGTTTATAAACCAACCGTGTCTTTGAAGTGTTTGAAGTAAAATGTCTATGTGAAAAACAGAATTTATGCTTACCTGATAAATTACTTTCTCCAAAGGTGTGTCCGGTCCACGGCGTCATCCATTACTTGTGGGAATATTCTCTTCCCCAACAGGAAATGGCAAAGAGCACAGCAAAAGCTGCCCATATAGCCCCTCCTCAGGCTCCGCCCCCCAGTCATTCGACCGACGGTTAGGAGAAAAAAAGGAGAAACTATAGGGTGCCGTGGTGACTGTAGTGTATAGAGAAAGAAATTTTTCAAACCTGATTAAAAAACCAGGGCGGGCCGTGGACCGGACACACCGTTGGAGAAAGTAATTTATCAGGTAAGCATAAATTCTGTTTTCTCCAACATTGGTGTGTCCGGTCCACAGCGTCATCCATTACTTGTGGGAACCAATACCAAAGCTTTAGGACACGGATGAAGGGAGGGAGCAAATCAGGTTACCTAAACAGAAGGCACCACGGCTTGCAAAACCTTTCTCCCAAAAATAGCCTCCGAAGAAGCATAAGTATCAAATTTGTAGAATTTGGCAAAAGTGTGCAGAGAAGACCAAGTCGCTGCCTTACATATCTGATCAACAGAAGCCTCGTTCTTAAAGGCCCATGTGGAAGCCACAGCCCTAGTAGAGTGAGCTGTGATTCGTTCAGGAGGCTGCTGTCCGGCAGTCTCATAAGCCAATCGGATGATGCTTTTCAGCCAGAAAGAAAGAGGTAGCAGTAGCTTTTTGTCCTCTCATCTTACCAGAATAAACAACAAACAAACAAAGCTGAAGTTTGTCTGAAATCCTTTGTTGCGTCTAAATAGAACTTTAAAGCACGGACCACATCTAAATTGTGTAACAAACGTTCCTTCTTTGAAACTGGATTTGGACACAGAAAAGGAACAACTATTTCCTGGTTAATATTCTTGTTGGAAACTACTTTTGGAAGAAAACCAGGTTTAGTACGCAAAACAACCTTATCTGAATGGAACACTAGATAAGGTGGATCACACTGCAAAGCAGATAATTCAGAAACTCTTCTAGCAGAAGAAATAGCAACCAAAAACAGAACTTTCCAAGATAGTAACTTGATATCTATGGAATGTAAAGGTTCAAACGGAACCCCTTGAAGAACTGAAAGAACTAAATTTAGACTCCAAGGAGGAGTCATGGGTCTGTAAACAGGCTTGATTCTGACCAAAGCCTGTACAAAAGCTTGTACATCTGGTACAGCTGCCAGTCGTTTGTGTAACAACACAGATAAAGCAGAAATCTGTCCTTTTAGAGAACTCGCTGACAACCCTTTATCCAAACCCTCTTGGAGAAAGGAGAGAATCATAGGAATTTTAATCTTACTCCAGGAGAATCCCTTGGATTCACACCAACAGATATATTTTTTCCATATTTTATGGTAAATCTTTCTAGTCACAGGTTTTCTGGCTTGAACCAGAGTATCTATCACAGAATTTGAAAACCCACGCTTGGATAAAATCAAGCGTTCAATTTCCAAGCAGTCAGCTGCAGAGAAACTAGATTTGGATGTTCGAATGGATCTTGTACTAGAAGATCCTGTCTCAAAAGGTAGCTTCCATGGTGGAGCCGATGACATATTCACCAGGTCTGCATACCAAGTCCTGCGTGGCCACGTAGGAGCTATCAGAATCACTGAGGCCTTCTCCTGTTTGATCCTGGCTACGAGCCTGGGAAGGAGAGGGAACAGTGGAAACACATAAGCTAGGTTGAACGACCAAGGCGCAACTAATGCATCCACTAGAGTCGCCTTGGGATCCCTGGATCTGGACCCGTAGCAAGGAACCTTGAAGTTCTGACGAGACGCCATCAGATCCATGTCTGGAATGCCCCATAATTGAGTCAACTGGGCAAAGACCTCCGGGTGGAGTTCCCACTCCCCCGGATGAAAAGTCTGACGACTCAGATAATCCGCCTCCCAGTTGTCTACTCCTGGGATGTGAATTGCAGATAGATGGCAGGAGTGATGCTCCGCCCATTTGATAATCTTGGATACCTCTCTCATCGCCAAGGAACTCTTTGTTCCTCCCTGATGGTTGATGTAAGCTACAGTCGTCATGTTGTCTGACTGGAATATTATGAATCCGGCCTTCGCTAGTTGAGGCCAAGCCCGGAGAGCATTGAATATCGCTCTCAGTTCCAGGATGTTTATCGGAAGAAGAGACTCTTCCCGAGACCATAGACCCTGAGCTTTCAGGGAATCCCAGACCGCGCCCCAGCCTAATAGATTGGCGTCGGTCGTGACAATGACCCACTCTGGTCTGCGGAAACTCATTCCCTGAGACAGGTGATCCTGAGTCAACCACTAACGGAGTGAGTCTCTGGTCAGCTGGTCTACTTGAATCTGTGGAGACAAGTCTGCAAAGTCCCCATTCCACTGATTGAGCATGCACAGTTGTAATGGTCTTAGATGAATTCGAGCAAAAGGAACTATGTCCATTGCTGCAACCATCAAACCAACTACTTCCATGCACTGAGCTATGGAAGGCTGCAGAATAGAGTGAAGAACTTGACAAGCTTTAGAAGCTTTGACTTTCTGACTTCTGTCAGGAAGATCTTCATTTCTAAAGAATCAATTATTGTTCCCAAAAAGGGAACTCTTGTTGAAGGAGACAGGGAACTCTTTTCTACGTTCACCTTCCACCCGTGAGATCTGAGAAAGGCTAGAACAATGTCTGTATGAACCTTTGCCTTGGAAAGAGACGACGCTTGAATTAGAATGTCGTCTAGATAAGGTGCCACTGCAATGCCCCTCGGTCTTAGAACCGCCAGAAGGGACCCTTGCACCTTTGTGAAAATTCTGGGAGCAGTGGCTAAACCGAATGGAAGAGCCACAAACTGGTAATGTTTGTCCGGAAAGGCGAACCTTAGGAACTGATGATGATCTTTGTGGATAGGAATATGTAGGTACGCATCCTTTAAATCGACGGTAGTCATATATTGACCCTCCTGGATTGTAGGTAAAATTGTTCGAATGGTTTCCATTTTGAACGATGGAACTGAGAAATTTGTTTAGAATTTTTAAATCCAGAATTGGTCTGAAAGTTCCCTCTTTTTTGGGAACTACAAACAGGTTTGAGTAAAACCCCTGACCTTGTTCCACAGTTGGAACTGGGTGTATCACCCCCATCTTTAACAGGTCTTCTACACAATGTAAGAATGCCTGTCTTTTTATTTGGTCTGAAGATAAGCGAGACATGTGGAACCTTCCCCTTGGAGGAAGTTCCTTGAATTCTAGAAGATAACCCTGAGAGACTATTTCTAGTGCCCAGGGATCCGGAACATCTCTTGCCCAAGCCTGAGCGAAGAGAGAGAGTCTGCCCCCTACTAGATCCGGTCCCGGATCGGGGGCTACCCCTTCATGCTGTCTTGGTAGAAGCAGCAGGCTTCCTGGCCTGTTTACCCTTGTTCCAGCCTTGCATTGGTTTCCAAGCTGGTTTAGCCTGGGAAGCGTTACCCTCTTGTCTAGAGGCTGCCGAGTTAGAAGCCGGTCCGTTCCTGAAATTACGAAAGGAACGAAAATTGGACTTATTCTTAGCCTTGAAAGGCCTATCCTGTGGGAGGGCATGGCCCTTCCCCCCAGTGATGTCTGAAATAATTTCTTTCAATTCTGGCCCAAAAAGGGTCTTACCTTTGAAAGGGATATTAAGCAATTTTGTCTTGGAAGATACATCCGCCGACCAAGACTTCAGCCAGAGCGCTCTGCGCGCCACAATTGCAAACCCTGAATTTTTCGCCGCTAATCTCGCTAATTGCAAAGCGGCATCTAAAATAAAGGAATTAGCTAACTTAAGTGCGTGAATTCTGTCCATGACTTCCTCATATGGAGTCTCCATATTAAGCGACTTTTCTAGTTCATCGAACCAGAAACACGCCGCCGTAGTTACAGGAATAATGCACGAAATTGGTTGGAGGAGGTAACCTTGCTGAACAAAAATCTTTTTAAGCAAACCCTCCAATTTTTTATCCATAGGATCTTTGAAAGCACAATTGTCCTCAATGGGAATAGTTGTGCGTTTGGCTTTTGTCCATCTTGCACAATTTTTCTGGAATGACCAAAGAGTCACAATCATCCAGTGTAGTTAGCACCTCCTTAAGTAATGCACGGAGATGCTCTAACTTAAATTTAAACGTCACAACATCAGGTTCTGCCTGTTGAGAAATTCTTCCTGAATCTGAAAGTTCTCCCTCCGACAAACCCTCCCTCACTGCCACTTCTGACTGGTGTGAGGGTATGACAGATAAATTATCGTCAGCGTCTTCTTGCTCCACTGTATTTAAAACTGAGCAATCACGCTTTCTATGAAATGCTGGCATTTTGGATAAAATATTAGCTATGGAATTATCCATTACTGCCGTTAATTGTTGCATAGTAACAAGCATTGGCGCGCTAGATGTACTAGGGGTCGCCTGCGCGGGCATAACTGGTGTTGACAAAGAAGGAGAAGATGAAGATGAAGAACTATCCCCACTACCTTCATTTGAGGAATCATCTTGGGCAACCTTATTAAATGTGACAGTACTGTCCTTACTTTGTCTGGACGCCATGGCACAATTATCGCATACATTTGAAGGGGGGACCACCTTGGCCTCCATACATACAGAACATGTTCTATCTGAAGGTACAGACGTGTTAGACAGGCTTAAACAGGCTAATAATGCAAAAAAAACGTTTTTAAACAAAACCGTTACTGTCTCTTTAAATGTTAAACAGAGAACACTTTATTTCTGAATGTGTGAAAAACTATGAAGGAAATATCCAATCTTTACCAAATTTTCACCACAGTGTCTTAATGCCTTTAAAGTATTGCACCCCAAGCTTTTAACCCCTTAAATGAGGAAACCGGAGCCGTTTAATCAATTAACAACTTTTAACCCCACTACAGTCCCAGCCACAGCGTTTGCTGCGACTTCACCTGTCCTTAGGGGTTATACGATACCAAATTAAGCCTTCCAGGAACGTTTTCAATGATCACCAGACCCTCTCACATGCAGCTGCATGCACTGCATCCAAAAGAAACTGCGCAATTATGGCGGGAAAATGAGGCTCTGCCTACTATAGTGAAAGGCCCTTCCTGCCTGGCGCCTAAAAACGTTCCCCAACAATAAAAGTTTTAGAAATCACTTCAAACTTCATAAAAAACTTAAATAAAGCAATTGATTTAGCCCACAAGAGTGTCAACCAGTGTATAGCCCATAATAAGCCTTCATTCTGTTAAGAGTCTAAGAAAATGGCTTACTGATCCCCAAGAGGGGAAATGACAGTCTTCTAGCATTACACAGTCTTGTTAGAAAATGGCCAAGTCATACCTTAAGCAGAAAAGTCTGCAAACTGTTCCCCCCAACTGAAGTTCTCTGGGCTCAACAGTCCTGCGTGGGAACAGCTGCTAAAATCATACTGCTTAGTTACTGCTGCTAAAATCATACTCCTCTTTTAAACAGAACTCTTCATCCCTTTCTGTTTTAGAGTAAATAGTACAAACCGGCACTATTTTAAAATAACAAACTCTTGATAGCAGAATAAAAACTACAACTAAACACCACATACTCTTCACCATCTCCGTGGAGATGCTACTTGTTCAGAGCGGCAAAGAGAATGACTGGGGGGCGGAGCCTGAAGAGGGGCTATATGGGCAGCTTTTGCTGTGCTCTTTGCCATTTCCTGTTGGGGAAGAGAATATTCCCACAAGTAATGGATGACGCCGTGGACCGGACACACCAATGTTGGAGAAATAGGCCTGATCCAAGGAATCTGCCAGAATAGGCCTGATCCAAGGAATCTGCCAGAAGAAGAATGCTGTCTAAATAATAAATTACAAAAAAATAAATGTATGCTTACCTGATAAATTTATTTCTCTTGTGGTGTATCCAGTCCACGGATCATCCATTACTTGTGGGATATTCTCCTTCCCAACAGGAAGTTGCAAGAGGACACCCACAGCAGAGCTGCTATATAGCTCCTCCCCTAACTGAAATATCCAGTCATTCGACTGAAACAAGCTCAGAAAGGAGAAACCATAGGGTGCAGTGGTGTCTGTAGTTTAATCTAAAATTTTGACCTGCCTTAAAATGACAGGGCGGGCCGTGGACTGGATACACCACAAGAGAAATAAATTTATCAGGTAAGCATAAATTGTATTTTCTCTTGTAAGGTGTATCCAGTCCACGGATCATCCATTACTTGTGGGATACCAATACCAAAGCTAAAGTACATGGATGAAGGGAGGGACAAGGCAGGTACTTAAACGGAAGGTACCACTGCCTGTAAAGCCTTTCTCCCAAAAATAGCCTCCAAAGAAGCAAAAGTATCAAATTTGTAGAATTTGGAAAAAGTATGAAGTGAAGACCAAGTCGCCGCCTTGCAAATCTGTTCAACAGAAGCCTCATTTTTAAAGGCCCAAGTGGAAGCCACAGCTCTAGTAGAATGAGCTGTAATCCTTTCAGGAGGCTGCTGTCCAGCAGTCTCATAGGCTAAGCGGATTATGCTTCTTAGCCAAAAAGAAAGAGAGGTTGCCGAAGCCTTTTGACCTCTTCTCTGTCCAGAGTAAACAACAAACAAAGCAGATGTTTGACGAAAATCTTTAGTAGCTTGTAAGTAAAACTTTAAAGCACGAACCACGTCCAGATTATGTAAAAGACATTCCTTCTTTGAATAAGGATTAAGACACAATGATGGAACAACAATCTCTTGATTGATATTCTTAGTAGATACCACCTTAGGCAAAAACCCAGGTTTTGTACGCAGAACTACCTTATCTGCATGGAAGATCAGATAAGGAGAAACACATTGTAAAGCAGATACCTCGGAGACTCTACGAGCCGAGGAAATAGCCATCAAAAAAAGAACTTTCCAAGATAAAAGCTTGATATCTATGGAATGAAGAGGTTCAAACGGAACCCCTTGAAGAACTTTAAGAACCAAATTTAAGCTCCATGGGGGAGCAACAGGTTTAAACACAGGCTTGATTCTAACCAACGCCTGACAAAACGCCTGAACGTCTGGAACATCCGCCAGACGCTTGTGCAAAAGAATAGACAGTGCAGAGATCTGTCCCTTCAAAGAACTAGCTGATAATCCTTTCTCCAAACCCTCTTGGAGAAAAGATAATATCCTGGGAATCCTGACCTTACTCCATGAGTAGCCCTTGGATTCACACCAATAAAGATATTTACGCCATATCTTATGGTAGATTTTCCTGATAACAGGCTTTCGTGCCGGTATTAAGGTATCAATGACAGACTCTGAGAAGCCACGCTTTGATAAAATCAAGCGTTCAATCTCCATGCAGTCAGTCTCAGAGAAATTAGATTTGGATGATTGAAAGGACCTTGAAGTAGAAGGTCTCGTCTCAGAGGCAGAGTCCAAGGTGGAAAGGATGACATGTCCACTAGGTCTGCATACCAGGTCCTGCTTGTCCACGCAGGCGCTATCAAAATCACTGATGCTCTCTCCTGCTTGATTCTGGCAATCAGTCGAGGGAGCAGAGGAAACGGTGGAAACACGTAAGCCAGGTTGAAAGACCAAGGCGCTGCTATAGCATCTATCAGCGTCGCTTCCGGGTCCCTGGACCTGGATTCGTAATAAGGAAGCTTGGCGTTCTGGCGAGACGCCATGAGATCCAGTTCTGGTTTGCCCCAACGATGAATCAATTGAGCAAACACCTCCGGATGGAGTACCCACTCCCCCGGATGAAAAGTCTGACGACTTAGAAAATCCGCCTCCCAGATCTCTACACCTGGGATATAGATCGCTGATAGGTAGCAAGAGTGTTTTTCTGCCCAGCGAATTATTTTGGAGACTTCTAACATCGCTAGGGAACTCCTTGTTCCCCCTTGATGATTGATGAAAGCCACAGTCGTGATGTTGTCCGACTGAATCTGATGAACCTCAGGGTTGTTAACCGAGGCCAAGCCTGAAGAGCATTGAATATTGCCCTCAATTCCAGAATATTTATTGGGAGGAGTTTCTCCTCCTGAGTCCACGATCCCTGAGCCTTCAGGGAGTTCCAGACTGCACCCCAACCTAGAAGGCTGGCAACTGTAGTTACAATTGTCCAATCTGGCCTGCGAAAGGTCATACCTTTGGACAGATGGACCCGAGATAGCCACCAGAGAAGAGAATCTATATTTTACCACTCTCCTCTTACTACCTCCATCTTTGTTGAGAGTTGCAAGAAAATGACTGGATATGGCAATTAGGGGAGGAGCTATATAGCAGCTCTGCTGTGGGTGTCCTCTTGCAACTTCCTGTTGGGAAGGAGAATATCCCACAAGTAATGGATGATCCATGGACTGGATACACCTTACAAGAGAAATCCGCTTTACATGCAATTCTGTCATTAAGGGAACCAGGACTTTTGTGAACACCCTTGGTGCCGTAGAAATGATGAAGGGAGGAGCTACAAACTGGTAGTGATGATCTCTAACTGAAAAAATTAGGAATTTTAAGTGCGACTCTGCAGAGAGGAATCTACTCTGCAGATCTACAGAGAGGAAAAGCATCTGGAGAATTAAATTACTGAAGGTACAGATTTTATTTTGAAGCTTTGAACCTTCAGGAATTAATTCAGAGGACGAAGATCCAGGATCCCTTCTTTTTCTTTACTAGAAAAAGTGGTGAGTAAAATTCCCTAGTTTTGTGCTTGAACTGGAATCTCTTGGATGACACCTTTGCTAGGAGCTTGCTGACAAATTTACCAAGCAAGGAAGACATGGTCTCTTCTTGAACTCCAGAAAATAGCCCTTGTGAAAAAGACAGAATCCATTTGTGCGAAATACTATGCCCAAACCTCTCTGACAAAAAAGCCTTCCTCCAAGAAAGGCTTGGGCCTGTACACCATCATTGTTTCTTAGCATGAAAGTAAGGAAATACATCTTGCTTTGTAGAATACTTAAAGTTTTGATACTGCAAACGCTGAGGTAGCAGACAAACAAAAATATGTAACTTTTAGATCTGAAAGAAAAGGCACAATATTCTAATTTTCAGGCAAAAAATGAGATAAATTATCAGACCAGACATCAGTTGCTTTGAGGACAGAAAATAAGAAGGTAAACTCTCTTTAAATTTTGCTCCATCTTTTTATCAATTAAATCCTTAAATGAGCCGGCATTATCAGTGGGAAAAAACATAATTTATGCTTACCTGATAAATTCCTTTCTTCTGTAGTGTGATCAGTCCACGGGTCATCATTACTTGTGGGATATTATCTGCTCCCCTACAGGAAGTGCAAGAGGATTCACCCAGCAGAGTTGCCATATAGCTCCTCCCCTCTACGTCACCTCCAGTCATTCGACCAAGGACCAACGAGAAAGGAGAAGCCAAGGGTGTAGTGGTGACTGGAGTATAATTTAAAAAATATTTACCTGCCTTAAAAAACAGGGCGGGCCGTGGACTGATCACACTACAGAAGAAAGGAATTTATCAGGTAAGCATAAATTATGTTTTCTTCTGTTAAGTGTGATCAGTCCACGGGTCATCATTACTTGTGGGATACCAATACCAAAGCAAAAGTACACGGATGACGGGAGGGATAGGCAGGCTCTTTATACAGAAGGAACCACTGCCTGAAGAACCTTTCTCCCAAAAATAGCCTCCGAGGAAGCAAAAGTGTCAAATTTGTAAAATTTGGAAAAAGTATGAAGCGAAGACCAAGTTGCAGCCTTGCAAATCTGTTCAACAGAGGCCTCATTCTTAAAGGCCCAAGTGGAAGCCACAGCTCTAGTGGAATGAGCTGTAATTCTTTCAGGAGGCTGCTGTCCAGCAGTCTCATAAGCTAAACGAATTATGCTACGAAGCCAAAAAGAGAGAGAGGTAGCAGAAGCTTTTTGACCTCTCCTCTGACCAGAGTAAACGACAAACAGGGAAGACGTTTGTCGAAAATCTTTAGTTGCCTGTAAATAAAATTTAAGGGCACGAACTACATCCAGATTGTGCAAAAGACGTTCCTTCCTTGAAGAAGGATTTGGGCACAAGGATGGAACAACAATCTCCTGATTGATATTCCTGTTAGTGACTACCTTAGGTAAGAACCCAGGTTTAGTACGCAGAACTACCTTATCCGAGTGAAAAATCAAATAAGGAGAATCACAATGTAAGGCTGATAACTCAGAGACTCTTCGAGCCGAGGAAATAGCCATTAAAAATAGAACTTTCCAAGATAACAACTTTATAACAATGGAATGAAGGGGTTCAAACGGAACACCCTGTAAAACGTTAAGAACAAGGTTTAAACTCCATGGTGGAGCCACAGCTTTAAACACAGGTTTAATCCTGGCCAAAGCCTGACAAAAAGCCTGAACGTCTGGAACTTCTGACAGACGCTTGTGTAACAGAATGGACAGAGCTGAGATCTGTCCCTTTAAGGAACTAGCGGATAACCCCTTTTCTAAACCTTCTTGTAGAAAAGACAATATCCTAGGAATCCTAACCTTACTCCAAGAGTAACCTTTGGATTCGCACCAATATAGGTATTTACGCCATATTTTATGGTAAATCTTTCTGGTAACAGGCTTCCTAGCCTGTATTAAGGTATCAATAACTGACTCAGAAAAACCACGCTTTGATAAGATCAAGCGTTCAATTTCCAAGCAGTCAGCTTCAGAGAAGTTAGATTTTGATGTTTGAAAGGACCCTGAATCAGAAGGTCCTGTTTCAGAGGTAACGACCAAGGTGGACAGAATGACATGTCCACCAGATCTGTATACCAAGTCCTGCGTGGCCATGCAGGCGCTATTAGAATCACTGATGCTTTCTCCTGTTTGATTCTGGCAATCAATCGAGGAAGCATCGGGAAAGGTGGAAACACATAAGCCATCCTGAAGGTCCATGGTGCTGTCAAGGCATCTATCAGGACCGCTCCCGGATCCCTGGATCTGGACCCGTAGCGCGGAAGCTTGGCGTTCTGTCGAGACGCCATGAGATCTATCTCTGGTTTGCCCCAACGTCGAAGTATTTGGGCAAAGACCTCTGGATGAAGTTCCCACTCCCCCGGATGAAAAGTCTGACGACTTAAGAAATCCGCCTCCCAGTTCTCCACTCCCGGGATGTGGATTGCAGACAGGTGGCAAGAGTGAGACTCTGCCCAGCGAATTATCTTCGATACTTCCATCATTGCTAGGGAGCTTCTTGTCCCTCCCTGATGGTTGATATAAGCTACAGTCGTGATGTTGTCCGACTGGAACCTGATGAACCCCCGAGTTGTTAACTGGGGTCAAGCCAGAAGAGCATTGAGGACTGCTCTCAATTCCAGAATGTTTATTGGAAGAAGACTCTCCTCCTGATTCCATAGTCCCTGAGCCTTCAGAGAATTCCAGACAGCGCCCCAACCTAGTAGGCTGGCGTCTGTTGTTACAATTGACCAGTCTGGCCTGCTGAATGGCATTCCCCTGGCCAGATGTGGCCGATAAAGCCACCATAGAAGAGAATTTCTGGTCTCTTGATTCAGATTTAGAGTGGGGGACAAATCTGAGTAATCCCCATTCCACTGACTTAGCATGCACAGTTGCAGTGGTCTGAGATGTAGGCGTGCAAAAGGAACTATGTCCATTGCTGCTACCATTAGTCCGATTACCTCCATGCATTGAGCTACTGACGGGTGTTGAATAGAATGAAGGACACGGCATGCACTTTGAAGTTTTGTTAACCTGTCCTCTGTCAGGTAAATCTTCATTTCTACAGAATCTATCAGAGTCCCCAGGAAGGGAACTCTTGTGAGTGGAAAGAGAGAACTTTTCTCTTCGTTCACTTTCCATCCATGCGACCTTAGAAATGCCAGTACTATCTCTGTATGAGATTTGGCAGTTTGAAGGCTTGAAGCTTGTATCAGTATGTCGTCTAAGTACGGAGCTACTGAAATTCCTCGCGGTCTTAGTACCGCCAGAAGAGTGCCCAGAACCTTTGTGAAGATTCTTGGAGCCGTAGCCAGTCCGAATGGAAGAGCTACAAACTGGTAATGCCTGTCTAAAAAGGCAAACCTTAGATACCGGTAATGGCTTTTGTGAATCGGTATGTGAAGGTAAGCATCCTTTAAATCCACTGTGGTCATGTACTGACCCTCTTGGATCATGGGCAAAATTGTTCGAATAGTTTCCATCTTGAACGATGGAACTCTTAGGAATTTGTTTAGGATCTTTAAATCCAAGATTGGCCTGAAGGTTCCCTCTTTTTTGGGAACTACAAACAGATTTGAGTAAAACCCTTGTCCTTGTTCCAACCGCGGAACTGGATGGATCACTCCCATTAATAAAAGATCTTGTACGCAGCGTAGAAACGCTTCCTTCTTTGTTAGGTTTGTTGACAACCTTGACAGATGAAATCTCCCTCTTGGGGGAGAGGATTTGAAGTCCAGAAGGTATCCCTGAGATATGATCTCTAACGCCCAGGGATCCTGAACATCTCTTGCCCAAGCCTGGGCGAAGAGGGAAAGTCTGCCCCCCACTAGATCCGGTCCCGGATCGGGGGCCCTCAATTCATGCTGTCTTAGGGGCAGCAGCAGGTTTTCTGGCCTGTTTGCCCCTGTTCCAGGACTGGTTAGGTTTCCAGCCTTGTCTGTAGCGAGCAACAGCTCCTTCCTGTTTTGGTGCAGAGGAAGTTGATGCTGCTCCTGCTTTGAAATTACGAAAGGAACGAAAATTGGACTGTCTAGCCTTGGCTTTGGCCTTGTCCTGAGGCAGGGCATGACCTTTACCTCCTGTAATGTCAGCAATAATCTCTTTCAAGCCGGGCCCGAATAAGGTCTGCCCTTTGAAAGGAATATTAAGCAATTTAGATTTAGACGTAACATCAGCTGACCAGGATTTCAGCCACAGAGCTCTGCGTGCCTGAATGGCGAATCCTGAATTTTTAGCCGCAAGTTTAGTTAAATGTATTACGGCATCTGAAATAAATGAATTAGCTAACTTAAGGAATTTAAGTTTGTGTGTGATGTCATCTAGTGTGGATGATTGAAGTGTCTCTTCCAGAGACTCAAACCAAAATGCTGCTGCAGCCGTGACAGGCGCAATACATGCAAGAGGTTGCAATATAAACCCTTGTTGAACAAACATTTTCTTAAGGTAACCCTCTAATTTTTTATCCATTGGATCTGAAAAAGCACAGCTATCCTCCACTGGGATAGTGGTACGCTTGCTAAAGTAGAAACTGCTCCCTCCACCTTAGGGACCATTTGCCATAAGTCCCGTGTGGCGGCGTCTATTGGAAACATCTTTCTGAATATAGGAGGGGGTGAGAAAGGCACACCGGGTCTATCCCACTCCTTAGTAACAATGTCAGTAAGTCTCTTAGGTATAGGAAAAACGTCAGTACTCGTCGGTACCGCAAAATATTTATCCAACCTACACATTTTCTCTGGGATTGCAACTGTGTTACAATCATTCAGAGCCGCTAATACCTCCCCTAGTAACACACGGAGGTTCTCAAGCTTAAATTTAAAATTTGAAATGTCTGAGTCCAGTTTATTTGGATCAGAACCGTCACCCACAGAATGAAGCTCTCCGTCTTCACGTTCTGCAAACTGTGACGCAGTATCAGACATGGCCCTTGCATTATCCGCGCACTCTGTTCTCACCCCAGAGTGATCACGTTTACCTCTTAGTTCTGGTAGTTTAGCCAAAACTTCAGTCATAACAGTAGCCATATCTTGTAATGTGATTTGTAATGGCCGCCCAGATGTACTCGGCGCTACAATATCACGCACCTCCTGAGCGGGAGATGCAGGTACTGACACGTGAGGCGAGTTAGTCGGCATAACTCTCCCCTCGTTGTTTGGTGAAATATGTTCAATTTGTACAGATTGACTGTTTTTTAAAGTAGCATCAATACATTTAGTACATAAATTTCTATTGGGCTCCACTTTGGCATTAACACATATAGCACAGAGATATTCCTCTGAATCAGACATGTTTAACACACTAGCAAATAAACAGCAACTTGAAAATACTTTTCAAAGTAATTTACAAATAATATGAAAACGAACTGTGCCTTTAAGAAGCACAGAAAAAAATTATAACAGTTAAAATAATTAAGTTATAGCATCAATCTTTGTCAGAATATACAGTTTTAGCAAAGGATTGTTCCCCTCAGCAATTAAACAACACAACTTTAGCAAAGGTTTAATCCCATTAGCAAAGATAACAATTTCTGAAAGCAGGAAACAAATTACAGAATAAACGTTTTTATCTCAGTCAAACTATAATTCTCACAGCTCTGCTGAGAGAAATTACCTCCCTCAAAATAAGTTTGAAGACCCCTGAGCTCTGTAGAGATGAACCGGATCATGCAGGGAATACAATTAGTTGCTGACTGAAATATTTGATGCATAGTAAAAGCGCCCCTCCCCCACACACACAGCAGTGAGGGAGAACAGAAACTGACAGAAAAAACAGATTTAAGCAACTGCCAAGTGGAAAAATAGTGCCCAAACATTTATTCACTCAGTACCTCAGTAAATGAAAACGATTTTACATTCCAGCAAAAACATTAAACATAATCTCTAGTTATTAAACAGCTTTATGTCTTTCTTACAGTGTAATTCTAGTGAATTACCATTCTCCCAGAATACTGAAGTGTAAAGTATACATACATGACATTATATCGGTATGGCAGGATTTTCTCATCAATTCCATTGTCAGAAAATAAAAACTGCTACATACCTCTATGCAGATTCATCTGCCCGCTGTCCCCTGATCTGAAGTTTACCTCACTCCTCAGATGGCCGAGAACAGCAATATGATCTTAACTACTCCGGCTAAAATCATAGCAAAACTCTGGTAGATTCTTCCTCAAACTCTGCCAGAGAGGTAATAACACACTCCGGTGTTATTTTAAAATAACAAACTTTTGATTGAAGATATAAAACTAAGTATAATCACCATAGTCCTCTCACACGACCTATCTAGATGCTGGGTGCAAGAGAATGACTGGGGGTGACGTAGAGGGGAGGAGCTATATGGCAACTCTGCTGGGTGAATCCTCTTGCACTTCCTGTAGGGGAGCAGATAATATCCCACAAGTAATGATGACCCGTGGACTGATCACACTTAACAGAAGAAATAATCTTTTTTGACAGTCTAGAAATTGTCGTATTCACCTTGGGGTTGAAAACTGGGTCTACAAGGATTTAGAAAGGAAAGGAAAGTTCTTATATATTTTAACAGGCACCACAAGTTGCTTTTCAGACTTAGAAACCACATTTAAATGAATTCAGTGATTTAGAAACAGAAACAAAAAATAAAAATATCTGAATCAGGGTCAGGTTTAAACCAGTCTGAGGTAACTCCTTAGTTCCCAATGAGTCTTTAATGCCCCTAATAAAATCAAAGAGTTTATTTATCAAACAGTAAAGGTGAATCAGTCTCAGAATAATTCTCATCAGAAGCAGAATCAATAGGCAGAAAAAATTCCAGAGTCCTCTGGTGCCATAGAAAAACATAATTTATACTTTCCTTCAGGATAGGCAGAGTCCACGGCTTCATTCCTTACTGTTGGGGAAAACAACACCAGGCCACTAGGAGGAGGCAAATACACCCCAGCCAAAGGCTTAAATATCCCTCCCACTTCCTCATTACCCCAGTCATTCTGCCGAGGGAACAAGGAAAAGTAGGAGAAACAGGGTATAAATGGTGCCAGAAGAATAAAATAAATATCGGCGACCGCCCATAGATAAGAAAAAAAAAGGTGCGTAGGCCATGGACTCTCCCTATACAGAAGGAAAGGAATTTATCTGGTAAGCATAAATTGTGTTTTCCTTCCTAAGATAGGGAGAGTCCACAGCTTCATTCCTTACAGTTGGGAAAACTATACCCAAGCTCCAGAAAACACTGAATAACGGGAGGGAACAAAAAGGAAGAGGCGGACCCTATTCTGAGGGCACCCCAGCCTGCAAAACTTTTCTCCTGAAAGCTGCTTCAGCCGAAGCAAAAAAATCAAACTTGTAAAATTTTGAAAAAGTATGTAAGGAGGACCAGGTAGCCGCCTTACAAATCTGATCCATAGAGGCCTCGTTCTTAAAAGGCCCAAGAAGAAGAAACTGCTCTAGTGGAATGAGCCGTTATCCTCTCAGGAGGACAATGTCCCGCTGTCTCGTAAGCTAAGTGGATGACACTCCTTCACCAAAAATATAGGGAAGCCGAAGTAGCCTTCTTCACCTTACGCTTCCCCGAACAACAAACAAAGAGAAAGATTGTCTAAACTCCTTAGTAGCCTGAAGATAGAACTTAAAGCATTCTTTTGATGAAGGATTATGAAGGATGGAAGGAACCACAATCTCCTTATTGATGTAGCGATCTGACACAACCTTAGGAAGAAAACCTAATTTAATACGTAAAACTGCCTTATTTGCATGAAAAAAAAAATCAGATAAGCAGAGATCTCAGAAACTCTGCACGCAGAGGCAATAGCCAATAAAAAGAGAACCATCCAAGATAACAATTCCAAGGAAGAGCCCCAGATCTAAACACAGGTCTGATAATAATAAGAGCCTATCAGAAAGGCCCTTCTCCAGCCCATCCTGGAGAAAAGATAAGATCCTGGCAACCTTAGCTCTGTGCCAGGAAAAACCACGCTCTTCACACCAGAATAAGTAGGTACTCCACACCTTGTGGTAGATACGCCGAGTAACTGGTTTACGAGCTTGAATAAGAGTATCAATGACACTCTCAGAGAAACCTCTCTTGGCTAAGACTAAGCATTCAATCTCCACGCAGTCAGCCTCAGAGAATCTAGATTTTGATGAAAAAATGGACCTTGTATCAGCAGGTCTCTGCGACAAGGTAACTTCCACGGAGGAGATGAGGACATCCCCACTAGATCCGTGAACCACATCCTTCACGGGCACAATGGACAATCAGGATTACTGATACCCGCTCCTGCTTGATGCGGGCCACCACTCGAGGAAGAAGTGGTAATGGAGGAAAAAGATATGAGTTTGATCCTCCAGAGCACTGCTAGTGCATCTATTAAAACCGCTTAGGGATCCCTCAACCTCGACCCGTACCTGGGTAGATTGATATTGAGATGGGACACCATGAGATCTATCTCCGGCGTCCCCCACTTGCTGTATATCTCTGCAAACACCTTGGGATGGAGAGACCATTCCCTTGGATGGAAGGATTGCCTGCTGAGAAAATCTGCCTCCCAGTTGTCCACTCTCGGAATGTGGATCGCTCCAGAATCTGTGATACTTCCTTTATCGCCAAGGAACTTCTCGTTCCCCCCTGATGGTTGATGTAAGCCACCAAGGTTATATTGGCTGATTGGAATCTGATAAACTGGGACAAACCCAGAAGTGGCCAAGCCTTCAAGGCCTTGAAGAGTGCCGTAGTTCCAAAATATTGATCGGGAGGGAGGACTCTTCTTGAGTCCACAACCCATGTGCCTTCCTGGCACCCTAAACAGCTCTCCATCCGGATAGGCTTGCGTCTGTAGTCACAATCTCCCAGGATAGTCTTAAGAAGCATGCCTCTCGGGGAAAGATGATCTGGACAGAGCCACCAAGAAAGTGATTCTCTCGACCGGCTGTCTAATACAATCTGTTGAGACAGATCTGAATGATCGCTATTCCACTGCCTCAGCATGCACAGTTGTAAAGGTCTGAGACGGAACCTGGCAAAAGGAATGATGTCCATGCAAAACACTATGAGACCAATCAACTCCATACACTGAGCCACAGAGGGACTCAAGGAGGTCCAGAGGGCATGACATGCCGAAGTTAGCTTGCAACATCTCTCGTCTGTTAGAAATATCCTCATAGATATTATAGTACCAAGGAATTCAACCCTGGTACTTGGGATAAGAGAACTCTCTTCCAAGTTTATCTTCCAACCATGTGGTCGAAGAAGACTGAGAAGGGACTCCGAGAAATCTTCCGCAAGACAAAAGGATGGTGCTTGCAACTGAATATCATCCAAGTATGAAGCTACTGCAATGCCCTGAGCTCTGGCAACGTCTAGAAGAGCCCCCAGAACCTTCGTAAAGATTCTTTGAGCAGTAGCTAGGCCTAACGGAAGGGCAATAAACTAAGTGCTGGCCCAGGAATGCAAACCTCAGGAACTGAAAGTGTTCCCTGTGGATTGGAACATAAAGGTAAGCATCCTTCAGATCTACAGTGGACACTGAGAAATTTGTTTAAGCACTGTAGGTCCAGAATTGGGCGGAAAGTTCCCTCCTTCTTTGGAACCACGAAAAGGTTTGAATAAAACCCCAAACCGGGACAACAACTCCTAAGGAGGATAGATACCGAATGCACCCTAGAAAGGCACCCTTCTTTTCTGGTCTGGTAGACTGATTCGAGAGAACGAATCTGCCCCTTGGCAGTGAGATTTGAAGCCTCTTGTATCCCTTAGATACCACCTCCAGGACCCACGGATCCTGTACGTCCTTGAACCAGGCGCCTGAAAAAAGAGACAGTCTGCCCCCCTACACAATCTGATTCCGGGTCGGGGGCCGCCCCTTCATGCCGATTTGTTTTCGGCAGGCTTCTTATTCTGCTTGGATTTATTCCAGGACTGAGCCGGCTACCAAGTACTCTTGGGTTGCTCGGGCTTGAAGGAGGATTTTTGTTGTTGGAACAAAAATTAGAAGACTGTAGTGATAAACCCATCAACAGGTCCCACAAACAAAATCATACAGCAGACCTCCATGGGATAAGAAGGGTAACCAACAAGTTACCATTCTGGAACACAACTTGTTAAAGGCCTATGCCAAGGCTGAATAACATTGCGCATTAAAATTACTGTCCTCAGGCGAGGCCCCCACAACGTCGACACGTGATGACATCACGGAAACAAGGCGGCTCCCACAGGGATACTGAAGGCACAAATCCACCACCCCACGCCATGCCAGTGACCGAAGTCAAAGAAATAATGGTTCCAGAACAGCGGACCGGAAAGTCCAAGATAAGAAAAAAAAAACACTTGTTCAGATCGGCCCCACAAAGAGAGGGACTTCTATCTCTGTCCACCTTAGGGCTGTACAGAATTACGAGGAGGGGATGGTACTTCTGAGCTACTTTTGTATTGGTAACTGGGGGAGTAGACTTTTCTGTCCACACCTCTTGGGAGAGGGTTTCCCACTGGTAATACCACGGGGGCCAAGATAATAGAATCCAAACAACATTCTCTGAAAAGAGAGAGGGGCAGAAAAAAAAACTAGGAAATGTAAATATCAGAATATAAATTAAGTCTAAACAGACTTGCTATCCGCTACTTATGTATCCTTAACCTATAAAATAAACAAATTCTCTTTAACCCCTTAATGACCTTGATGTACCATGTACGTCATTGATCGTAAAGGGCTTGTCTGCTAATACGCCACTGGCGGTGAGACCATGCTATTGAGAAAACAATCCACATAGACAGTACCCACAGGGTATGTCGCTTGTCATTAAGGTGTTAAAAAGTGAATGAACAGAAAGACCCCTGATTGTCAGAGAAAATCCCCCCATCAGAGGATTTAGAAAATTAAAAGAAAAAAAAACCCCATTAACCTCAGTAGGCTCAAAACTAGTAAAAGTTAAATTATGAACTGACCTTTTATGTTTATTTTAAGGCGGCATAGCTGCCAACATATCAAAAACTGTAGACTGAATGAATTAGCTCCAGGCCAAATCTGTAAGGAACAAACAAAAAGAGCAGTAAATATTTAGAAGAAAGAGCAGCATTAGAATGGTCAAAATGCATGAAAATATATTATCGTGTAGTACAAATATGCTAGGGGTAATGCCCCAGCCTGCTTCCAACAAACACATGCAACACTGATAGAAAACTGTTCAAATAAATTCGGCTTCTAAAGTAGGTTTAGGGACAGGAACAAAAGGCTCTATAAAAGCAGAGAAGTACAAAAGCAGTAATGGGCAAAAAAAAAAGTTATAACCCCACAAAGCTTTTGAAGAAAGGGAAAAAATAAATATTTACCCCCTCCAAAAGCAGCTCTTTAAAAAAATTACTAGGCCAGAGCATGTTAATCCGACATGCAAGATAAAAATAAAAAATATGCATGCAACACATCCAACCTTTAGGGAGAGTGTGCGTTAACCAATATCAGAAAAAAAGAAAGAGCACACTAAAAAATACTTGAAGGCCGAGGTGCGGAAAAAAAAATATTGGCCTATGTGCACGAAAAACCAGACGTACGCAATACTGAGGGCTTACATGCGCTAACCTGACATGTGCAGACCTGAAGGCTGATGCGCAGGGGGGGGGGGGGGGAGTAAATGCGCACCAAAAGTTAAAAGGGAAAATAGCACATTAACATAAAATATCTTATCCCTCTGTGTTTTTATATTATATATATATATATATATATATATATATATATATATATAATTTTTATTTATTTATTTAAATCATATACACACATACAAACTTATAAATTACCCAAAGGGCTTAGAGAGTTAAAAATAATAAAAATACTACTTACCAGAGGATACTCATCTACTGGTAAAACCAGCAAAAAGGCAAACCAGTGCTGAAACATTAGCAGAAAATATGGAATAGGAGTATACTGAAGACCCAGCAGGAGGAAGCCAAAGACAGTTCCCTGTGACCCACGTGGAAGGCTTGAGATTAATTTCCCATGAGTTGAAAAAAAAAGAGTAACTACCCATACTCCATATACAACCATCTGAGGGGAAATGGGCCTCAACTCAATCTGAGAACCACTCGTATTAAGGAATATAGCAAGCACGTCTTCATTCTTCACCTTCCTCCAGTGAAGGAAAAGACAAGACTGTTTTACAAGGGAGGTGGGAGGAGTTTTTTAGAGCTCTTGGGGTTTGGGAATCTTTGAATCCTCCTAGTGGCAGGGAAGAGTAATTTTCAGAAGTAATGAATTGTGGACTCTTACCACCTGTATAAAAGAAATTTCAATTTTGCAAGCAAGCTCAGATTATCTTATGGTTCGCATACACATAAATGGATCTTAAAAAACTAGACCCTGTTTAATTAAAGCCCAGGCAGCCACCAATCTAAACTGATCAGAAACTATTCAAAAACATATACAAATGTGTCCTTTCAAATTTGTCTGGGGCAGTTTTTGGCAGGGAAAAAGTGTTCTAAATCTACTTCTTCCTATGTCTTAGCTACCTACAAACAGTAAATCTTACCCATATCAGTAATCCATATGGCAACTCTCTCATAAAGGAAGTTCAGAATCATAATGATGACAAAGTTCAAACATGAGGCGGTCACAGATGTAGCCAACTGTGGTGTTAGCAAGCTGCTGATTGGATTATCTTCCAGCTGATTATTTTCCATAATGCTGGCAAATGCAGCATAGACAGCCAAACGATACACTATAACCGCAATCATACTGGCAATAATAAGAGAAATCTATTTAAAAAAAAAAGGAAGAGGTTATATGAACGGATGTAAATCTCTATATGGAAATTGTTACACAGAAGCCATCAAGCCAAGATCTATGTCGGCATTATACATTATATCTAATCTTAAACTACTCAAATTACAAATGAAGTTACAGATCAAATAGCTATGTAAATATTTAGAAATATGTTTTTTACTTTTATTGCTCCACGAAGTCTGCATTTTAAGATGGAGATATGAACACGTCAGTGCTATTGGAATGCAAAACACTCAGATGGGAGTGAGCAGGTTTCCCCGATAACATTCCATTGCAACATGTGGCTGGGCAGATTAAAAACCTTATATTGCAACTAAGTGGTCTTCATGAGAAATGCCTGTAATCCTTATTGGGATGACTTCTAGCAAAATGGTGCTCTGTGAATGGGAAACATATAAGCATAATCCAACACCTTAACTTACTGATTAACCCTGATAGACAGCTTTGCAGGCATGCTTCATGTCTGGGTATGTTAAATGACTGCTTTGATGAGATAGATTCCTTTTGTGCTGCAAAAGGTGAAATTCAGTACCGGTTTTCATTTGAGGTTCAGAATCAGTATCTGTCCATACCTGCACCACAGGAAACTATTAGTGGAAGAGGAATTATATAGAAAAAAAAATGTGGTTGCCTTAAAATGATTTCTGACAAGAGTTAAACCACCTGATAGTCAGGAAGGATTGAGAAGTATAGCAAACAACGCACTATATGAGTAGCATCCTAAGGGTAAGCACAACTTGCACACATGATATGACAATGTGCATAAAATTACACCTAAAACTCTACTTAGGTCAGGGGTTGACAAAGTTCTATTAAACAAGATGTAAGAAAATTGACTGGCCACCTAGATACCATGGTTTTGTATATAGACAAGGTGGTACATTTCCACTAGCCTTCTGTCATATACTAATATGCACAGTGGACTAAACTAAACCTAGTTTCCAATGTGTCATCCTTTGGACTTCCTAAGACAGTCTTTGGCAGCTGGCCTTCCCATGGTTCATATTAAATGGACAGAAGCTCCCAGTAGTGCATTATTGCTGCTCGTTAGCCTACCTAGGTATGCTTTTTATGAAGAGAACAAAGCAAAATAGAAATAAAATTGTTTAAAAGTGCAAAGTGTATCTGAATAATGAAAAACATTTTGGGTTCCACGTCCCTTTGAGTGTGCCAGTTAAGATTTACTAGGGCTAATATGTAGTTACGTGTTGTGACCCACAAGTGTTTGCTGGATAATAGAAACTGCCCAGTAAAGCAGGGTTTTCAGTTGGCATTTAATGTGATAATATAATATTATGACTGTTTTCAAGAGTGTTACAAGGAAAGTTGTACATTTGTAAGAATAATAAAGGTGGCAGTTGTCATTTAATTTAAAATAAATGCTTTGATATACATTTTAAAGTGAAGGTAAACTTTGGTGAATGAAAACACAATTTATGCTTACCTGATAAATTTATTTCTCTTGTGGTGTATCCAGTCCACGGATCATCCATTACTTGTGGGATATTCTCCTTCCCAACAGGAAGTTGCAAGAGGACACCCACAGCAGAGCTGCTATATAGCTCCTCCCCTAACTGCTATATCCAGTCATTCGACCGAAAACAAGCAGAGAAAGGAGAAACCATAGGGTGCAGTGGTGACAGTAGTTTAGATTTAAAAATTACCTGCCTTAAAATGACAGGGCAGGCCGTGGACTGGATACACCACAAGAGAAATACATTTATCAGGTAAGCATAAATTGTGTTTTCTCTTTTAAGGTGTATCCAGTCCACGGATCATCCATTACTTGTGGGATACCAATACCAAAGCTAAAGTACACGGATGAAGGGAGGGACAAGGCAGGTACTTAAACGGAAGGTACCACTGCCTGTAAAACCTTTCTCCCAAAAATAGCCTCCAAAGAAGCAAAAGTATAAAATTTGTAGAATTTGGAAAAAGTATGAAGTGAAGACCAAGTCGCCGCCTTGCAAATCTGTTCAACAGAAGCCTCATTTTTAAAGGCCCATGTGGAAGCCACAGCTCTAGTAGAATGAGCTGTAATCCTTTCAGGAGGCTGCTGGCCAGCAGTCTCATAGGCTAAGCGGATTATGCTTCTTAGCCAAAAAGAAAGAGAGGTTGCCGAAGCCTTTCTACCTCTCCTCTGTCCAGAGTAGACAACAAACAAAGCAGATGTTTGACGAAAATCTTTAGTAGCTTGTAAGTAAAACTTTAAAGCACGAACCACATCCAGATTGTGTAATATACGCTCCTTCTTTGAAGAAGGATTAGGACACAAAGATGGAACAACAATCTCTTGATTGATATTCTATTAGATACCACCTTAGGTAAATACCCAGGTTTGGTACGCAGGACTACCTTATCTGCATGGAAGATCAGATAAGGAGAATCACATTGTAAAGCAGATAACTCGGAGACTCTACGAGCCGAGGAAATAGCTACCAAAAAAAGAACTTTCCAAGATAAAAGTTTGATATCTATGGAATGAAGAGGTTCAAACGGAACTCCTTGAAGAACCTTAAGAACCAGATTTAAGCTCCATGGCGGAGCAACAGGTTTAAACACAGGCTTGATTCTAACTAAAGCCTGACAAAATGCCTGAACGTCTGGAACAACTGCCAGACGCTTGTGCAAAAGAATAGACAGGGCAGAAATCTGTCCCTTTAAGGAACTAGCTGACAATCCTTTTTCCAAACCTTCTTGGAGAAAGGATAATATCCTGGGAATCCTGACCTTACTCCATGAGTAACCCTTGGATTCACACCAATAAAGATATTTACGCCATATCTTATGGTAAATTTTCCTGGTGACAGGCTTTTGTGCCTGTATTAAGGTATCAATGACTGACTCGGAAAAGCCACGCTTTGATAAAATCAAGCGTTCAATCTCCAGGCAGTCAGTCTCAGAGAAATTAGATTTGGATGATTGATCTCTCCTGCTTGATCTTGGCAATCAGTCGAGGGAGCAGAGGAAACGGTGGAAACACATAGGCCAGGTTGAAAGACCAAGGCGCTGCTAGAGCATCTACCAGCGTCGCCTCGGGATCCCTGGACCTGGATCCGCAACAAGGAAGCTTGGTGTTCTGGCGAGACGCCATGAGATCCAGTTCTGGTTTGCCCCAACGATGAATCAATTGTGCAAACACCTCCGGATGGAGTTCCCACTCCACCGGATGAAAAGTCTGACGACTTAGAAAATCTGCCTCCCAGTTCTCTACACCTGGGATATGGATAGCTGACAGGTGGCAGGAGTGAATCTCTGCCCAGCGAATTATCTTTGAGACTTCTAACATCGCTAGGGAACTCCTTGTTCCCCCTTGATGGTTGATGTAAGCCACAGTCGTGATGTTGTCCGACTGAAATCTGATGAACCTCAGAGTTGCTAACTGAGGCCAAGCCTGAAGAGCATTGAATATCGCTCTCAGTTCCAGAATATTTATTGGAAGGAGTGTCTCCTCATGAGTCCACGATCCCTGAGCCTTCAGGGAGTTCCAGACTGCACCCCAACCTAGAAGGCTGGCATCTGTCGTTATAATTGTCCAATCTGGCCTGTGAAAGGTCATACCTTTGGACAGATGGACCCGAGATAGCCACCAGAGAAGAGAATCCCTGGTCTCTTGATCCAGATTTAGTAGAGGGGACAAATCTGTGTAATCCCCATTCCACTGACTGAGCATGCATAGTTGCAGCGGTCTGAGATGTAGGCGTGCAAATGGCACTATGTCCATTGCTGCTACCCTTAAGCCGATTACTTCCTACCTAGGTATGCTTTTTATGAAGAGAACAAAGCAAATTAGAAATAAAATTGTTTAAAAGTGCAAAGTGTAACTGAATAATGAAAAACATTTTGGGTTCCACGTCCCGAAGGGCGAGGAATGGAATAAAGAATCCGGCAGGAATTTAGAAGTTTTGATAACCTGGACTCCGTCAGGTAAATTTTCATTTCTAAAGATTCTATCAGAGTCCCTAGGAAGGAAACTCTTGTGAGGGGGACTAAAGAACTCTTTTCCTTGTTCACCTTCCACCCATGCAACCTCAGAAATGCCAACACTATGTCCGTATGAGACTTTGCAATTTGGAAGTTTGACGCCTGAATCAGGATGTCGTCTAAATAAGGGGCCACTGCTATGCCCCGCGGCCTTAGGACCGCCAGAAGCGACCCCAGAACCTTCGTAAAAATTCTTGGGGCTGCAGCTAACCCGAAGGGAAGAGCTACAAACTGGTAATGCCTGTCTAGAAAGGCAAACCTGAGAAACCGATGATGATCTTTGTGTATCAGAATGTGAAGATAAGCATCCTTTAAATCCACTGTAGTCATGTACTGACCCTCCTGAATCATAGGTAGGATGGTACGAATAGTCTCCATCTTGAATGATGGAACTCTGAGAAATTTGTTTAAGATCTTTAGATCCAAAATTGGTCTGAAGGTTCCCTCTTTTTTGGGAACCACAAACAGATTTGAGTAAAATCCCTGTCCCTGTTCCTCCTTTGGAACTGGATGTATCACTCCCATAACTAGGAGGTCTTGTACGCAGTGTAAGAATGCTTCTCTCTTTATCTGGTTTGCAGATAATTGTGAAAGGTGAAATCTCCCTTTTCGAGGGGAAGCTTTGAAGTCCAGAAGATATCCCTGGGATATAATTTCCAATGCCCAAGGATCCTGGACATCTCTTGACCACGCCTGGGCGAAGAGCAAAAGTCTGCCCCCTACTAGATCCGTTACCGGATAGGGGGTCATTCCTTCATGCTGTCTTAGAGGCAGCAGCAGGCTTTTTGGCCTGCTTACCTTTGTTCCAGGTCTGGTTAGGTCTCCAGATCGTCTTGGACTGAGCAAAAGTTCCCTCTTGTTTTGCATTAGAGGAAGTTGATGCCGCACTTGCCTTGAAGTTTCGAAAGACACGAAAATAAAAATGTTTGGCCCTTGATTTGGACCTATCCTGGGGAAGGGCATGACCTTTTCCTCCAGTGATATCAGCAATAATTTCCTTCAAACCAGGCCCGAATAGGGTCTGCCCCTTGAAGGGAATGTTAAGCAGCTTAGAGTTTGAAGTAACGTCAGCTGACCATGATTTAAGCCATAGCGCTCTGCGCGCCTGGATAGCAAAACCAGAATTCTTAGCCGTTAGTTTAGTCAAATGAACAATGGCATCAGAAACAAAAGAATTGGCTAGCTTAAGTGCTCTAAACTTGTCAAGTATGTCATCCAATGGAGTCGCTACCTGTAAAGCCTCTTCCAGAGACTCAAACCAGAACTCTGCAGCAGCAGTGACAGGAGCAATGCATGCAAGGGGCTGTAGGATAAAACCTTGTTGAATAAACATTTTCTTAAGGTAACCCTCAAACTTTTTATCCATTGGATCTAAAAAAGCACAACTGTCGTCGACAGGCATATTAGTACGCTTTGCTAGAGTAGAAACTGCTCCCTCCCCCTTAGGGACTGTCTGCCATAAGTCCCGTGTGGTGGCGTCTATTGGAAACATTTTTCTAAAAATAGGAGGGGGAGAGAACAGCACACCTGGTCTATCCCATTCCTTAGTAATAATTTCTGTAAACCTTTTAGGTATTGGAAAAACATCAGTACACACCGGCACTGCATAGTATTTATCCAATCTACACAATTTCTCTGGCACTGCAATTGTATCACAGTCATTCAGAGCAGCTAAAACCTCCCTGAGCAACACGCGGTGGTGTTCAAGCTTAAATTTAAATGTAGAAATATCAGAATCAGGTTGCATCATCTTCCCTGAGTCAGAAACATCACCCACAGACTGAAGCTCTCCTTCCTCAGCTTCTGCATATTGTGAGGCAGTATCAGACATGGTTCTTAAAGCGTCAGTATGCTCTGTATTTAGTCTTACTCCAGAGCTATCTTGCTTTCCTCTAAATTCAGGTAGTCTGGCTAATACCGCTGACAGTGTATTATCCATGACTGCCGCCATGTCTTGTAAAGTAAACGCTATGGGCGCCCTGGATGTACTTGGCGCCATTTGAGCGTGAGTCCCTTGAGTAGGAGTCAAAGGAGCTGACACGTGGGGAGAGTTAATCGGCATACCTTTCCCCTCGTCAGATTCCTCTGGTGATAAATTTTTTAAAGACAGAATATGATCTTTATTGCTTAAAGTGAAATCAGTACATTTGGTACACATTCTAAGAGGGGTTCCACCATGGCTTTTAAACATAATGAACAAGGAGTTTCCTCTATGTCAGACATGTTTACAAAGACTAGCAATGAGACCAGCAAGTTTGGAAAACACTTTAATTCAAGTTAACAAGCAAATATAAAAAACGGCACTGTGCCTTTAAGAGAAACAAATTTTGTCAGAATTTGAAAAACAGTGAAAAAAGGCAGTAAATCAAACGAAATTTTTACAGTGTGTATAATAAGCTAGCAGAGCATTGCACCCACTTGCAAATTGATGATTAACCCCTTAATTCAAAAAAAGGATCAAAAAACGTTTTTTAACAGTCACAGCAACTGACACAGCTCTGCTGTGGCCCTACCTTCCCGAATAAACGACTTTGGAAAGCCTCTGAGCCCTTTAGAGATGTCCTATAGCATTCAGGGGACTCCTGGAGAAAGCTGGATGTCTCAGTCTGTAATTTTAACTGCGCAAAAAAGCGCTAATTTAGGCCCCTCCCACTCATACTACAACAGTGGAAAGCCTCCGGAAACTGTTTCTAGGCAAAATTTAAGCCAGCCATGTGGAAAAAAACAGAATTTATGTTTACCTGATAAATTACTTTCTCCAACGGTGTGTCCGGTCCACGGCGTCATCCTTACTTGTGGGATATTCTCTTCCCCAACAGGAAATGGCAAAGAGCCCAGCAAAGCTGGTCACATGATCCCTCCTAGGCTCCGCCTACCCCAGTCATTCGACCGACGTTAAGGAGGAATATTTGCATAGGAGAAACCATATGATACCGTGGTGACTGTAGTTAAAGAAAATAAATTATCAGACCTGATTAAAAAACCAGGGCGGGCCGTGGACCGGACACACCGTTGGAGAAAGTAATTTATCAGGTAAACATAAATTCTGTTTTCTCCAACATAGGTGTGTCCGGTCCACGGCGTCATCCTTACTTGTGGGAACCAATACCAAAGCTTTAGGACACGGATGATGGGAGGGAGCAAATCAGGTCACCTAGATGGAAGGCACCACGGCTTGCAAAACCTTTCTCCCAAAAATAGCCTCAGAAGAAGCAAAAGTATCAAACTTGTAAAATTTGGTAAAAGTGTGCAGTGAAGACCAAGTCGCTGCCCTACATATCTGATCAACAGAAGCCTCGTTCTTGAAGGCCCATGTGGAAGCCACAGCCCTAGTGGAATGAGCTGTGATTCTTTCGGGAGGCTGCCGTCCGGCAGTCTCGTAAGCCAATCTGATGATGCTTTTAATCCAAAAAGAGAGAGAGGTAGAAGTTGCTTTTTGACCTCTCCTTTTACCGGAATAAACAACAAACAAGGAAGATGTTTGTCTAAAATCCTTTGTAGCGTCTAAATAGAATTTTAGAGCGCGAACAACATCCAAATTGTGCAACAAACGTTCCTTCTTTGAAACTGGTTTCGGGCACAGAGAAGGTACGATAATCTCCTGGTTAATGTTTTTGTTAGAAACAACTTTTGGAAGAAAACCAGGTTTAGTACGTAAAACCACCTTATCTGCATGGAACACCAGATAAGGAGGAGAACACTGCAGAGCAGATAATTCTGAGACTCTTCTAGCAGAAGAAATTGCAACCAAAAACAAAACTTTCCAAGATAATAACTTAATATCAACGGAATGTAAGGGTTCAAACGGAACCCCCTGAAGAACTGAAAGAACTAAGTTGAGACTCCAAGGAGGAGTCAAAGGTTTGTAAACAGGCTTGATTCTAACCAGAGCCTGAACAAAGGCTTGAACATCTGGCACAGCTGCCAGCTTTTTGTGAAGTAACACAGACAAGGCAGAAATCTGTCCCTTCAGGGAACTTGCAGATAATCCTTTTTCCAATCCTTCTTGAAGGAAGGATAGAATCTTAGGAATCTTAACCTTGTCCCAAGGGAATCCTTTAGATTCACACCAACAGATATATTTTTTCCAAATTTTGTGGTAAATCTTTCTAGTTACAGGCTTTCTGGCCTGAACAAGAGTATCGATAACAGAATCTGAGAACCCTCGCTTCGATAAGATCAAGCGTTCAATCTCCAAGCAGTCAGCTGGAGTGAGACCAGATTCGGATGTTCGAACGGACCTTGAACAAGAAGGTCTCGTCTCAAAGGTAGCTTCCATGGTGGAGCCGATGACATATTCACCAGATCTGCATACCAAGTCCTGCGTGGCCACGCAGGAGCTATCAAGATCACCGACGCCCTCTCCTGATTGATCCTGGCTACCAGCCTGGGGATGAGAGGAAACGGCGGGAATACATAAGCTAGTTTGAAGGTCCAAGGTGCTACTAGTGCATCCACTAGAGCCGCCTTGGGATCCCTGGATCTGGACCCGTAGCAAGGAACTTTGAAGTTCTGACGAGAGGCCATCAGATCCATGTCTGGAATGCCCCACAGTTGAGTGATTTGGACAAAGATTTCCGGATGGAGTTCCCACTCCCCCGGATGCAATGTCTGACGACTCAGAAAATCCGCTTCCCAATTTTCCACTCCTGGGATGTGGATTGCAGACAGGTGGCAGGAGTGAGACTCCGCCCATTGAATGATTTTGGTCACTTCTTCCATCGCCAGGGAACTCCTTGTTCCCCCCTGATGGTTGATGTACGCAACAGTTGTCATGTTGTCTGATTGAAACCGTATGAACTTGGCCCTTGCTAGCTGAGGCCAAGCCTTGAGAGCATTGAATATCGCTCTCAGTTCCAGAATATTTATCGGTAGAAGAGATTCTACCCGAGACCAAAGACCCTGAGCTTTCAGGGATCCCCAGACCGCGCCCCAGCCCATCAGACTGGCGTCGGTCGTGACAATGACCCACTCTGGTCTGCGGAAGGTCATCCCTTGTGACAGGTTGTCCAGGGACAGCCACCAACGGAGTGAGTCTCTGGTCCTCTGATTTACTTGTATCCTCGGAGACAAGTCTGTATAGTCCCCATTCCACTGACTGAGCATGCACAGTTGTAATGGTCTTAGATGAATGCGCGCAAAAGGAACTATGTCCATTGCCGCTACCATCAAACCTATCACTTCCATGCACTGCGCTATGGAAGGAAGAGGAACGGAATGAAGTATCCGACAAGAGTCTAGAAGTCTTGTTTTTCTGGCCTCTGTCAGAAAAATCCTCATTTCTAAGGAGTCTATTATTGTTCCCAAGAAGGGAACCCTTGTCGACGGAGATAGAGAACTCTTTTCCACGTTCACTTTCCATCCGTGAGATCTGAGAAAGGCCAGGACGATGTCCGTGTGAGCCTTTGCTTGAGGAAGGGACGACGCTTGATCAGAATGTCGTCCAAGTAAGGTACTACAGCAATGCCCCTTGGTCTTAGCACAGCTAGAAGGGACCCTAGTACCTTTGTGAAAATCCTTGGAGCAGTGGCTAATCCGAAAGGAAGCGCCACGAACTGGTAATGCTTGTCCAGGAATGCGAACCTTAGGAACCGATGATGTTCCTTGTGGATAGGAATATGTAGATACGCATCCTTTAAATCCACCGTGGTCATGAATTGACCTTCCTGGATGGAAGGAAGAATTGTTCGAATGGTTTCCATTTTGAACGATGGAACCTTGAGAAACTTGTTTAAGATCTTGAGATCTAAGATTGGTCTGAACGTTCCCTCTTTTTTGGGAACTATGAACAGATTGGAGTAGAATCCATCCCTTGTTCTCCTAATGGAACAGGATGAATCACTCCCATTGTTAACAGGTCTTCTACACAATGTAAGAATGCCTGTCTTTTTATGTGGTCTGAAGACAACTGAGACCTGTGGAACCTCCCCCTTGGGGGAAGCCCCTTGAATTCCAGAAGATAACCTTGGGAGACTATTTCTAGTGTCCAAGGATCCAGAACATCTCTTGCCCAAGCCTGAGCGAAGAGAGAGAGTCTGCCCCCCACCAGATCCGGTCCCGGATCGGGGGCCAACATTTCATGCTGTCTTGGTAGCAGTGGCAGGTTTCTTGGCCTGCTTTCCCTTGTTCCAGCCTTGCATTGGTCTCCAAGCTTGCTTGGCTTGAGAAGTATTACCCTCTTGCTTAGAGGACGTAGCACTTTGGGCTGGTCCGTTTCTACGAAAGGGACGAAAATTAGGTTTATTTTTGGCCTTGAAAGGCCGATCCTGAGGAAGGGCATGGCCCTTACCCCCAGTGATATCAGAGATAATCTCTTTCAAGTCAGGGCCAAACAGCGTTTTCCCCTTGAAAGGAATGTTAAGTAGCTTGTTCTTGGAAGACGCATCAGCTGACCAAGATTTCAACCAAAGCGCTCTGCGCGCCACAATAGCAAACCCAGAATTCTTAGCCGCTAACCTAGCCAATTGCAAAGTGGCGTCTAGGGTGAAAGAATTAGCCAATTTGAGAGCATTGATTCTGTCCATAATCTCCTCATAAGGAGGAGAATCACTATCGACCGCCTTTACCAGCTCATCGAACCAGAAACATGCGGCTGTAGCGACAGGGACAATGCATGAAATTGGTTGTAGAAGGTAACCCTGCTGAACAAACATCTTTTTAAGTAAACCTTCTAATTTTTTATCCATAGGATCTTTGAAAGCACAACTATCTTCTATGGGTATAGTGGTGCGTTTGTTTAAAGTGGAAACCGCTCCCTCGACCTTGGGGACTGTCTGCCATAAGTCCTTTCTGGGGTCGACCATAGGAAACAATTTTTTAAATATGGGGGGAGGGACGAAAGGAATACCGGGCTTTTCCCATTCTTTATTTACAATGTCCGCCACCCGCTTGGGTATAGGAAAAGCTTCTGGGAGCCCCGGGACCTCTAGGAACTTGTCCATTTTACATAGCTTCTCTGGGATGACCAAATTGTCACAATCATCCAGAGTGGATAATACCTCCTTAAGCAGAGCGCGGAGATGTTCCAACTTAAATTTAAACGTAATCACATCAGGTTCAGCTTGTTGAGAAATGTTCCCTGAATCTGTAATTTCTCCCTCAGACAAAACCTCCCTGGCCCCATCAGACTGGTTTAGGGGCCCTTCAGAACCATTATTATCAGCGTCGTCATGCTCTTCAGTATCTAAAACAGAGCAGTCGCGCTTACGCTGATAAGTGTGCATTTTGGCTAAAATGTTTTTGACAGAATTATCCATTACAGCCGTTAATTGTTGCATAGTAAGGAGTATTGGCGCGCTAGATGTACTAGGGGCCTCCTGAGTGGGCAAGACTCGTGTAGACGAAGGAGGGAATGATGCAGTACCATGCTTACTCCCCTCACTTGAGGAATCATCTTGGGCATCATTGTCATTGATCACATTTATTTAAATGAGAAGGAACTCTGGCTTCCCCACATTCAGAACACAGTCTATCTGGTAGTTCAGACATGTTAAACAGGCATAAACTTGATAACAAAGTACAAAAAACGTTTTAAAATAAAACCGTTACTGTCACTTTAAATTTTAAACTGAACACACTTTATTACTGCAATTGCGAAAAAATATGAAGGAATTGTTCAAAATTCACCAAAATTTCACCACAGTGTCTTAAAGCCTTAAAAGTATTGCACACCAAATTTGGAAGCTTTAACCCTTAAAATAACGGAACCGGAGCCGTTTTTAACTTTAACCCCTTTACAGTCCCTGGTATCTGCTTTGCTGAGACCCAACCAAGCCCAAAGGGGAATACGATACCAAATGACGCCTTCAGAAAGTCTTTTCTATGTATCAGAGCTCCTCACACATGCGACTGCATGTCATGCCTCTCAAAAACAAGTGCGCAACACCGGCGCGAAAATGAGGCTCTGTTTATGATTTGGGAAAGCCCCTAAAGAATAAGGTGTCTAAAAAAGTGCCTGCCGATATAATCTTATCAAAATACCCAGATTAAATGATTCCTCAAGGCTAAATATGTGTTAATAATGAATCGATTTAGCCCAGAAAAAGTCTACAGTCTTAATAAGCCCTTGTGAAGCCCTTATTTACTATCTTAATAAACATGGCTTACCGGATCCCATAGGGAAAATGACAGCTTCCAGCATTACATCGTCTTGTTAGAATGTGTCATACCTCAAGCAGCAAGAGACTGCTCACTGTTCCCCCAACTGAAGTTAATTCCTCTCAACAGTCCTGTGTGGAACAGCCATGGATTTTAGTAACGGTTGCTAAAATCATTTTCCTCATACAAACAGAAATCTTCATCTCTTTTCTGTTTCTGAGTAAATAGTACATACCAGCACTATTTTAAAATAACAAACTCTTGATTGAATAATAAAAACTACAGTTAAACACTAAAAAACTCTAAGCCATCTCCGTGGAGATGTTGCCTGTACAACGGCAAAGAGAATGACTGGGGTAGGCGGAGCCTAGGAGGGATCATGTGACCAGCTTTGCTGGGCTCTTTGCCATTTCCTGTTGGGGAAGAGAATATCCCACAAGTAAGGATGACGCCGTGGACCGGACACACCTATGTTGGAGAAACTAGGCCCCAATAAAGTTTTATCACCAAAGCATATATAAAAACACTTAAACATACCAGCAAACCTTTTATACTGCAAATTTATAAGAGTATTACCTCTGAAAGTAAGCATGAAACCAGTCGCTATTAAATCACTGTATCCAGGCTTACCTTACATAAATCCGTTATCAGCAGCATTTTCTAGCATTTACATCTCTAGAAATTTTTTTTACTGCACATACCTCATAGCAGGATAACCTGCACGCCATTCTCCCGCTGAAGTTACCTCTCTCCTCAGTCATATGTGAGAACAGCAATGGATCTTGGTTACAATCTGCTAAGATCATAGAAAACGCAGGCAGATTCTTCTTCTATTTACTGCCTGGGATAAAATAGTACAACTCCGGTACCATTTAAAAATAACAAAGTTTTGATTGAAGAAAAAACTAACTATATTTCACCACTTCTCTCTTACTATGTCCATGCTTGTTGAGAGTTGCAAGAGAATGACTGGTTATGGCAGTTAGGGGAGTTGCTATATAACAGCTCTGCTGTGGGTGTCCTCTTGCAACTTCCTGTTGGGAATGAGAATATCCCACAAGTAATGGATTATCTGTGGACTGGATAAAGCGCGTTTTTTAAAAATACTATTAAAAACAGGGGCACTTTCATTCATCAAAGTTTACAAAGCAGTTGTTTTGATTAAAAACTTACCTTTTTTTCTTTTCACAGCCAGAGCAGCTTCCCCCACATGGAAATCCTCTCTTCACAAATCAGCAATGACTAATCCGGCTTCCTCCAATCACAGCATGGCTTCAGGCAATGACCACCCTGGGGGTTAAGCCGTGATTGGAGGAAGCCGGATTAGTCATTGCTGACGTGTGCAGAGAGGATTTCCAAAAGGGGGAAGCTCCTCTGGCTGTGAAAAGAAAAAAACAGAATTTATGTTTACCTGATAAATTACTTTCTCCAACGGTGTGTCCGGTCCACGGCGTCATCCTTACTTGTGGGATATTCTCTTCCCCAACAGGAAATGGCAAAGAGCCCAGCAAAGCTGGTCACATGATCCCTCCTAGGCTCCGCCTACCCCAGTCATTCGACCGACGTTAAGGAGGAATATTTGCATAGGAGAAACCATATGATACCGTGGTGACTGTAGTTAAAGAAAATAAATTATCAGACCTGATTAAAAAACCAGGGCGGGCCGTGGACCGGACACACCGTTGGAGAAAGTAATTTATCAGGTAAACATAAATTCTGTTTTCTCCAACATAGGTGTGTCCGGTCCACGGCGTCATCCTTACTTGTGGGAACCAATACCAAAGCTTTAGGACACGGATGATGGGAGGGAGCAAATCAGGTCACCTAGATGGAAGGCACCACGGCTTGCAAAACCTTTCTCCCAAAAATAGCCTCAGAAGAAGCAAAAGTATCAAACTTGTAAAATTTAGTAAAAGTGTGCAGTGAAGACCAAGTCGCTGCCCTACATATCTGATCAACAGAAGCCTCGTTCTTGAAGGCCCATGTGGAAGCCACAGCCCTAGTGGAATGAGCTGTGATTCTTTCGGGAGGCTGCCGTCCGGCAGTCTCGTAAGCCAATCTGATGATGCTTTTAATCCAAAAAGAGAGAGAGGTAGAAGTTGCTTTTTGACCTCTCCTTTTACCGGAATAAACAACAAACAAGGAAGATGTTTGTCTAAAATCCTTTGTAGCATCTAAATAGAATTTTAGAGCGCGAACAACATCCAAATTGTGCAACAAACGTTCCTTCTTCGAAACTGGTTTCGGACACAGAGAAGGTACGATAATCTCCTGGTTAATGTTTTTGTTAGAAACAACTTTTGGAAGAAAACCAGGTTTAGTACGTAAAACCACCTTATCTGCATGGAACACCAGATAAGGAGGAGAACACTGCAGAGCAGATAATTCTGAAACTCTTCTAGCAGAAGAAATTGCAACCAAAAACAAAACTTTCCAAGATAATAACTTAATATCAACGGAATGTAAGGGTTCAAACGGAACCCCCTGAAGAACTGAAAGAACTAAGTTGAGACTCCAAGGAGGAGTCAAAGATTTGTAAACAGGCTTGATTCTAACCAGAGCCTGAACAAAGGCTTGAACATCTGGCACAGCTGCCAGCTTTTTGTGAAGTAACACAGACAAGGCAGAAATCTGTCCCTTCAGGGAACTTGCAGATAATCCTTTTTCCAATCCTTCTTGAAGGAAGGATAGAATCTTAGGAATCTTAACCTTGTCCCAAGGGAATCCTTTAGATTCACACCAACAGATATATTTTTTCCAAATTTTGTGGTAAATCTTTCTAGTTACAGGCTTTCTGGCCTGAACAAGAGTATCGATAACAGAATCTGAGAACCCTCGCTTCGATAAGATCAAGCGTTCAATCTCCAAGCAGTCAGCTGGAGTGAGACCAGATTCGGATGTTCGAACGGACCTTGAACAAGAAGGTCTCGTCTCAAAGGTAGCTTCCATGGTGGAGCCGATGACATATTCACCAGATCTGCATACCAAGTCCTGCGTGGCCACGCAGGAGCTATCAAGATCACCGACGCCCTTTCCTGATTGATCCTGGCTACCAGCCTGGGGATGAGAGGAAACGGCGGGAATACATAAGCTAGTTTGAAGGTCCAAGGTGCTACTAGTGCATCCACTAGAGCCGCCTTGGGATCCCTGGATCTGGACCCGTAGCAAGGAACTTTGAAGTTCTGACGAGAGGCCATCAGATCCATGTCTGGAATGCCCCACAGTTGAGTGACTTGGGCAAAGATTTCCGGATGGAGTTCCCACTCCCCCGGATGCAATGTCTGACGACTCAGAAAATCCGCTTCCCAATTTTCCACTCCTGGGATGTGGATAGCAGACAGGTGGCAGGAGTGAGACTCCGCCCATAGAATGATTTTGGTCACTTCTTCCATCGCCAGGGAACTCCTTGTTCCCCCCTGATGGTTGATGTACGCAACAGTTGTCATGTTGTCTGATTGAAACCGTATGAACTTGGCCCTCGCTAGCTGAGGCCAAGCCTTGAGAGCATTGAATATCGCTCTCAGTTCCAGAATATTTATCGGTAGAAGAGATTCTTCCCGAGACCAAAGACCCTGAGCTTTCAGGGATCCCCAGACCGCGCCCCAGCCCATCAGACTGGCGTCGGTCGTGACAATGACCCACTCTGGTCTGCGGAAGGTCATCCCTTGTGACAGGTTGTCCAGGGACAGCCACCAACGGAGTGAGTCTCTGGTCCTCTGATTTACTTGTATCCTCGGAGACAAGTTTGTATAGTCCCCATTCCACTGACTGAGCATGCACAGTTGTAATGGTCTTAGATGAATGCGCGCAAAAGGAACTATGTCCATTGCCGCTACCATCAAACCTATCACTTCCATGCACTGCTAGAAGGGACCCTAGTACCTTTGTGAAAATCCTTGGAGCAGTGGCTAATCCGAAAGGAAGCGCCACGAACTGGTAATGCTTGTCCAGGAATGCGAACCTTAGGAACCGATGATGTTCCTTGTGGATAGGAATATGTAGATACGCATCCTTTAAATCCACCGTGGTCATGAATTGACCTTCCTGGATGGAAGGAAGAATTGTTCGAATGGTTTCCATTTTGAACGATGGAACCTTGAGAAACTTGTTTAAGATCTTGAGATCCAAGATTGGTCTGAACGTTCCCTCTTTTTTGGGAACTATGAACAGATTGGAGTAGAACCCCATCCCTTGTTCTCCTAATTGAACAGGATGAATCACTCCCATTTTTAACAGGTCTTCTACACAACGTAAGAATGCCTGTCTTTTTATGTGGTCTGAAGACAACTGAGACCTGTGGAACCTCCCCCTTGGGGGAAGCCCCTTGAATTCCAGAAGATAACCTTGGGAGACTATTTCTAGCGCCCAAGGATCCAGAACATCTCTTGCCCAAGCCTGAGCGAAGAGAGAGAGTCTGCCCCCCACCAGATCCGGTCCCGGATCGGGGGCCAACATTTCATGCTGTCTTGGTAGCAGTGGCAGGTTTCTTGGCCTGCTTTCCCTTGTTCCAGCCTTGCATTGGTCTCCAAGCTGGCTTGGCTTGAGAAGTATTACCCTCTTGCTTAGAGGACGTAGCACTTTGGGCTGGTCCGTTTCTACGAAAGGGACGAAAATTAGGTTTATTTTTGGCCTTGAAAGGCCGATCCTGAGGAAGGGCGTGGCCCTTACCCCCAGTGATATCAGAGATAATCTCTTTCAAGTCAGGGCCAAACAGCGTTTTCCCCTTGAAAGGAATGTTAAGTAGCTTGTTCTTGGAAGACGCATCAGCTGACCAAGATTTCAACCAAAGCGCTCTGCGCGCCACAATAGCAAACCCAGAATTCTTAGCCGCTAACCTAGCCAATTGCAAAGTGGCGTCTAGGGTGAAAGAATTAGCCAATTTGAGAGCATTGATTCTGTCCATAATCTCCTCATAAGGAGGAGAATCACTATCGACCGCCTTTACCAGCTCATCGAACCAGAAACACGCGGCTGTAGCGACAGGGACAATGCATGAAATTGGTTGTAGAAGGAAACCCTGCTGAACAAACATCTTTTTAAGTAAACCTTCTAATTTTTTATCCATAGGATCTTTGAAAGCACAACTATCTTCTATGGGTATAGTGGTGCGTTTGTTTAAAGTGGAAACCGCTCCCTCGACCTTGGGGACTGTCTGCCATAAGTCCTTTCTGGGGTCGACCATAGGAAACAATTTTTTAAATATGGGGGGAGGGACGAAAGGAATACCGGGCCTTTCCCATTCTTTATTTACAATGTCCGCCACCCGCTTGGGTATAGGAAAAGCTTCTGGGAGCCCCGGGACCTCTAGGAACTTGTCCATTTTACATAGTTTCTCTGGGATGACCAACTTGTCACAATCATCCAGAGTGGATAATACCTCCTTAAGCAGAATGCGGAGATGTTCCAACTTAAATTTAAACGTAATCACATCAGGTTCAGCTTGTTGAGAAATGTTCCCTGAATCAGTAATTTCTCCCTCAGACAAAACCTCCCTGGCCCCATCAGACTGGTTTAGGGGCCCTTCAGAACCATTATTATCAGCGTCGTCATGCTCTTCAGTATCTAAAACAGAGCAGTCGCGCTTACGCTGATAAGTGTGCATTTTGGCTAAAATGTTTTTGACAGAATTATCCATTACAGCCGTTAATTGTTGCATAGTAAGGAGTATTGGCGCGCTAGATGTACTAGGGGCCTCCTGAGTGGGCAAGACTCGTGTAGACGAAGGAGGGAATGATGCAGTACCATGCTTACTCCCCTCACTTGAGGAATCATCTTGGGCATCATTGTCATTGTCACATAAATCACATTTATTTAAATGAGAAGGAACTCTGGCTTCCCCACATTCAGAACACAGTCTATCTGGTAGTTCAGACATGTTAAACAGGCATAAACTTGATAACAAAGTACAAAAAACGTTTTAAAATAAAACCGTTACTGTCACTTTAAATTTTAAACTGAACACACTTTATTACTGCAATTGCGAAAAAATATGAAGGAATTGTTCAAAATTCACCAAAATTTCACCACAGTGTCTTAAAGCCTTAAAAGTATTGCACACCAAATTTGGAAGCTTTAACCCTTAAAATAACGGAACCGGAGCCGTTTTTAACTTTAACCCCTTTACAGTCCCTGGTATCTGCTTTGCTGAGACCCAACCAAGCCCAAAGGGGAATACGATACCAAATGACGCCTTCAGAAAGTCTTTTCTATGTATCAGAGCTCCTCACACATGCGACTGCATGTCATGCCTCTCAAAAACAAGTGCGCAACACCGGCGCGAAACTGAGGCTCTGCCTATGATTTGGGAAAGCCCCTAAGAATAAGGTGTCTAAAACAGTGCCTGCCGATATATCTTATCAAAATACCCAGATTAAATGATTCCTCAAGGCTAAATATGTGTTAAAAATGAATCGATTTAGCCCAGAAAAAGTCTACAGTCTTAATAAGCCCTTGTGAAGCCCTTATGTACTATCTTAATAAACATGGCTTACCGGATCCCATAGGGAAAATGACAGCTTCCAGCATTACATCGTCTTGTTAGAATGTGTCATACCTCAAGCAGCAAGAGACTGCTCACTGTTCCCCCAACTGAAGTTAATTCCTCTCAACAGTCCTGTGTGGAACAGCCATGGATTTTAGTAACGGTTGCTAAAATCATTTTCCTCATACAAACAGAAATCTTCATCTCTTTTCTGTTTCTGAGTAAATAGTACATACCAGCACTATTTCAAAATAACAAACTCTTGATTGAATAATAAAAACTACAGTTAAACACTAAAAAACTCTAAGCCATCTCCGTGGAGATGTTGCCTGTACAACGGCAAAGAGAATGACTGGGGTAGGCGGAGCCTAGGAGGGATCATGTGACCAGCTTTGCTGGGCTCTTTGCCATTTCCTGTTGGGGAAGAGAATATCCCACAAGTAAGGATGACGCCGTGGACCGGACACACCTATGTTGGAGAAAAGGTACATTTTTAATCAAGACGGCTGCTTTGTAAACTTTGATGAATGAAAGTGCCCCTGTTTTTAATAGTATTTTTAAAAAGCGGGCTTTCATTAACCAAAGTTTACCTTCACTTTAAACCAAGTCTGAGCATTTGTAATTAAAAGTGACAGTAAAGGTAAAATTTGAAATAGAAGTAAAATGGAAAATTTTTAAAAGAGAGAGTAAACAAATAAATAAATGCCTATGAAATATTATCCAGAGAATATGCAGATGTTTTATATTAGTTGTTTAAAAAGTGAATAATCTGTATAAAGGTGTCCCAGAAAGCAGTGGATGCTACCATGTTGTAACCCAGGTTTCCTTTATCTTCTGTGCTAAAGCCAATTAGGGAAAGCTATATGTTGGTCAACCAAGTCGAAGGTCAGTTTTTCCATTTCTAACAGAAAAGGCAACAATTTTCTGAATTAAATTACAAGACAAAAGGGACCAAATAAATAAGATTTTTTTTTTTTAACTAAAAATAATTAAACATTTTATTGATTTATTACAATTTAAAAGTTTGATGTGTCCCTTAAATTTTCTAAATCTTGTTTCCCTACAGAAGCCGTGCATTTGTAATGTTGCAATGTGTAGTACATTGTAATTGTTTTCTTTAATAAACTTGTTAATTACTGACAGACCATGTTTATCTTTTCTTTTTTTTTTTTATTTAAAGCCGGTGTTACTGTGTATGTGATCATGTATAAGTGTGCATGCAGGTGTGTGCAAGAGTGTCAACGCTGTAGCCTGATTGGCTGAAAAGACCCAATGCGTGTAGTTTAAAATCAATGACCATCTATGTGCGTTTTGTTCAATAAGTTTCATAAACTGTAACTATACAGACTTCTTGGAGCATAAATTTTTTTATTTTGCATTTTAAGGATCCATTTATGTTTGTTTTAGGACTAATCAACATCATAGCTATATTTCAGCACTACTGAATATTTTTCTTATAATATTACATTTCCTATTTAGTTGTGAGTTCATCCCAATAAATTCATTAATTACGTTTATGACACCGGCATCATTTCTTGTCTTGATGGTTTCTTGGATATGACATATTAACAAAACACGGACATAAAGTGCGACAGTTTGTAAAACACATATACAAAAAGCAAACGAGAAAATGGTGTACCCAGATAAATAGTTACAGTGAATGTTCGTTTAACGTAATAATCCTTATGTTTCTGTTTTAGCCCGAGAGATAAATGTAATCGTGTGTTGAACCTAAGTGTGTTTACAAATTCCTTAACAGAGGGGTTAAACGTTTATTTCAAACTGAGGAATCAGCAACAAACTTGTTCGAAGCTGAACAAAGGCGCTTGAGGGTGTGCATGAGGTGACATATTTATTCATATAGACTGGTTTTATCAATTTCCTTGTTGCGTAAAACAAGGTTATAAATAAATACATATTATCAATTACTGTATGCCAATGTTACTACTTCTGTAGCAGCCTCTTATATATGTGCACATAAGGCCAGACATCAAGACAAGGGACTGGTGAATTTGTCCGTTAAAGCAGCATAAAAAGTCCCAACATTAAAGGGACATTAAACAGCTGAGTACAACTACAATAGCACGGTTACTACTTTATGCTATTGTTCTCTCTCTCCTGTACATGCAGCTCTATTTAAAACCGTTCTCTTATTTTAACACATTACAGAACCCAGTTGGTAAAGCTGTATATTTTATACTGGTTTCCGCCATATTGTAGCTCATGTATTGTTGCATCCTGTGATAGGAGCATTCTACTTTCACAGATTTGGCTTTTCACAGCTGTACCTTGCACTTCCCTTTAGCCCATACAATAGAAAGTTTTTTTGAACAGTTTAAAAAATGAAAAACAAATATAAGCACCAAGATGGCGGCGCCCAGTGTGAAGATGCAGCGCTTCACTAACTAATACTTGTAAGGGGTTAGAATAAGAGAATAACATTGAAGACACAGAGAAAAACAATATCATGGTGAGTCGTAACCATTCTACTGTACTTGTACTCACCAGTTAAAGGTCCCTTTAATAAGTTATATGGCAATGAGTTAAAATGCACTAACTTACCTTATACAAAGGTTCAGTACTCCATTTCTTGAAAACACCAAAGGCACTGCAGCCTACCCATGGATTACTCAAATATCAGCTTTGGCTGTGAGTGCAATTCACCCTATTTTTACCATATATATGGAAGGACTTCTGAACCTTTAAGTGAAGTTTAACAAAAACTAGAAGCCATAATGTGTTTTTTGTTTGTTTTTTTGCAACTGTTTAAACTGGGTAACCAATAGACATGTACCAGAATAAGCTGCTTTAATATTAAAGGGATATTAAAATAATTTCTATATGCACAGTATATTTACCAGACTGGAAAAATACTACACATATAAAAAAAAAAACAACAATTTTTTGTTAGCATTGAAAATACAGAAAAAGTGGGCAGAATAAATAAAATTAAGTTTTTTTTACAATGCATATTTTAAATCAAATGTCTCTTCAGTTTAACATCCCTTTAATTACAGGTTTATTAAGCAGAGGAAATACTGAAGCAAAATGAAAGAAAGAGAGAAAAACCATAAAAGACAAACACAGAAGAGGTGTTAAAGAAGTATTAGAAGATAAACAGATTCTCACCCAGAATAACACTGTAGTTCCCGAGAAGCAGAACCGAACAGCCTTGCTAGTTAGAGGCAGAAAAGGCTCCGTTTCCTGAAACAGTGAAGCGAGCAAGGCCACAATTCACCATCAAATAAAAAACCACTTGCCACATAGAAGAAAAGACATCTCCAGATACTGCGTGAAAGGAAAAACAACCACCAGACAAAAGCCATCCCTGTTGGGGATTCATTTTCATTGCTTTGTGTCAAAAAAACATCTACAGTATGAATAGTGATGGTCTTAGAGTTATTGACCACAACCAGAGCCATTTAACAGTAAGTTAGCTACACTTCTGAGAGGATATATGGGGGTGCTAGATGCAAATTTGGGACAAACACTAAATTCTGCTAAAGCTAAGGTATATGTCAATATTAAAGTGATTGTAAAGTTTAATGAATAAGCGCCCGGTATCTAAAAATACTCTAAAAACAGGGGCACTTTCATTCATTAAACTTTACAATGAAGTTTCCTTTTTTAAATACTTACCTTTCTTTATGGGAAAAAAACAGTGATCCTCCGCCCGCTTTTCCTGCTGTAGTTGGCTTCCTCCACTCATTGCGTGGCCCCACGTGTTAGTCAGCAAAGGGGACACACAATGAATGGAGGAAGCCAGATTCGTCATTGCTGTGCTAACTAAGGCAGGAGCAGAGAATTGCCAGTCTGTTTTCCATAAAGAAAGGTATTTAAAAAAAAGAAGAAGCTTCATTGTAAAGTTTAATGAATAAAAGTGTACTTTTAAATACCGGACACATTAATTTAAATTAATAATCACTTTAATTTCTAAGGGAATCTTAACACCTAATAACATTTGAGAAGATAATAGAGGGAAAGTAAACAAATTAATTGGATAGAACATTAGTTTTCTTGGTATCCTTTGTTAAACACTAACCTAGGTGAGCTCAGGAGTGCGCACGTGCCTTAAGCCAACTGGCAGCAGTGTTTTCAACATTGTTTATAGCAATGGTATACATCGTTATAAACATTACTGCCATAAAATGCTATACACACACTCTTAAGCTCCTATCAGCCGCCTAGGTTTAGTCTTCAACAAAGAATACCAAGAGTAGAAAAGAAAGTTGATAACAGAAGTAGACTTGAAAGTTGGTTAAAATTGGTTGTTCTGCCTGAATGATAAAACTAATTTTGACTTTACTGTCCTTTTAAGCTATTAAGAATGACAAAATGGGTGTTAGGATTTTTTTCTTTAATGATGCAGATAGAAAGCTGCTTAAAATTGCAAGCTCTAATTTACTCCTATTATCAAATTTTCTTCGTTCTCTTGCCATCTTTATTTAAAAAGCAGGAATGTAAAGCTTAAGAGCCAGCCCATTTTTGGTTGATAACCTGGGTTATGCTTGCTTATTGGTTTGCTAAATGTAGCCACCAATAAACAAGCGCTATCCAGGGTTCTGAACCTAAAATGACCTGCCTCCTAAACTTTAAATTCATGATTTTTAAATAAAGATAGCAAGATAATGAAGAAAAATTTAGTAAATTAGAAAGTTGCTTAAAATTGCTGCTGAATCATTAAAGAAAAAAAAAGGGGTTTAGTATCCCTTTAAGTATAAGCACAAAGACTCTACAAGTTCCTGGAACAAAATATTATACCATTGAGAACTGTTGAATCTTTGACTGATAAACATAAACTTGAACTACAAAAGAAAGGCTGGGATGATTCTTTAAGGTTGTCTAGTAATAAAATCATGCAGGTATCTATGTCTGGTTTGCATGTCTGTGGAATTTGCCTACGCCGATTTCTATAACACAGGGATGGCTCGCAAAGTGGGTGTAATTAACCATTTCTCGCAGTAACAAGGTAGTAACACCACCAATCTTCACCTTACAACATTGCAATAAAAATAGCAACACAATGTTAATCTGGTTAGTTTCCATTTTTTTTTTATAGGACACTTTGCATCCAACCTCTCTTCTTACCCAAAATACTATTGACATCCAGCACAAGAAGAGTTTCGAAAGGAGATTTACTTTGCTTCGTTTTACAACCAGTTCTATTTCCTATAAATGCAGAAACGCTAATGTGTAACAAATTGGTTCGAAATACCAAATAACAGATCAGCATTGTGGTCCGTGGGAAACCAGAAAAATATAAAATAACAGAAGTGTTACATTAGAGTATGCAAAAGAATATTCTGAAAGCTAAATATGTAAGTTCTTTAAAAATGTATCTCATTCTAAAAGTACACACACATCCGAACAGTTTAGAACGTGAAAAGCTGGTTTATGGACAAGTTTTTCTTTTATACATGGCCTTAAGTAACACAATGTGTTAGTTATTATTGCAAAAATACCTGCAAATTAAAAAGGGAAAACCGGTTATACAAAAGAGATTCCTTTCATAAAATTCCTTGCAATTACATATATACTGACACCTAGATTACGAGTTTTGAGCGCTATAGGGTAATTTACAAACGCAACAAAAGTTGGGTATAAGAATAGGAATACCGGTAATTTTTATTATTTTTGATCATTTATTGAGTTGTGTAATGTATTTTTTTAGGGGGTGTTTATCTTTTGTAGCAAAAGAGCTGCTTAACTTAGGGCAGTGCCCTACAAAAGGCCCTTTTAAAGGGCCCTTGGTAGTTTATTTTAGATTAGGCTTTTTTTATTTTGGGGTGTAATTTTTTTTTATTTTTTTTTTAAAGGGTATTAGAATAGGAATAATTTTAAATTTTTTGGATAATTTCTTTTTTTTTTTTTTTTTTTTGTAATGGTAGGTTTTAGTGTAAGGTAGCTTAGGTTTTATTTGACAGGTAATTTTGTATTTACTTTAACTAGGTAGTTATTAAATAGTTAATAACTATTTACTAACTAGTCTACCTAGTTAAAATAAATACAAACTTACCTGTGAAATAAAAATAAAACCGAAGATAGCTACAATATAACTATTAGTTATATTGTAGCTAGCTTAGGTTTTATTTCACAGGTAAGTTTGTATTTAGTTTTAAATATGAATTATTTAGTTAATAATTGTAAGTTTAATTTAGCTCTATTTTAATTAAAGTTAGGGGGTGTTAGGGTTACATTAGGGTTAGGTTTAGGGGTTACTAGTTTAAATTAGTTTATTGCGATGTGGGGAGCTTTCGGTTTAGGGGTTAATAGGTTTATTAGAGTGGCAGCAGTGTAGGGGTTAACTTAAGTATAGTGGCGATGTTGGCGGATGGCAGATTAGGGGTTAATGATATTTAAATAATGTTTGAGATGAGGGAGGGCAGTGTTTTAGGGGTTAATAACTTTAGTATAGTGGTGACAATGTCGGGGAGCGTCAGAATAGGGGTTAATAAATTGTATTAGTGGTGGGGATATCAGGAGCGGCAGATTAGGGGTTAATGAATTTAATTTAGTGTTTGCGATGCGGGAGGGCTCGGTTTAGGGGTTAATAGGTTTTTTATGGGTGTTAGTGTTCTTTTTAACACATTAGTTATTACAGCTTTGTAGCATAAAACTCTTAACTACTGACTTTAGATGGCGTTACGGATCTTGTCGTTTTAGGCTGTAACGCTCGCTTTTTAGCCTCACCACAAAACTCGTAATGGCAGCGCTATGGGAATCCCATTAAAAAAAGTAATTTTTACGAGTGAGGTACTGACGTTGCATTACAGGCTAAAAGGCTTGCAGTACAGCTATACCGACAAGACTTGTAATGGCTGCTGTGCTGTTTTAACGCTGAAAATACTATATTTTCAGCGTTAAAAGACGAACTCGCAAACTTGTAATCTAGCTGTTAGTGAATTAAAGGCACAGTCTACTTGATTTTATTTATGGTTTAAAAAGATAGATTATGTTCTTACTACCTATTCCCCAGCTTTGCATAAACAACGTTCTATTAATGTACTTTATAACCCCTAAGATTGCCTGTTTCTAAGCCCCTGCCTGCCGCCTCTTATCAGTGCTTTTCTTTAGCTTTTTACATTCTTGCACACAGACCGCTCTAGTTCATGTGTGCCATACATATAGCATTGTGCTTATTTCTGTGGAGTTATTTATGAGTCAGCACTAATTGGCTAAAATGCAAGTCTGTAAATAGCACTGATATAAGGGGGCAGAGGCTTAGATACAAGGTAATCACAGAGGTAAAAAGTATATTAATATAACTGTGTTAGTTACGCAAAACTGGGGAATGGGTAATAAGGGAATTGTCTTTTTTTAAACAATAACAATTTTCAAGCAAACTGTCCCTTTAACTAAGGAAGCACACTAGTGATTAGTGGAGTCCCTCACAGAATTCTATTACCTGAGGAAAATTATACAGCAGTGCTATCTGAAATGAGTAACGTAATGTTATCATTCTACCGTTTGTGCAATAAACATTAACCACTCACACATAGCAGCAATGAGAGTGGTATGGAATCGCTATACACTGTGCGCCAACAGTGTTAGAGCTCCGTACCTCTTGCATTTGTGTGATTCACTTTTAATCTTGGCCTGTGTGTAACAAACTAAAAAGGGGTTAAGTCGCACTCAGACGCCACAAGCAATGGAGCATTCTAGTAGAACCCATTTTTTTTTTTATGGAAAACATTTTTCTATTGTTAGTTTAAAAAAAAAATGCCTAAACCCTTATAGATCATAACTTAATAGACTCTACTACTCCTAACCAACCGAATTTTTACATATGGCGCTTGTAAAGCACATTTTTGACATAACATGAACGTTCAACTCCATACATAAAAGCATGTGGTTTTAATAGCATCAAGTAATCAAGTGCTTTACATGACAATTTATATACAATGCATTGTGATGGGTGTAATATAAACATAATGCCAGGCTTGTAATATCAGCATTTAAATTTCTACCGAGACATCCATACTTACCCAGTCTCCCAGCTCACCATTGGTTTTTTTTGTTTGTTTGTTTGTTTTTTTAAATGTTCAGAAGCAGGGAGGTACAGACAATCAGAAGCTGAGCTGCTCGCTGCTACTAATAGTAATTAAGGACAAGCCTTGTTGAGTATTCAATGACAGGTCTTGTTGTGTATGCAAGACTTGTCTCTGCTTACTATATCAAGGGCTCATTGAATGTAGCATGTGCCTTCATTTTCAATAGCTGCACCATGTACCTTCCCACTGCAGTTATTTAAAGGGACACTGAACCCAATTTTTTTCTTTCTTGATTCAGATGGAGCTTGAAATTTTAAGAAACTTTCTAATTTACTCCTATTATCAAATTGTCTTCATTCCCTTTGAATCTTTATTTGAAATGCAAGAATGTAAATTTAGATGCCGGCCCATTTTTGGTGAACAACCTGGGTTGTCCTTGCTGATTGGTGGATAAATTCATCCACCAATAAAAAAAAGTGCTGTCCAGAGTCAACCAAAAAAGTGCTGTCCAGAGTCTGAACCAAAAAAAACCTTAGATTACTTTTTTTTTTCAAATAAAGATAGCAAGAGAACGAAGAAAAATTGATAATAGGAGTAAATTAGAAAGTTGCTTAAAATTGCATGCTCTATCTGAATCACAAAAGAAAAAAAAATAGGTTCAGTGTCCCTTTAAGAGAAGGGGGGGGAAAGGAGGACTGGCGAGTGGGACATACTGGACATAGGGTAAGCGTGCGTACACAGGGGGAGGGAAGACATACACATTTGGCTATTTTGGGCTGATCTGAATGCAGGGAATGGCAGGCACAAGCAAAATTCTGTAATTGTTGGAGCTGGATTTATTCTTGTGAAAGTGCAACACACAAACATCTGGATTTGCACAGATCTTAGTGTGTTGCGCTTTCACAAGAATAAATCTGCCTCCGAAAATTGCAGAATATGGTTTGCAGCTGCCATCTTCGCCACTCAGAACGGCCAGAAATAACCGAATGCACGTCTAGTTTTCAGATATCCTAATTGATTTACGATATGGGAAAAGGCTGGTTATATTTAGAAAACCATTCTAAAATTTAAAAAAAAAAAAAAAATACTTTAATATGCTGACTTTTGTGTCCCTTTAACAGATGGTCTCATAATTTTTGGTCTGCATATTTCAACCCTATATATGGTTTGTAAAATGATATATGGCAGCATATTTCAGCTTCAAAAGGATTTTAAACACAATTTTTTTCTTTCACGATTCAGATAGAGCGTTCAATTTCAAGCAACTTTCTAATTTACTCCTATTGTCAACTTTTTCTTTGTTCGCTTGGTATCTGATTAAAAATAGTACGAATGCAAGCATAGGAGCCGGCCTATTTTTGGTTCAACACCCTGGGTAGTGCTTGCTGATTGTTGGCTACATTTAGCCATCAATCAGCAAGCGCTACCCAGGTGCGGAACTAAAAATGGGCCAGCTACATTCCAGCTATTTCAAATAAAGATACCAAGGAAAAGAAGAAAAACTGATAATAGGAGTAAATTAGAAAGTTGTTTAAAACTGCATGCTCCATCTGAATCATGAAAGAACAAATTTGGGTTTCATATCCCATTCAAAAAAACATATTGTGCACTGGTCACTGGTACATGCAGCATTAGAATGCACAAGGGTAATAGTAGCTATTGCAAAAGCAAAGAACTTTTCACAAGATGCATTTGTGTAATCAAATAATTCCCCTTTTATGTGCCTTTAATACACTGCAAGCAGATGAAAAGCTTAGCAGTTAAACCTAACTCTAGAACATGCGATAGGAATTCCCAGTATGTGTAGCACAAACATTACCTGAGTCACAGGATTCTTCTTCCTTTTCGTACATTTGGCTTCGTATTCTGGTCTAAGTTGAAGCTGCTGCTGTTCTTCCTCAAAATCAACCAAATCCCATTCATACTCCAGCCTGGCCTGTCTGCGTTTCCAAAACTCCAAGAACAAAGTTACTGAAATAGCATATGAGTTAGAATGTAAACTTGCGCAACTGGGAAGCAAAATATTAAAGAAAACCTTAAAGGGACATGAAACCCAAAAATGTTTTCATAATTCAGATAGACATCGTTTTAAACAACATTTTAGTTTACTTCTATTATTTAATTTGCAACATTCTTCAGATATCTTTTGTTGAAGAAATAGCAATGTACATGGATGAGCCAATCACATGAGGCATCTATGTGCAGCCACCAATTAGCAGCTACTGAGCCTATATAGGTATGCTTTTCAACAAAGGATATCTTGAGAATAAAGCAAATTAGATAGTAGAAGTAAATTGGAAAGTTGTTTAAAATTACATGCGTTTTCTAAATCATGAAAGAAAAAAGTTTGTGTTTCGTGACCCTTTAAGCTTCTTTCAAAACAGCTGTACTAAGTATTGTTGTAGTTAAAGGCACATTCCAATACAAAAATTACATTATATAAATTTATTAGTGCCTATTATTCTTATATTGATGATCGTAAATAATTGTGTTTAAAGCACGTCAAAAATTTGCTGGGTCATTTAACTACTGATCCTGATTGTTTGACCTGCCTCGTCCTGTTGCATTACCGATCTTAGCTTACTATGTCCGATGCAAAGGGGATATAAAAGTAAAAAATTATACCTTCATGATTCAGGATGCAACAAAGCCAGTTTAACCCCTTGGCGACCAACGTTGCCTGTACGTCTGCTGTTGTTAAAAGGGACATGATACTCAATTTCCCTTTCATGGTATAGAGAGAGCAGGCAGTTTTAAACAACTTTCCAATTTACTTCTATTATCTAATTTGCTTTATTCTCTTGGCATCCTTTGTTAAAAATAATACCTAGATAGACTCAGAACCTGTTGATTGGAGGCCGCACATATTATCTCACCCATATGTATTGCTGTTTCTTCAACAGAAGTAAATTAGAAAGGTGCTTAAAATTGCATGTACTATCTGAATCATGAAAGAAAAAAAATTGGGTTTCATGTCCCTTTAAGGGTTTTACTAGCACAGCTTTGCCGACAGTGGCAAAGCTGTGCTATAACTGCATGTGTCATTTCCAGCGCATGTATGTGCGCATCTGAAAGACCGCGGACACTAAACACAGCAAAGTCATTCGCATGATTACTAGATGTCAGAAAAACATAATTTATGCTTACCTGATAAATTCCTTTCTTCTGTTGTGTGATCAGTCCACGGGTCATCATTACTTCTGGGATATAACTCCTCCCCAACAGGAAATGCAAGAGGATTCACCCAGCAGAGCTGCATATAGCTCCTCCCCTCTACGTCAGTCCCAGTCATTCGACCAAGAATCAACGAGAAAGGAGTAACCAAGGGTGAAGTGGTGACTGGAGTATAATTTAAAAGATATTTACCTGCCTTAAAACAGGGCGGGCCGTGGACTGATCACACAACAGAAGAAAGGAATTTATCAGGTAAGCATAAATTATGTTTTCTTCTGTTATGTGTGATCAGTCCACGGGTCATCATTACTTCTGGGATACCAATACCAAAGCAAAAGTACACGGATGACGGGAGGGATAGGCAGGCTCATTATATAGAAGGAACCACTGCCTGAAGAACCTTTCTCCCAAAAATAGCCTCCGAAGAAGCAAAAGTGTCAAATTTGTAAAATTTGGAAAAAGTATGAAGCGAAGACCAAGTTGCAGCCTTGCAAATCTGTTCAACCGAGGCCTCATTCTTAAAGGCCCAAGTGGAAGCCACAGCTCTAGTGGAGTGAGCTGTAATTCTTTCAGGAGGCTGCTGACCAGCAGTCTCATAGGCTAAACGTATTATGCTACGAAGCCAAAAAGAGAGAGAGGTAGCAGAAGCTTTTTGACCTCTCCTCTGTCCAGAATAAACGACAAACAGGGAAGAAGTTTGGCGAAAATCTTTAGTTGCCTGCAAGTAGAACTTGAGGGCACGAACTACATCCAGATTGTGTAGAAGACGTTCCTTCTTTGAAGAAGGATTTGGACACAAGGATGGAACAACAATCTCTTGATTGATATTCCTGTTAGTGACCACCTTAGGTAAGAACCCAGGTTTAGTACGCAGAACTACCTTGTCTGAGTGAAAAATCAGATAAGGAGAATCACAATGTAAGGCTGATAACTCAGAGACTCTTCGAGCCGAGGAAATAGCCATTAAAAACAGAACTTTCCAAGATAACAATTTTATATCAATGGAATGAAGGGGTTCAAATGGAACACCCTGTAAAACGTTAAGAACTAAGTTTAAACTCCATGGCGGAGCAACAGCTTTAAACACAGGCTTGATCCTAGCTAAAGCCTGACAAAAGGCCTGGACGTCTGGATTTTCTGACAGACGCCTGTGTAACAAGATGGACAGAGCTGAAATCTGTCCCTTTAATGAACTAGCTGATAAACCCTTTTCTAACCCTTCTTGTAGAAAAGACAATATCCTAGAGATCCTAACCTTACTCCAGGAGTAATGTTTGGATTCGCACCAGTATAGGTATTTACGCCATATTTTATGGTAAATCTTTCTGGTAACAGGCTTCCTAGCCTGTATCAGGGTATCAATAACCGACTCAGAAAAACCACGTTTTGATAAAATCAAACGTTCAATTTCCAAGCAGTCAGCTTCAGAGAAGTTAGATTTTGATGTTTGAATGGACCCTGTATCAGAAGGTCCTGTCTTAGAGGTAGAGACCAAGGCGGACAGGATGACATGTCCACTAGATCTGCATACCAAGTCCTGCGTGGCCATGCAGGCGCTATTAGAATCACTGATGCTCTCTCCTGCTTGATTTTGGCAATCAATCGAGGAAGCAGCGGAAAGGGTGGAAACACATAAGCCATCCCGAAGTTCCAAGGTGCTGTCAAAGCATCTATCAGAACCGCTCCCGGATCCCTGGATCTGGACCCGTAGCGAGGAAGTTTGGCGTTCTGGCGAGACGCCATGAGATCTATCTCTGGTTTGCCCCAACGTCGAAGTATTTGGGCAAAGACCTCCGGATGAAGTTCCCACTCCCCCGGATGAAAAGTCTGGCGACTCAAGAAATCCGCCTCCCAGTTCTCCACTCCCGGGATGTGGATTGCTGACAGGTGGCAAGAGTGAGACTCTGCCCAGCGAATTATCTTTGATACTTCCACCATTGCTAGGGAGCTTCTTGTCCCTCCCTGATGGTTGATGTAAGCTACAGTCGTGATGTTGTCCGACTGAAACCTGATGAACCCCCGAGTTGTTAATTGGGGCCAATCCCACACAGCAGTGAAGAGAAACGAAACTGTCACAATTAAAGCAAAAAAAAAAAAAAAAAAAACTGCCAAGTGGAAAATAATGCCCAAATATTTATTCACACAGTACCTCAGCCATGTAAACGATTCTACATTCCAGCAAAAACGTTTAACATGATAAATAGTTATTAAAAAGGATTAGTGACCTTTAACAGAGTAGTTCCGGTGAAATACCATCCCCAGAATACTGAAGTGTATACATACATGTCATTTTAACGGTATGGCAGGATTTTCTCATCAATTCCATTCAGAAAATAAAAACTGCTACATACCTCAATGCAGATTCATCTGCCCGCTGTCCCCTGATCTGAAGCCTTTACCTCCCTCAGATGGCCGAGAACAGCAATATGATCTTAACTACTCCGGTTAAAATCATAGTAAAAAACTCTGACAGATTCTTCCTCAAACTCTGCCAGAGAAGGAATAACACGCTCCGGTGCTATTTTAAAATAACAAACTTTTGATTGAAGTCATAAAAACTAAGTATAATCACCATAGTCCTCTCACACATCCTATCTAGTCGTTGGGTGCAAGAGAATGACTGGGACTGACGTAGAGGGGAGGAGCTATATGCAGCTCTGCTGGGTGAATCCTCTTGCATTTCCTGTTGGGGAGGAGTTATATCCCAGAAGTAATGATGACCCGTGGACTGATCACACATAACAGAAGAAATGTTATTTCACTATAGAAATCAAACTACCGAAATGTTTTAAAAAAACTGTATCTTTCTTCTACACATATATAAAACCAACAGTTTTATTTATATTTAACGTGTTCATTAGTGATATTGGTAATAGGCTCCAGGGAAAGGTGTGCTCGTTTGCTTTTGATACAACAATTTGTAACAAAGCTAATGTTCCAGGAGTGGATCAAATGAGCAGTGATATTAAAGGGATAGGAAAGTCAAAATTAAAGTGAATGTAAATTTTTATGCTAAAGTGTCCGGCTTTTAAAAATTCGATTAAAAACTGGGGCACTTTCATTCATCAAAATTTACATTTCACTCGTCGTGAAAAAATATTTACCTTTTAAACTTGACAGCTGCTCCAGCTTCCCCCGGTCATCGCAAGCCATTTCTGACGTCAGAAATTATGGATCTGTCATCCTCCAATCACGGCTTCCCCCCCGGGGGAATCCATGTCTGATTCGAAGCCGTGATTGCAGGAAGCCGGATTCCTCATTTTAGACCCAGGAAGAGGCTTTGCGACGGGCAGAGGAAGCTGGAGCGGCTGTCAAGATTAAAAGGTAAGTTTTTTTTCACAACACGAGTGAAATGTAAAGTGCCCCTGTTTTTAATCACAATTTTAAAACCAGGCACTTTAGAATGAAAATTTACAATCACTTTAAACTTGCATGATTCAGATAGAGCATGTAATTTTAGGACACCTTTAAATTCACTTCTATTTTCAAATGTGCTTTGATTTCTCTTAGTATCCCTTGTTAAAAAATAAATACGCACATATACACTAGTGGGAGCTGCTGCTAATTGGTGCCTCTTGTGATTGACTAAATAGATATGTTCAGCTTCCTGTCAGTAGTGCAATGCTGTCCCTTCAGCAAAGGATAACAAGAGAATGAAGAAAATTTGATAATAGAATTAAATTGGAAAGTTGTTTAAAATTGTATTTTCTACCTGAATCATAAAAGAAAATGTTGGGGTTTACTATCCCTTTAATAAACTGGAGGACTGGGCAAATGTGATATAACGTAATATTACCAAGAGCAAAATTATGCATATAGGATCCAAAAACCCAAAGGCAAATTATAGTCTCTATGGTACATTACTTACTGTACTTACACTAAAGAGGAACGGGACTTGGGAATTATTATTTCAGATGATATAAAATGCAGTAGACATTGCAGCAGTGCAGCCAGTAGAATACTTGGTTGCATTGGGAGAGGTATTAGTAGCAGAAATAGCAAGATTCTTCTGTTACTTTGCAGATCACTAGTAAGGCCTCATCTGGAATATTGTGTACAGTTCTGGAGACAATATTTCTGGAAGGATATACATTATCTAGAAACTGTCCAAAGGAGGGCTACTAAAATAGTACATGGTCTAAAATCTAAAAATGTATAAAAAGAGAGACTCCATGATCTAAATATGTATAGTTTAGAGAAGAGAAAGACATGATATAAACCTTCAAATATATGAAGGGACTTAAAGGGACAGTCAACACCAGAATTTTTGTTGTTTAAAAAGAAAGATAATCCCTTTATTACCCATTCCCCAGTTTTGCATAACCAACACAGTTATAATAATACACGTTTTACCTCTGTAATTATCTTGTATCTAAAGCCTCTGCTGACTGCCCCGTTATTTCAGTTCTTTTGACAGACATTCAGTTTAGCCAATCAGTGCTCAGTCCTAGGTCACTTTACGTGCATGAGCTCAATGCTATCTATATGAAACATGTGAACTAATGCCCTCTAGTGGTCAAAATGTATTCAGATTAGAGGCAGTCTTCAAGGTCTAAGAAATTAGCATATGAACCTCCTAGTTTTAGCTTTCAACTAAGAATACCAAGAAAACTAAGCAAAATTGGTGATAAAAGTAAATTGGGAAGTTGTTTAAAATTGCATGCCCTATTTAAAACATGAAAGTTTTTTTTGGACTTGACTGTCCCTTTAATAAATTGGAAGCTGAAAGCATTTTCCACAAAAAAAGAAATAGCAAACAAAGGGGTTACAATCTTAAATTAGACGGTAGCAGATACAGGAAAAATGTGAGGAAGCACTTTTTTACAGAAAGGGTGGTGGATTCATGGGATAAACTTCCAATTGAGGTGGTAACGTAATTTGGGTAGACTTGATGGGCCTTTTGTTTCATATCTTCCGTCAAATTTATGTTTCTATAAAAAAATTAATTCTATGTACAGCACAAGTTCATAAAATATTTGCAGAATTTACAAAACGTCTCTGAAGCACTTTATGGCAATTACTTACGTAACAATGTTTGTTGTAATGTTCTACATATAGTGCTCAATACACATGCACACTACTAAGCCTATCTCAGTATGCTCTCATGGAAATAAGCTAAATTCCAACAAAATATGTCAAGACTAAGACATCAATTTGATACTAAAAATTGTAGTCTATTTGAATCATGAAAGTTACATTCAAAAACTCAAGGGTCGATCACATCAAATAACTATTAGTTTTTCTAAAGTTCAGTGTAAGCTGCCAAAAGAAAGTTGTGTAATCTGGGCAGACCTGACACCAGACCAAGTTATAATGCATTAATTCTGCACTCTAAAACAAACTAGTGACTGATCTCATTATGAGATCATATTCCCTGCAAGGAGATACTGAATTAAAAAGGCATTTACAAAGATTTGCCTGAAGAGACCTTAGTGCCCTGGAAGCTAAAAATATCCTCTGTTCTTAGTCATTAACCCCTTGCCTGCCAGTAGGGCTGCCACCGTTTATATAAAAAAATACCTGTCATGTTCATTAGCATCAATTTGCATAAATAATCATACATTAGGAAATAAAGTTGCTAGAACTGATTTAAATGATCATTGGTTTATAATTAGATTATAATTAAAATCCAACCCACTTAGGAGAAGTTTGATCATGATAGCATATTTTCTTCTATATTTTTTTTTTTTTTTTTTTAACTGGACCTTAAAGGGATATTGAACCCAAATTTTTTCTTTTGTGATTCAGATAGAGCATGCAATTTTAAGCAACTTTCTAATTTACACCTATTATCAAATTTTATTCATTCTCTTGGTATCTTTATTTGAAAAGAAAGAATGTAAGTATAGATGCCTGCCCATTTTTGGTGAACAACCTGGGTAGTTCTTGCTGATTGGTGGATTAAATTTAACCGACCAATAAACAAGTGCTGTCCAGCGTACTGAACCAAAAAACAGCTTAGATGCCTTTTTCAAATAAAGATAGCAAGAGAACGAAGAAAAATTAAAAGGAGTAAATTAGAAAGTTGCCAGAGAAGGCGGCGATGAATCACATTGTTTTCTTTAATTCATGAATATAGTTTTTTACATTCCAAAAAGTGTGATCTTATTGACTATACTGTGCTAGCTAGTAGCAATCTCCTTACACATTTTAAGACAAATGATAAAACAGAATTTATGCTTACCTGATAAATTACTTTCTCTTGTGGTGTATCCAGTCCACGGGTTCATCCTTTACTTGTGGGATATTCTCCTTCCTAACAGGAAGTGGCAAAGAGAGCACACAGCAGAGCTGTCCATATAGCTCCCCCTCTAACTCCACCCCCCAGTCATTCGACCGAAGGTTAGGAAGAAAAAGGAGAAACCATAGGGTGCAGTGGTGACTGTAGTTTAAAAATAAAAACCACCTGTCTTAAAATGACAGGGCGGGCCGGGTTCATCCTTTACTTGTTGGATACCAATACCAAAGCTTTAGGACACGGATGAAGGGAGGGAACAAGACAGGTACCTTAAACGGAAGGCACCACTGCTTGCAAAACCCTTCTCCCAAAAATAGCCTCCGAAGAAGCAAAAGTATTGTATTTGTAAAATTTGGAAAAAGTATGCAGCGAAGACCAAATCGCTGCCTTACAAATCTGTTCAACAGAAGCCTCATTTTTAAAAGCCCATGTGGAAGCCACTGCTCTGGTAGAATGAGCAGTAATTGTTTCAGGAGGCTGCTGGCCAGCAGTCTCATAGGCCAGACGGTTGATGCTTTTCAGCCAAAAGGAAAGAGAGGGGGCAGTCGCTTTCTGACCTCTCCTCTTACCAGAATAGATAACAAACAATGAAGTTGTTTGTCTGAAATCCTTAGTTGCTTGTAAAAAGAACTTTAAAGCACGAACCACATCAAGATTGTGTAACAGACGTTCCTTCTTCAAAGAAGGATTAGGACACAGAGAAAGAACAACAATTTCCTGGTTAATATTCTTATTAGACACAACCTTAGGAAGAAAACCAGGTTTGGTACGCAAAACTACCTTATCTGCATGGAACACCAAGTAAGGTGAGTCACACTGTAAAGCAGTGTAAACTCTGAAACTCTTCACGCAGAAGAGATAGCTACCAAAAACAAAACTTTCCAAGATAAAAGCTTAATATCTATGGAATTTAAAGGTTCAAACGGAACCCCTTGCAGAACTGAAAGAACTAAATTCAGACTCCATGGCGGAACCACAGGTCTATAAACAGGCTTGATTCTGACTAAAGCCTGAGTAAACGCTTGAACGTCTGGTACCTCCGCCAGACGTTTGTGTAAAAGAATAGACAAAGCAGATATCTGTCCTTTTAAGGAACTAGCTGACAATCCTTTCTCCAATCCATCTTGCAGAAAAGACAATATCCTGGGAATCCTAATCTTACTCCATGAGTAGCCCTTGGATTCGCACCAACAAAGATATTTTCGCCAAATCTTATGGTAGATTTTCCTGATGACAGGCTTTCCTGATGAGCGACTCAGAGAAACCACGCGTTCAATCTCCAAGCAGTCAGACGCAGAGAAATTAGATTTGGATGTTTGAAAGGACCTTGAAGTAGAAGGTCCTGCCTCATTGGCAGAGTCCATGGTGGAACGGATGACATGTCCACTAGGTCTGCATACCAGGTCCTGCGTGGCCACGCAGGCGCTATTAGAATATGTGTGGAAACACATAGGCCAGATTGAAGGACCAAGGCACTGCTAGAGCATCTATCAACACCGCCTGGGGATCCCGGGACCTGGACCCATAAAGAGGAAGTTTGGCATTCTGACGGGACGCCATCAGATCCAATTCTGGAGTGCCCCATAGCTGAGTCGGCTGGGCAAATACCTCCGGGTGGAGTTCCCACTCCCCCGGATGAAAAGTCTGACGACTTAGAAAATCTGCCTCCCAGTTGTCTACTCCTGGGATGTGAATTGCTGAGAGGTGGCAAGAGTGATCCTCCGCCCACCTGATTATTTTGGTTACTTCCATCATTGCTAGTGAACTCCTTGTTCCCCCTTGATGGTTGATGTAAGCTACAGTCGTGATGTTGTCCGACTGAAATCTGATGAATTTGGCCGCAGCTAGCTGAGGCCATGCATGAAGAGCGTTGAATATCGCCCTCAGTTCCAGAATGTTTATCGGGAGAAGAGCTTCTTCCCGAGACCATAAGCCCTGAGCTTTCAGGGAGTCCCAGACTGCACCCCAGCTCAACGGTTGTTACAATGATCCACTCTGGTCTTCGGAAACACATTCCCTGAGACAGGTGATCCTGAGACAACCACCAAAGAAGAGAATCTCTGGTCCCTTGGTCCAACTGTATTTGAGGAGACAAATCTGCATAATCCCCATTCCACTGTTTGAGCATGCATAGTTGCAGTGGTCTGAGGTGTATCCGTGCAAAAGGGACTATGTCCATTGCCGCTACTAGTCCGATTGTCTCCATGCACTGAGCCACAGACGGCCGAGGAATGGAATGAAGAGCTCGGCAAGTAGTTAAGAGTTTTAACTTTCTGACCTCCTTCAGAAATATTTTCATTTCTACCAAATCCATTAGGGTTCCTAGGAATGGAACTCTTGTGAGGGGGGAGAGAGAACTCTTTTTGATGTTCACCTTCCACCCGTGAGACCTCAGAAAGGCCAATACAATTTCCGTGTGAGACTTGGCTCTTTGGAAAGTCGACGCCTGAATTAAGATGTTGTCTAGGTAAGGCGCCACTGCTATGCCCCGCGGTCTTAGAACCGCCAGGAGGGACCCTAGCACCTTTGTGAAAATTCTGGGAGCAGTGGCCAACCCGAAAGGAAGAGCCACAAACTGAAAATGCTTGTCCAGAAAGGCGAACCTGAGAAACTGGTGATGATCTTTGTGGATAGGAATGTGCAGATAAGCATCCTTTAGATCCACAGTAGTCATATATTGACCCTCCTGGATCATTGGTAAGATTGTCCGAATGGTCTCCATCTTGAATGATGGGACTCTGAGGAATTTGTTTAGAATTTTGAGATCCAGGATTGGTCTGAAAGTTCCTTCTTTTTTTGGGAACCACAAACAGGTTTGAGTAAAAACCCAGCCCTTGTTCCACAATTGGAACTGGGTGGATCACTCCCATTGCATGTAGGTCTTCTACACAGCGTAAGAACGCCTCTTTCTTTGTCTGGTCTGTAGACAGACGAGAAATGTGGAACCTTCTCTTGCCCAGGCCTGAGCGAAGAGAGAGAGTCTGCCCCCTACTAGATCCGGTCCCGTATCTGGGGCTACCCCATCATGCTGTCTTGGAGGCAGCTGCAGGCTTCTTGGCCTGTTTACCCTTGTTCCAGCCCTGGTAAGGTTTCCAGGCTGCCCTGTGTTGTGAAGTATTACCCTCTTGCTTTGCAGCAGGGGAGGATGAAGCGAGACCGCTCCTGAAATTCCGAAAAGGAACGAAAATTATTTTGTTTGTTCTTCGTCTTGAAGGACTTATCCTGGGGGAGAGCATGGCCTTTTCCCCCAGTGATTTCTGAAATAATCTCTTTCAATTCAGGCCCAAAGAGGGTCTTTCCTTTGAAAGGGATGTTCAATAGTTTGGATTTTGACGACACATCGGCCGACCAGGACTTTAGCCATAACGCCCTGCGCACTAAAATAGCGAAACCTGAATTTTTTGCCGCTAACTTAGCTAGTTGGAAAGCGGCATCTGTGATAAAAGAATTAGCCATCTTAAGAGCCTTAATTCTGTCCATAATGTCCTCATATGAGGTCTCCGTCTGGAGCGCATCTTCCAGCGCCTCAAACCAGAAAGCAGCTGCAGTAGTTACAGGAACAATGCACGCTATAGGTTGGAGAAGAAAACCTTGATGAACTAAAATTTTCTTAAGTAAACCCTCTAATTTTTTATCCATAGGGTCTTTAAAAGCACAACTGTCCTCAATTGGTATGGTTGTGCGTTTAGCAAGTGAAGAAACAGCCCCCTCCACCTTAGGGACCGTCTGCCACGAGTCCCGCGTGGTGTCAGGTATGGGGAACATTTTCTTAAAAACTGGAGGGGGAACAAACGGAATACCTGGTCTATCCTACTCCCTAGTTACTATATCCGCAATCCTCTTAGGGACCGGGAACACATCAGTGTAAACAGGAACTTCTAGGTACTTGTCCATTTTACACAATTTCTCTGGAACCACCAAAAGGTTGCAGTCATCCAGAGTAACTAATACCTCCCTGAGCAATAAGCGGAGGTGTTCTAGTTTAAATTTAAAAGCCAACGTATCTGAGTCTGCCTGAGGAGCAACCTTTCCCGACTCTGAAATTTCTCCCTCAGACAGCACATCCCTCGCCCCCTTTTCAGAGCGTTGTGAGTGTATATCGGATACGGCTACTAAAGCGTCAGAATGCTCATAATCTGTTCTTAAAACAGAGCTATCACATTTTGCAGGTAACACGGGCAGTTTAGATAGAAACACTGAGAGGGTATTATCCATAACTGCCGCCAAGTCTTGTAAGGTAAAAGAGTTAGAGGTACTAGGCGTCGCTTGAGCGGGCGTAACTGGTTGTGACACTTGGTGAGAGGTTAACGGGCTAACCTCATTACCTTCTGTCTGAGAATCATCTTGGGCCACATTTTTAAGTGCAACAATATGTTCTTTAAAGCAGTGTTTTTCAACCAGTGTGCCGTGGCACACTAGTGTGCCGTGAGAGATCCTCAGGTGTGCCACGGCAGACTGACAACAGTGTGACATATTTTTTAAACTTTGCTTGTTTTTTACTCCCAGTGCAGGGGTAGTTTGTAGGAGGCATGGCATAACAGCACAATACATACAGTATGTGTGGGTTTGTGTGTATGTGTATATATATATGCTGTATTAGGCTACAATGTGTGATTTTTTTAAAATTTTGGGATGGTGGTGTGCCACAGGATTTTTTAATGTAAAAAAGTGTGCCACGGCAAAAAAAAGGTTAAAAATCACTGCTTTAAAGTGTATAGACATATCAGTACAAGTGGGACACATTCTGAGAGGGGGTTCCACCATGGCTTCTAAACACATTGAACAAGGATTTTCCTTAGTGTCAGACATGTTTAACAGACTAGTAGTAAGACAAACAGGCTCAGAAATCACTTTAATCAAGTAAAAACACACTTTGCAAAAAACGTTACTGTGCCTTTAAGAGATAAAAAATGCACACAATTTTCCAAAACAGTGAGAAATGCAGCAAACTTTTCAAAATTTTCACAGTATGTACCTAAAGCATTGGTAAGATTGCACAACTAGCAAGAAAAACGATTAACCCCTTAATGCCCAAACCGGATCAATAGCAAGCTAACAACCGGTTAAAAAGACTTCAGCACCTTGCCACAGCTCTGCTGTGGCCCTACCTGCCCTTAGGAACCAGATTTGTGGGGGAAAAAGCTTCTTATAGGTCCTCAAACTGCAGCAGGACCCTCCATGTGAAACAGCCTGAAGATCTAGTCAATCTAACTGTGCATCTGAGGACCGAAATTAGGCCCCTCCCACCTTACTCCGGTGCTGTGAGGCCTAAAGAAACACTCCTAAGTGTTAAAATAACAGCCATGTGGGTAACAACCCCTGAAAGAAACCCAAAGGAACCTTCAAAGTGTCTCAAAAAACGATATTTATCAGTAAAAACTGTTTGCCATAAAATAGTGTCAACCAGCATAAATTAGCCCTATTATGTAAGCTTGCAATTCCATACTTAGTCTCTGAATAAAGCTTACCCTTCCCTCATGGGGATCTTATCAGTCCTTTTCTAGCATTAACACAGTCTTGTCTAGAAATAAATGACTGAACATACCTTATTGCAGCCTAACCTGCAAACCGTTCCCCCCAACTGAAGTTTTCTTGTACTCCTCAGTCCTTTGTGGGAACAGCAGTGGATTTTAGTTACAAGAAACAATCAGTAACACTAAGGGTGTGTTACTACTAGGGGGCGCACAGGACCTTATATGATTATTATGTAAATAGGCTAAGAGAGAAGAGAACAAGATATTACATATAATAACTATAATAAAATATACTATACGGAATAATGTAAACAAAAGTGAAACAATTCTTATAAATATGGGACTATGAGAAACATAGGATACAACACAAATAATAACAAATACAGTAATAAGAAATTCCTGAAAGGTTCTTATCTGGAAATGCTGTCTTCTTCTGCAATGTTATATAGATGGTAAATGTCCCAATTGGGGTGGGTATAGTCCCAAATGATGAATGTGATCAAATACCAGGATGATCAATGATCAGGAACACAGATGATGACTGGAGTCAGCTGCTTTGTCAGGGAAATCAGGATCTAAGAGCAAGTTTTCTCTGTGAAAAAAATCACAAAAAGACAAAGGCGCCTCCTAGTGTAATACAGTTGGTGAAAGAGATTTGATAGGTAATCAAAAAGGTACTCACAAGTGGAGCAGCACCCAATTGTGCTAAATCAAACAGACTGGGATCTCACAGTGTCCCAGCTCACTGACACTGCAAGGAAACTGGTTTCTCCAATGTCTTGCCGGACTGACAGAGCTCAGACTCTCACAAAGAGGTTTACATAAAACCAAATTTTATTAATAAAATAAAAATCTCAGTGTCTCATGACACTAGATATTAAAAGAACAAGCAACGCGTTTCTCAGACTGCTGTCTGTTTCATCAGGCTGTGATTTTTTTCACAGAGAAAACTTGATTTTAGTTACAACATGCTAAAATCATCTTCCTCCCTGCAGAAATCTTCATCTCTTTTCTGCTGGAGAGTAAATAGTACAAACCGGTACCATTTAAAATAAACTTTTGCTTGTAGAACAAAAAACTACAAATCAAAGAGAATGACTGGGGGGGTGGAGCTAGAGGGGGAGCTATATGGACAGCTCTGCTGTGTGCTCTCTTTGCCACTTCTTGTTAGGAAGGAGAATATCCCACAAGTAAAGGATGAACCCGTGGACTGGATACACCTTACAAGAGAAATATGTATATATATATTTTTTAATTAATTTTCTATATAAACTGGATGCAAGTATTAAACAAAACTTAAGCACTACAAATTATATGTATCTTAAATCTAAAAAAATATAGATGTTTAAAATACTCACCCCATATTCCCATAAATATTGCAAAAAACAGTGTGGCCACGTTGTCAAATAAATGTGAATACTGCACCAAAAAAGCAATAAATTAGTAAAACATATACAAAACAAATGCAGTATATTTGCTTCAATGGACTGAAAAAGATGTTATTTAGGGCTAGATTACGAGTGAAGCGCTAACAGCTACGTGTAAGCGAAATTTGGTTTTTCGTGGGTGATTGCGCACGTCGGGTTTTCCACTCGTATTAAGAGTTGAAAGTAAACGTGATTACTTGAGCGCTATTGAATTTAACGTGCAACTGGATAACGCGTTCTAAGAGCTCTGGTTGATTATTACATACATTACAGAGTACAGTTACACTCATTAACACTACTAAAAAAATAATAAAAAAATATCTTGTATAAAAAAGTTGCAAGGGTTCAAAAATAAGAGATCTCAGAAAAAAAAAAAAAAAGTCTGCAAAGGGCTTTAACCTAAAGATATATATACATGTCTAATTATGGATATGTATGTATATGTATGTGTGTGTGTGTGTTAAGTAGATAAATTGGGCAACAGGTTATCGAGTGCACGATATTGTAAGTTCAGCATTTTACGCTCGCCGGGTTTGCACAAAAGCAAAAAACTGTTTACTTTCAACTTAAAATACGAGCGCAACCCGACACAAACAAAAAGCTTACTTCTAGTGGGAACGTTAAATACTGCTCCACTTATAATCTGGCCCTTAGGCGGGAGTATTATTTTGTTGATGAAAATTCTTATGGGAGGATGTATGGGACTTTCTAAGAACAGAATTATGTTTAACACTATATAATGTGGATTAACATTTAAGCCTTTTGCAAACATTTTATTGTAATTTCAGGTTCCTTATAAACATTTAGGGCTCCATGTACTAAGCAGTCAGCGAGCTACCCGCAACAAATCTCGCGTCAAAACTCGCAAACTGATATGTACAAAGCCGTCAATTATGTTAAAACTCGCATCTTTAAAATTGCGAGCGTACTTATCCGCCAAACCTCGCTACCGCTCCATTTTTCACTGTAATTAGACACATTTGACCACCAACTCGCCAAAAAACGAATGTACTAAAAAATCTATTTGTCCGCTCGCTACAATTTCCGCTCCCACCTCGCTATTTTTGCCTCGCCACCTTTTAGGTGGCGGGCAAGGTACAAAACAATAGGAAAGTCAATCTAGACGCCAGTCTAGACATATATAAAAGGCAGTAATATCAGCATTGTACTTACAGCATAACTGGCGTCTAATTTGTCTCTCATTTCCATGTACATAAATTGCGCCCAATTTGTCGACTGTAATTAAAGAGTAATCTATTTAAATTTGTATTGTTAGTTGTCAATCTTTATAATTATTTTTATATTAATATTTATATATTATCAGATCCAGATGAAGCCATATCCAAATTGTAAATAAATATTACAAAAATAACGCTCTGTTATCACTCTTCAAAAAATTTTGAACAATAATAAAGTTGTTTAGATAAGTTGAACTTTTATAGGAGCAAAATTCTATTCCCGCGACTACTATGATGTTCGTGACACCTTGCATGTCACGTGTTAATAATTGGCCAGACAATTCAACTGAAAGTTAAGTACCATCAGCTTAGTCGCGGCGAGCGAGGCGTCAAATTTATCAACAATCCGCAACTGCTCGCGGCGGGCTAGACTTGTCTATTTATTGGGGGAATATTAGTACATAGCGACAGCGGACACCATTTCGCCCGCGGCGAGTAACGGCGAGTTTATCCGCGTCTACAATGACGGATGAATTGACGGCTTAGTACATGGAGCCCTAATACTCCGATTGTAAATTACATTTTGATCTATCTCAATGTTTCCTAACATTTATATAGAATATAAAATGATTATTATTTTTGCTTTCCTCACTCACCCGTGACGGCTCACAAGTAGTATTTAGCCTCCAAAATTCACATCTCTTATCACAGAGAGGACACATAATAATCTGTCCCCCAATTTCTGGATCACAAATTTGTTTGCTGCAGAGAAAGAAAAAAAAATATAATAAATATATTTTTCTCTCTTATGTTATGTATCCCACCGTCCCCTATAGTATTTCTAAAATTACCACCTTAAAATAAATACCAACTTAATTATGCCACTAACTCAAAAACAAAGTTTCTTGCTTTAACAAGTCTCAGAGAAATGTATTTATTCATTAAAAGGGACAATCAAGTGTAAACATTCAAGTGTAAATTTTGTTAGAGAATTTTAATTTTTAAATACATTTTCTTCTTATGGATGTGTTTAACTCAAAATGGTGCATACCGCCAGTGTTTAGAGCAGACACACTCAAAATTGGCCCTCCAGAGGTTTTGGAACTACATTTCCCATGATGCTCAGCCAGGAATGTAGTTCCAAAACCTCTGAAAGGCCAATTTTGAGGATATCGGGTTTAGAGCATATGCAGCCCTCCCATTTGTTTAACAGCCATGTCCCCATCTGAAGAGACAAAGGAGTGCAAACTTGACTGTGTATTTAACCTCTTTGCAGAAGAAAACAAAACATTGAGTTTTACACCAGAATGTCCCCTTAATGCAAACATTTTATAAAATAGCAATGTAATATGTGCTTACAAAGCAGTATAATTAAACATCTTACCTACTGTTGCTATCATCCATTGTTATCAAACCGTAGAGGAAACATATGAGGCCAACAATTGCAGCCAAAAATAACATTTCCGTATAGAAACCCAGCCAAGCAAAATAAATACCAATCTTCTCTCCGTAGTATTTTCTAAACAGATAGAAGGGAAAAAAATTGCACCATGTGACACAAGGTCTTAATTATCAAAAAGGCAATAATGATATTGAGAGATACTGTTATCTAACAAAGATGCAAACATTTATCAACTTTTCTTAAAATACCTTAGGTCCATGAATAAAACAGCAATGTGTATGGTTTTAGCATTAAAACTATTTCTATCTCTGCCCCTAAAAATAAACATAAATAAGCAATTTCTCATACGCTTTATACTCCACAGCTTGTATAACAAGTTATTGGAAACACAAGTTAACAGCACACGTCCCTTTAAGACTGACACGTGCACCACTGATTTTAAGTACTACGTACCTATCACCATGCTCAATCAAAATCTGAAAATTCAAGATCACACAATCAAGTCAATGACACTCAATGATTTTTTTTTTAGTATTAATAAAGGAACTTGCTACTAAAGGCTTTGTGGACACATTCACATAAAAATTTACAAGGAAATGCTAAATAACCTTCAAGAAAAACAGAACAAATCATGTTCATACACTTATATTGTCCTTTTCATTTAATGTCATTTCAATAATAGCCCTCAGGACTCACCTAATAAGGTCCAAGGGTTGCTCTTTGTAGAATTGTGCAAACCTTGCCCACTGCATATATAAGGTGAACCTCTCACTTTCACATTTTTCATCCCTCGCTTTCTTCCAATACTGGCACTGAATATATCAGCAAGTAAAAAAAAAAAATCATAATAGAATGTTACTATTGCAAAAACAAAGTATGCTTACCTGATAATTTAATTTCCATTGAGGGGAGGAGAGTCCACGGCTTCATGCATTACTATTGGGAATTAAAAACCTGGCCACCAGGAGGAGGCAAAGACAGTAGGAGAACTATCAGGGTATGAATGGTGCCAGAAGAAGATGAAATTTAGGTCCGCCTCACGGAGATACGGGTGGGAGCCCTGGACTCTCCTCCCCTCGATGGAAATTAAATTATCAGGTAAGCATAATTTATATTTTCCATCTAAAGGGGAGAAGAGTCCACGGCTTCATTCATTACTATTGGTAACATATACCCAAGTTCTTAAAATCCGCTTCCCAGTTGTCCACACCCGGAATGTGAATCGCTGAGAGCTAGCAGTCGTGGGACTCCGCCCACTCCAGGATCCGAGACACCTCCCTCATCACGAGGAAGCTCCTCATACCTCCTTGATGGTTGATGTAAGCCACCGAGGTAATGTTGTCGGTCTGGAATCTGATAAAACTGACCATAGTTTTATCGTAGTTCCAGGATGTTGATCGGAAGGAGAGACTCCTCCCTGGACCACTTTCCTTGTTCCATCCTGGCACCCCAAACAGCTCCCCATCCTGCCAGACTAGCGTCCATGGTCACAATCTCCCAGGACGGTCTCAAGAAGGATGTCCCCATGGACAGTTGCTTCGGACGAATCCACCAAGAGAGGGAGTTCTGAGTCCGAGCATCCATGTATATCTGCTGTGATAGACCCGAATGATCGCCGTTCCACTGTCTCAACATGCACAATTGAAGAGGTGTGATATGGAACCTGGCAAATGGTATGACATCTATGCTTGACACCATAATACCTATCACTTCCATACATTGAGCCACCAACGGGCTTGTGGAGGACTGCAGGGCAAGCTTCATGCGCCACTGATCTGTGAGAAATATCTTCATGGACAGAGTCTATTATCGTTCCTAGGAACTACACCCTGTTGCTGGGAACCAGGGAACTCTTTCCTGAGTTGATCTTCCAACCGTGAGATTGGAGCAGAAGAAGAAGGGCCCTCGAATGATCCTCTGCCAGGCTGAATGACGGCACCTGGACTAGGATGTCATCCAGGTAAGGTACCACCGCAATGCCCTTGGATCTGGCCACTGCAAGCAGCGCCCCCAGGACCTTCGTGAAGACTCTCGGAGCCGTCGCCAGACCAAAAGGAAGGGCCACAAACTGGAAGTTTTGGTCCAGAAAAGCAAATCTTAGGAACCTGAAGTGGTCCCTGTGAATTGGCACATGAAGTTAAGCGTCCTTCAAGTCTACAGTTGTCATGAACTGTCCCTCTTAAACTAGAGGCAGAATAGATCTGATAGTTTCCATTTTGAACGATGGATCACTCAGAAACTTGTTTAAACACTTTAGGTCCAGAATAGGGCAGAACGTGCCCTCCTTCTTTGGAACCACAAAAAGGTTGGAATAGTACTCTAGACCCCTTTCTGCTAGGGGTACTGGTACGATAACCCTGAGAGAGGCAAGATCTCTCACGCACTCTAGAAAGGCCTCTGTCTTCTCTGGTTTTGAAGATAGGTTTGACAGGAGGAATCTGCCCTCGGGCGGATGGGATTTGAACCCTATTCTGTAGCCCTGGGAGACCACTTCTAGAACCAAAGGTCCTAAACGTACTGCAACCATGCGTCTGAGAATAGAGATAATCTGCCCCCTTCATGCTGATTTTGTCTCTGCAAGCTTCTTGCTCTGCTTAGACTTGTTCCAAGATTGTGCCGGCTTCCAAGATCTTTTGGACTGGTCCGCTTTCGCGGTGGGTTGCTGGCATTGGGCCTTGTCCGCACTAAAGGGACGAAAAGTATATCCCTTAGGCTTAGCCTTCTTATCCTGTGGTAGGAAAGCTCCCTTGCCTCCCGTAATTGTGGATATGATCGAATCCAATCGTGGACCGAACAGGATCTTCCCTTGAAGAGGCAGGGACAACAGCCTTGATTTAGAGGTCATGTCCGCAGACCAAGATTTTAGTCACAGAGCCCTGCGCGCCAAATCAGAAAACCTGACACCTTAGCATTCAGGCGAATAATTTGCATATTGGCATCACAACTTCTCAACATGTTTTCCAGCTTTTTATCCATGGGCTCGTTAAACGATTAACTATCCTCGAGGGGAACAGTCATTCGCTTTGCGAGGGTAGATAGCCCCATCCACCTTAGGGATAGTCCCCCACAGCTCAAGCTGAGAGTCCAGAATGGGGAACAGTTTTTTAAAGGAAGAAGAAGGGGAAAAGGACGAACCCAATCGCTCCCATTCATTCTTAATAATATTTGCCATCTTAACGGGAACCGGGAAAGACTGAGGTACTACTCTGTCCTCGTATACCTTGTCAAGCTTAGGAATCGCAGGTTCCTACGGTATCTTAGGTTCCGGAACCTCCAGAGTAGCAAGCACTTGCAGTAGCAGAAAGTGCAAATTCTACATCCTAAACCTATAACCAGGCTCCTCCGCCACAGATTTAGATGACAAAGACTCCGACCCAGAAAGGGCCTCTTCCAAAGAGTCGGAGTGGGCCTTGTCATTGTATAGAGCCTCTGGATCTTCCATCAGCATAGACAAACCCTGGGCCGGGCCGCTATGATGAACCCTATGCTTGCGCTTAGATGGAACACTTTGGAAACCGCTGATTCCAGTTGGTCCGCTAAATCTGGCAGCCAACAAATCTCTCCCAAAGGAGTAATGGTCGGACCCCGGGTGCTGCATGTGCAATCGGAGATGAATGTAGGGAACGCACCTCCGGGGACGAAGAACCCTCAGAGGTGGACGGCTCAGTAGTACTAGACATCCTTTTACTTTTAGATGTAACATTATCAAGGCATGTGGAACATAGTTGAGCAGGCTGATCTACCAGAACCTCCTCACAATAAACACAGGAATGAGACTTTGTTAAGGAGGGAGAGCCTCTAACGCGTCAGAGTCCTTGATCGCTAGCGCTTTAGGGGAGGCTACTTAATTTACAAAAAGGCACCTTTATACCATCAAGGGACGGGGCACTTACCACATCCTAGGACCCGGACTATAGAAACCGTTACGTCTCATGCACCACAGATCAGCAGAGGATAGATGGACACACCCAGTCACATGGAATGCCTGGCAGGACCGCCCCTGCACTAGGGAAAACACGTCAAAAAATGGCCGTGCAAGATTCCCGCAAGTAACCTGAAAATTTCATACATTGCCAGAGCCTCATCTCGCACATAACGCAGCAATGACACAATAAACAATATCATGTGTAAACCCCCACTGTTCAATAATCCCCCTACCAGGAATATTAACCCTTGATTCTGTAAAGATAGAAAGGAGCCACACTGTGACCCTGTCTTCTATGTTATCATTATTAATACAAAACAGAATTTATGCTTACCTGATAAATTACTTTCTCCAACGGTGTGTCCGGTCCACGGCGTCATCCATAACTTGTGGGAATATTCTCCTCCCCAACAGGAAATGGCAAAGAGCACAGCAAAAGCTGTCCATATAGTCCCTCCCAGGCTCCGCCCCCCCAGTCATTCGACCGACGGACAGGAGAAAAAAAGGAGAAACTATAGGGTGCCGTGGTGACTGTAGTTAAAGAAAGAAATTTATCAAACCTGATTAAAAAAACAGGGCGGGCCGTGGACCGGACACACCGTTGGAGAAAGTAATTTATCAGGTAAGCATAAATTCTGTTTTCTCCAACATTGGTGTGTCCGGTCCACGGCGTCATCCATAACTTGTGGGAACCAATACCAAAGCTTTAGGACACGGATGAAGGGAGGGAGCCAATCAGGTTACCTAAACAGAAGGCACCACGGCTTGCAAAACCTTTCTCCCAAAAATAGCCTCCGAAGAAGCAAAAGTATCAAATTTGTAGAATTTGGCAAAAGTGTGCAGAGAAGACCAAGTCGCTGCCTTACATATCTGATCAACAGAAGCCTCGTTCTTAAAGGCCCATGAGGAAGCCACAGCCCTAGTAGAGTGAGCTGTGATTCGTTCGGGAGGCTGCCGTCCGGCAGTCTCGTAAGCCAATCGGATGATGCTTTTCAGCCAAAAGGAAAGAGGGGTAGCAGTAGCTTTTTGACCTCTCCTCTTGCCAGAATAAACGACAAACAGAGAAGACGTTTGTCTGAAATCCTTTGTTGCTTCTAAATAGAACTTTAAAGCACGGACTATATCTAAATTATGTAACAAACGTTCCTTCTTTGAAACTGGATTCGGGCACAAAGAAGGCACAACTATTTTCTGGTTAATATTCTTGTTGGAAACAACTTTTGGAAGGAAACCAGGTTTAGTACGCAAAACAACCTTATCTGAATGAAACACCAGATAGGGCGGATTACACTGCAGAGCAGATAATTCAGAAACTCTTCTAGCAGAAGAAATAGCAACCAAAAACAGGACTTTCCAAGATAACAGCTTGATATCTATGGATTGTAAAGGTTCAAACGGAACCCCTTGAAGAACTGAAAGAACTAAATTTAGACTCCAGGGAGGAGTCAAAGGTCTGTAACCAGGCTTGATCCTAACCAAAGCCTGAACAAAAGCTTGAACATCTGGCACAGCTGCCAGTCGTTTGTGTAACAAGACAGATAAAGCAGAAATCTGTCCTTTTAGAGAACTCACTGACAATCCCTTATCCAAACCTTCTTGGAGAAAGGAAAGGATCCTAGGAATTTTAATCTTACTCCATGAGAATCCCTTGGATTCACACCAACAGATATATCTTTTCCATATTTTCTGGTAAATCTTTCTAGTCACAGGTTTTCTGGCTTGTACCAGAGTATCTATCACAGAATCTGAAAACCCACGCTTAGATAAAATCAAGCGTTCAATTTCCAAGCCGTCAGCTGGAGAGAAACTAGATTTGGATGTTCGAATGGACCTTGTACTAGAAGATCCTGTCTAAAAGGTAGCTTCCATGGTGGAGCCGATGACATATTCACCAGGTCTGCATACCAAGTCCTGCGTGGCCACGCTACCAGCCTGGGAATGAGAGGGAACGGTGGAAACGCATAAGCTAGGTTGAAGGCCCAAGGCGCCACTAATGCATCCACTAGAGTCGCCTTGGGATCCCTGGATCTGGACCCGTAGCAAGGAACCTTGAAGTTCTGACAAGACGCCATCAGATCCATGTCTGGAATGCCCCATAATTGGGTCAATTGGGCAAATACCTCCGGGTAGAGTTCCCACTCCCCCGGATGGAAGGTCTGACGACTCAGGTAATCCGCCTGCCAGTTTTCCACTCCTGGGATGCGGATCGCAGATAGGTGGCAGGAGTGATCCTCCGCCCATTTGATGATTTTGGTCACCTCTCTCATCGCCAGGGAACTCCTTGTTCCCCCCTGAAGATTGATGTAAGCAACAGTCATCATGTTGTCTGATTGGAATCTTATGAATCTGGCCTTTGCTAGTTGAGGCCAAGCCCTGAGAGTATTGAATATCGCTCTCAGTTCCAGAATGTTTATCGGGAGAAGAGACTCTTCCCGAGTCCATAGACCCTGAGCTTTCAGGGAATCCCAGACCGCGCCCCAGCCTAATAGACTGGCGTCGGTCGTGACGATGACCCACTCTGGTCTGCGGAAGCTCATTCCCTGGGACAGGTGATCCTGGGTCAGCCACCAACGGAGTGAGTCTCTGGTCTTCTGATCTACTTGAATCACTGGAGACAAGTCTGTATAGTCCCCATTCCACTGTTTGAGCATGCACAGTTGTAATGGTCTTAGATGAATTCGCGCAAAAGGAACTATGTCCATTGCTGCAACCATCAACCCTACTACTTCCATGCACTGAGCTATGGAAGGCCGTAGAACAGAGTGAAGAACTTGACAAGCGTTTAGAAGCTTTGACTTTCTGACATCTGTCAGGAAAATCTTCATTTCTGAAGAATCTATTATTGTCCCCAAGAAAGGAACTCTTGTCGACGGAGACAGGGAACTTGTTTCTATGTTCACCTTCCACCCGTGAGATCTGAGAAAGGCCAGAACGATGTCTGTGTGAGCCTTTGCCTTTGAAAGAGACAACGCTTGTATCAGAATGTCGTCTAAATAAGGTGCCACTGCAATACCCCTTGGTCTTAGAACCGCTAGAAGGGACCCGAGCACCTTTGTGAAAATTCTTGGAGCAGTGGCTAGCCCGAATGGGAGAGCCACAAACTGGTAATGTGTGTCCAGAAAGGCGAACCTTAGGAACTGATGATGATCTTTGTGGATAGGAATATGTAGATACGCATCCTTTAGATCCACGGTAGTCATGAATTGACCCTCCTGGATTGTAGGTAAAATCGTTCGAATAGTTTCCATTTTGAACGATGGCACTCTGAGAAATTTGTTTAGAATCTTTAAATCCAGAATTGGTCTGAAGGTTCCCTCTTTTTTGGGAACTACAAACAGATTTGAGTAAAACCCCAGTCCTTGTTCCACAGTTGGAACTGGGTATATCACTCCCATTTTTAACAGGTCCTCTACACAATGTAAGAATGCCTGTCTCTTTATTTGGTTTGAAGATAAACAAGAGATGTGGAACCTTCCCCTTGGGGGTAGTGCCCAGGGATCCTGAACATCTCTTGCCCAAGCCTGAGCAAAGAGAGAAAGTCTGCCCCCTACTAGATCCGGTCCCGGATCGGGGGCTACCCCTTCATGCTGTTTTGGTAGCAGCAGCAGGTTTCTTGGCCTGTTTACCCTTGTTCCAGCCTTGCATCGGTTTCCAAGCTGGTTTGGTCTGGGAAGCATTACCCTCTTGTCTAGAGGCTGCAGAGTTGGAGGCCGGTCCGTTCCTGAAATTGCGAAAGGAACGAAAATTGGACTTATTCTTGAAAGGCCTATCTTGTGGGAGGGCATGGCCCTTACCCCCAGTGATGTCTGAAATAATCTCTTTCAATTCTGGCCCAAAGAGGGTCTTACCTTTGAAAGGGATATTAAGCAATTTTGTCTTGGAAGATACATCCGCTGACCAAGACTTTAGCCAGAGCGCTCTGCGCGCCACAATTGCAAACCCTGAATTTTTCGCCGCTAATCTAGCTAACTGCAAAGCGGCATCTAAAATAAAGGAATTAGCTAACTTAAGTGCGTGAATTCTGTCCATAACCTCCTCATACGGAGTCTCTCTACTGAGCGATTTTTCTAGTTCTTCGAACCAGAACCACGCTGCTGTAGTGACAGGAATAATACACGAAATAGGTTGAAGGAGGTAACCTTGCTGTACAAAAAATCTTTTTAAGCAAACCCTCCAATTTTTTATCCATAGGATCTTTGAAAGCACAATTGTCCTCAATAGGAATGGTTGTGCGTTTGGCTAGTGTAGAAACCGCCCCCTCGACCTTAGGGACTGTTTGCCATAAGTCTTTTCTGGGGTCGACCATAGGAAATAATTTCTTAAATATAGGAGGAGGGACAAAAGGTATGCCGGGCTTCTCCCACTCCTTATTCACTATGTCCGCCACCTGCTTGGGTATTGGAAAAGCGTCAGGGTGCACCGGGACCTCTAGGAACTTGTCCATCTTGCACAATCTTTCTGGAATGACCAGGTTGTCACAATCATCCAGAGTAGATAGCACCTCCTTAAGTAGTGCGCGGAGATGCTCTAATTTAAATGTCACAACATCAGGTTCTGCCTGTTGAAAAATTCTACCTGAATCAGAAATTTCCCCATCTGACAAAACCTCCCTCATGGCCACTTCAGATTGGTGTGAGGGTATGACAGAGCAATTATCATCAGTGCCCTCCTGCTCTACAGTGTTTAAAACAGAGCAATCACGCTCTCTCTGAAATGCTGGCATTTTGGATAAAATATTTGCTATGGAGTTATCCATTACTGCCGTCAATTGTTGCATAGTAACAAGCATTGGCGCGCTAGAAGTACTAGGGGTCTCCTGCGTGGGCAAAACTGGTGTAGACACAGAAGGAGATGATGTAGAACTATGTCTACTCCCTTCATCTGATGAATCATCTTGGGCAACCTTACTATCTGTGGCAGTACTGTCCTTACTTTGTTTGGACGCTATGGCACAATTATCACACATATTTGAAGGGGGAGACACATTGGCTTCCATACATACAGAACATAGTCTATCTGATAATCGTTACTGTCTCTTTAAATTTTAAACAGGGCACACTTTATTACTGAATATGTGAAAAACTATGAAGGAATTGTTCAATTTTAACCAAATTTTCACCACAGTCTCTTAAAGCATTCAAAGCATTGCACCCCACATTTCAGGCTGTTAACCCTTAAAATGTGGAAACCGGAGCCGTTTACAGTTTTAACCCCCTTACAGTCCCAGCCCCAGCCTTTGCTGCGACTTCACCAAACCCAGGGGAGTATACGATACCAAATGAAGCCTTCTAGGAACCTTTTCAACTAATTCCAGATCCACACACATGCAGCTGCATGTACTGCTCTCAAAAGTAACTGCGCAGTAATGGCGCGAAAATGAGGCTCTGCCTACTACAGAGAAGGCCCTTCCTGACTGGGAAGGTGTCTAAACCAGTGCCTGACGTAAAAAAACGTTCCCCAAAGTTATAAAGTGTGAATTTCAACATCAAACTGTATAAAATGCCTAAATAAAGCAATCGATCTAGCCCATAAAAGTTTCTACCAGTTTTATAGCCCATATTAAGCCCTTTATTCTGTTTGAGACTAAGAAAATGGCTTACCGATCCCCATGAGGGGGAAAATGACAGCCTTCCAGCATTACACGGTCTTGTTAGAAATATGGCTAGTCATACCTTAAGCAGAAAAGTCTGCAAACTGTTCCCCCCAACTGAAGTTCTCATCTCAACAGTCCTGTGTGGGAACAGCAATCGATTTTAGTTACTGCTGCTAAAATCATACTCCTCTCACAAACAGAACTCTTCATCTTTTTCTGTTTCAGAGTAAATAGTACATACCAGCACTATTTTAAAATAAACTCTTGATAGTAGAATAAAAAACTACAACTAAACACCACATACTCTTCACCATCTCCGTGGAGATGCTGCTTGTTCAGCGGCAAAGAGAATGACTGGGGGGGGCGGAGCCTGGGAGGGACTATATGGACAGCTTTTGCTGTGCTCTTTGCCATTTCCTGTTGGGGAGGAGAATATTCCCACAAGTTATGGATGACGCCGTGGACCGGACACACCAATGTTGGAGAAAATGAAACAATCTTACCAGAATCTACGCCGTGGAACAGGAACACGGCCATTCAAGTGTGACAGGTTAGTAGCCTCGTTCCTGACATGGACTTGAGTGTAGAAAGCAGGCAATGAAACTTGTCAACACTGATTGCCTATGTAGCTGTTAATATGAGTTGTGATGGTTTCGCAGAACGACTCTCCCTGCATTTCCGGACTAACTTTCGACCAGGCTCTCACTGAGAGGCTAACAGGACTACTTAAAACTCCAGTCCCATTGCGAAGAGTACTACCCTCCATAAGAGACTACTCCAAAAACTCCAGCACTCCTCTGCCATCCTCCTGTGACAAAAGGCAAAGAATTACTGGGGGATAAGGGAAGTGGGGGAGGTATGTAAGCCTTTGGGGTGTCTTTGCCTCCTTCTGGTGGGCAGGTTCTTAATTCCCAATAGTAATGAATGAAGCCGTGGACTCTCCCTTTAAATGGAAATAAAAAAATTAGACAATAGTCAAAACTATGAGCTTGTGAGGTCATTACTTTCAAACATTATGCTTCCAAAAAAGCCTAATAACTTGCACCATATTCCACATAATGCAAATGTACACACACAAACATATGCAGAACTGGAAAAGTATTGAAGGTATTACCCATAAACAAAAAAGCCAATCGGGAAAGTTAGGAACACAATATGTGCAAGGCAATTACGGCATGTCATTCTCCTTTGCAAAAAGTTCTATAAGGATATATTATTATTGACTCTGTAAGCAATAACGTTCTTAGAAAAGTACCTACATCATGAAGTGGATAGGCAGCTGTGTATGTTGCATTGTTTAAAAGTCTTTTGATTCCAAACTTTTTCTTCCCTTCCTCTGTTCCATAGTGACAACGTGAGAGAATATAATACACCTAAAATTGAAATATATATTTATAATAAAACAATACATCAAGCCACTGGTAGACACGAGTATTACTACCAATCAAAGTGAAGTAGCAATAGGCCCTGGAGGCTAAATGACAAAGTGGATAAGAAATGGGTCTATAAGAATTGACAGTGCTAAAAAAAAAAAAAGGGAACATCTAGACGAAGGTGGCTTGTTTATAGTCAAGGATGAAGAAAGTACTAAAAAGCATGACGGCCAATAGATAGGTTGCCTAGGATGTTATCTATGTGAACAGTGTGCCATCAGCTGTACTCCCTATGTTTATATAGGTCATTTAAATAAAAACTTTAAAAAATGATATATGTGTGTTTGTGTGTGTATGTATGTATGTGTGTATATATATATATATATATTCAAAATTTCAAACTTTTCATTATTTAATTTGATTTTCCTGTAAATTTAACGCTGAAGATAACAGTGTTATCACTCCTATTGGAAAGGCTGCAAAGTGCGACCATGGAATGCAGAACCCTGACACTACTACATGTTGAACAGTGATTGGTTCATATTTACAGGAGCCAGAGGTGGGACCAAGTAATTGGTTTGCAAGTCACAAGTAAGTCTCGACTTGGAACTTCAATACAAAGACTTAAATCCCGAGTCAAGACAGGCAAGTCCCAAGTCAAGTCCCGAGTAAAGACAAGCAAGTCCATGTCAAGTCTCGAGTCAACAAGGCAAGTCTAGGTCAAGTCCTCAGCTTTAAGATTAAAGTGTTCAACAATACAGCATAAATATGAGAATTTGGTTATACTTTTGTTTGTTGTACTTTATATTACTTTAAACTATAGACTGAGAGCAGCATCTTAGTTTTTCCCAGTTTCACTTTCCATGGACTGCTGACTAGCCGTCCTAGTGTGTAAATTGAATTCCTGGTGAGAAATCTCTTAACCCCTTCACCCAATCTGACGTATGCATATGTCTTGCAGCACTTTGCTCATTGTACCGCAATATGTATATATACAAGTCTTAACGCTGGTGCTTCCTGAAGCTCTCGACTATTAAGTAAGCATCAAGTTCCTGAAGCTTCAGGTATCTGCTGCATATGGAACCGGAGCGCGATGTGTGTTCCGGTTCCATATGAGGTTTGTTGCCTGATCGTTACAGATGGTGACACTGTGTGTGTCACCGTCTGTAACGATAGTTGCTGGTGGGTGGTCAACCCAGTAGCACAGGGGGGAGTGAGTGGGAGGGCCCTACTCTACAGAAAAAATAAATAAAGGGAAAGGGAGGGATGGGGCAGCTACACTACAGAAAAAGTGGTTTGTTTTTTACAAAAAAATGTTTTATAGGTACTGCGCATATAGCTTCCAGTACCTAAGGTGGTGGATATAGTTTAAGGGGGAGGGTTAGGGAGCTGTTTGGGAGGGATCAGGGAGGTTAAAAAAAACAAAAAAAAACAATTTATGTGAGAACTTACCTGATAAATTAATTTCTGTCATGGTGGCGAGAGTCCACGAGATAGTTGATGGGATATACATTCCTAACAGGAGGAGGCAATATTTTCCAAACCTCAAATGCATATAAATACACCTCAGTTTAACGTATAGCCAAGTTAGTGAAATGTATAAGAAGTTAAAACATAAAATCGAGGAACAAGATAAATAATGTGCTTTATACAAAAGAATTCATAACCCCCCAAAAAATGGGTGGGTCTCGTGGATATCAGGTAAGTTCTTATATAAATTAGGTTCTCTTTCATATAGGTGGCGAGAGTCCATGAGCTAGTTACTGATGGGATATAATACCCAAGATGTGAAAGTCCACGAGTAACTAGAGGGTAGAGGGAGAGGAATAAAATAAAAACGGCTATTTCCGCAGAGACATTAAGGGCTCCATGTACTAAGCCGTCAATTCATCCGTCATTTTAGTCGCGGCTAAACTCGCCGTTACTCGCCGCGGGCGAAATGGTGTCCGCTGTAGCTATGTACTAATAATCCCACAACAAATAGACACCTCTAGCCCGCCGCGAGCAGTGGCGGAATATTGATAAATTTGACGCCTCGCTCGCCGCGAATAAGCTGATGTACTTAACTTTCAGTTCAATTGTCTGGCCAATTGTTAACACGTGACATGTAAGGTGTCATGAACGTCATAGTAGAAGCGGGAATAGAATTTTGCTCCTATAAATGGACAAGTTTTCTAAACAACTTTATTATTGTTCCAAAATTTTTGGAGAGTAATTACAGAGCGCTCGTTTTTGAGATCTTTATTTACTATTTCGATATGGCTTCATCTGGATCTGAATCCGCTTCAAAATCCAAGAATCCTCACTTTTCTCATCAGCAAAACGTCGTTTTGATTGATATGATTATTGACTCTTATGATTATTTGTTTGGATGTCGTGTCAAACAGACAAATTTTTCTAGAAGGAAGCAGATCTGGCAAAGGATCAGCGACGCTGTTAGTGCCCAGGGTCCAGGAAAAAAGGATGTCGATCAGCTGAAGAAGCGTTACAACGACATTAAACGCTTCGCCAAAGCTAAATTGGCCAGAGAGAAAAATTCGGCACGTGCTACCGGAGGTGGACCAGCATATGTGGCAGACCTCAATGACTATGAGCAGAAGCTTGTTCAGCGTCTGGGACCGGAGATCATCACTGGCATAACGGATGATTGTGACAGTGATTTAAGAGGTAAATGTACAACATAGTTGACGTAAATGTTCTTTTTAAAGTTATGATAGGTTATTGTCTCCAATATATATTTCTTTAAAATAACATTATCTGACTTCTTACGCTTCAGTATCCTATATGCCATCTAGGCCCCAAATACTGTAATCATTTATGTCGCATATATGTATAAGGGATTGTACAAGCCATTTAGGCCCCAAATACTGTAATCATTTATGTCGCATATATGTATAAGGGATTGTACAAGCCATTTAGGCCCCAAATACTGTAATAATTTATCTCGCATATATGTATAAGGGATTGTACAAGCCATTTAGGCCCGAAATACTGTAATAATTTATCTCGCATATATGTATAAGGGATTGTACAAGCCATTTAGGCCCCAAATACTGTAATCATTTATGTCTCATATATGTATAAGGGATTGTACAATAATAGTATTGTTATACTGCCTTTTTTTTAATGGTCTAACGGAACTAAAGATTTGTTGATTATTACTATAGTGATCCCTAAAGATAACACCCATGTGTTTATTTTCAAACCAGTATTGCATAGAAACCTTAAAGAGATAATGACAATAGAAATAATGTAATTTGAAACTATTAAAATAATATTGTATGTCCGACATTAATCATGAGACTAACCCCAGATCACATGCCTTCTTAAATTTCTGATCTATTGACTTCCATGTTGCGTTATTTCACTATAGAATATTATTGTTAGCATCTTTCAAAATTGTTCTCCGCTTTATAAACATACATTTTTCAGATATAGCTATGCACATAGTTGACGCAGTCACATGAACCATCTATGTGCATCAACCAATGATCATTTACTGTGCCTGTATAGATTTGCTTTTCCTCAAAGTATAAAAATCCAATGAATGCAAAAACATAATACATTTAAATATTTTTAAAAATGCATTTTCTTATGCAATTTGTAAAGGTAATTATTTTTTTTCATGTCCCTTTAAAGGGCCACTAAACCCAAAATCTTTTATTAATGATTCGGATAGAGAATTGAAATTTAAACAACATATTACTTCAATTTTCTAGATATTCTTAGTTGAAGAAAAATAAATACACATGTTGAGCCAATCACACGAGGCTTCTTTGTGCATCAATCAAATGCTTTTCAACAAAGAATATCTATAGAATAAAACAAATTAGATAATATAAGTAAATTATAAAGATGTTTATAACTGCATTCTCTTTCCAAATCATAAAAAAAGGTGGTTGGCATGTCCCTTTAATGATTGAGCCTGCATTCACTGCTGTAATTATTATTATTAACAGTTTTAACTTTCAGTTTCAAATATAAATAAAAATAAACCTAATTTTTTTTTTAATTTTTTTTTTTTTAAGCAATGCCAACAACAGCAGAGCCTGTGAGGAGTAACGAGGTGCCCACTTGTTCTACTTCTTCTTCTGCGGTTTCGAGACCACCCGGTGCAGCTGTTTCAAGACCTTCGGACAGTTTTACACATGGACAATTTATACGCTCATCATCTAATGTTACACACACAACTTCCTCGGCGGACACACTTCCGGATCTAAGGACCAGCACTCCACAAACTGGTGTTGGTAGAGCAACTGGTAAGTACTTTACAAATGAATAATTTCAATGTTGTGTGTTTTATCTCTTTTATCTCTCAATTTTTTTTTTGTAATTTTTTTTTTAAATGTCAAATGTCATTATTGACATATTCTATTTCGAGATCTTGATCATATTGTTTTAAATGAGGATTCTTGTAGAGCATGCATGCTATTTTAATCAACTTTCAAATTTTTTTAAAATTTATCATTATTTTCTTTTTGAGAATTGATCATAGTATTACATAAGAAAGCTGATAGAAATTCCATGCAATATATCTAATTCTCAAAAAGATTATTTTTGCTTCAGTGTCCAGTTAATTGCAAAATACATTTCCATTAATAATTTCGAATATATCGTTACATTGACAAAAAAGCATTTTAATCACTTTTGATTCTTCAACAAAAAACTTTTTCTCAGTTATTAATCATGACAAAACAAAAAATGGAATCAAATGACATATTTACGGTATAAAAAATCTACTTGCTCCATTAACATTGCCAAAGTTGCCCTAATTTTAGAAATTTTTTGTTTGACATGATCTTCTAGACAACTCTGAGTACTTTTGTCTGCAGTCTCAATAGTTGATGTTGAAGATAAATCTGTAGAAAAATAAATGAAAAGCAAAATTTAATTCAATTGTCATATACATATTCAATGTATGATAGGGTTTTTCATCACAAATATTACCTCCTGATGTGCTGTTATCTACGTTATCTACTATATTAGCTTCTACACTTATGTCCACTCCTTTAAAGCTTTCATCTGAGCCAACTCCTATTTGAAATATACAATATATGTATTAGTTAAAACTTGTATTTTCTTAGATTTAAGATTACTGAGTATGAAACATACCTTTATCTACCATCATTGTTGGTAAAACTTCTATCCTTGGTTGAGTATCATCTGAAGTTAATGCTTCAAATATTGTCACACTATCTGGATTTTGAAATTCTTCCATTTCCATACTAGTTTCCATTTCTTCCATGGTAATATCTATGAACGAAATTACAAAGATAGAAAACTATTAAATCAAAAACCTTGTATATATTATTTAAAACAATAATAATAATAATCATTACAAGTGACATAGAAACCAATTTCTAAGTTTCATGATTCAGATAGTGCATGCAATTTAAATAAACTTTATATTTTACTTCATTCTTTTTGTATCTTTATTTGAAAAGCAAGAATCTAAGTTTAGATGCCAGCCCATTTTTGGTGAACCAACTGTGTTGTACTTGATAATTGGACAGAACCAATCAAAGAGTGCTGTCCATGGTGCTCAACCAAAAATTGGCTGTCTCCTTAGCTTAGATGCCCTCTTTTTCAAATAAAAATAGAAAGTAAATGAGGAAAAAAATGATAATAGAAGTAAATTAGCAACTTGATTAATATTGCATGCTAAAACTTTTTAAGCCAAAACCTAAAATATATGATTTAAAATTTAAATAATAAGTCATTACCTGTCTGTGTCTCTTTATGACAAATTGCATATGGATTTGGAGATAATTCAATATCCAATAGTGTTATTGGCAAAGGTGGAGAAAGAGCTTCACTTCTGGGTGTTTGCACCAACATTGACCTTAAGTAGCGTGGTGGGTGTGCACACTTCATTCTCCTACTTCTCATATCTATAAACATATATATAAGAAAAAAATTTAATAAAAAAAATTGAAATAATTATGCTGCATGCTTACTTTTCTAACATGTTTCAATGTTATATAGTAATATATTTATATTTTATTCTACTAACTCAGTTCTGCATGTTTCAATGTTATATACTAATATAGTTATATTTTACTCTACTAACTCATTTTTGTATGCTAAGTTTTCTAACCTTTTAAGTGTATATAGTTATATAGTTAAATTTTAATCTACTAACTCAGTTCTGCATGCTAACTTTTGTAACTTTTTGCAATTGTATATACTAATATAGTCAAAGTATCAGTCAGGAAATATTATTTTCCTGGATTCGTCAATGATGACGCAGTTCAAAAATAAACCCTTTTTTTATATTATTAAAAATTATTTCATATATAATTTTGAAACTTACATGTCCTTATCAATCTTCGAATCGATTTATAGTACTTCGGTTCTCTTCTCTTCAAATCACTATATTTTCTAAGACACTGTCGTCTTGTTCTTTTAATTTTTGAAATACGATGCATTCTTCTCAGCATCTCGTATATAATTTTGTCTCGGCATTCCTGTCTCACTCCCCTCACACCACCAATCCGTTTAGGGAAATATTTATCCATGGCATAAACTAATATCACCAATTCTCCAGCACCAAAAGGTTCAGGACGCGACATGTTTGACGATGACGTGATTAATCGTTATGTCAATCATTAGCGCATTGATCCAGATATGTATCCCCGAAAAATAGAGAAAAATATAATGTATATGTAGATTAATGTATTTTATGAAGGTTTGTAAATATCGATGTTTATAGTTATTACAAATGATATTTGTTTCATATACATTTTCTTTGTTTCAGATGTGTTGATATGTATTAAAATTTACTTTGTTTTAAAATTGTTATTTTGTTTCTAAACATTTTCTTTGTTTCAGATGTGTATGTATTAACATTTATACTTTGGTTTACAATAGTTATTGTTTCTAAACATTTTTTTATTTGTTTCAGATGTGTTTTTATGTATTAAAATTTAATTTGGTTTACAATTTTTATTTTGTTTCTAAACATTTAATTTTTTTAAGATGTGTTTATATGTATTAAAATGTTGTTTGGTTTACAATTGTTATTTTGTTTCTAAACATTTTCTTCGTTTCAGATGTGTATGTATTAACATTTATACTTTGGTTTACAATAGTTATTGTTTCTAAACATTTTTTTATTTGTTTCAGATGTGTTTTTATGTATTAAAATTTAATTTGGTTTACAATTTTTATTTTGTTTCTAAACATTTAATTTTTTTAAGATGTGTTTATATGTATTAAAATGTTGTTTGGTTTACAATTGTTATTTTGTTTCTAAACATTTTCTTTGTTTCATATGTGTTTATATGTATTAGAATTTATTTTGGTTTACAATTGTTATTTGGTTTCTAAACATTTCCTTTTTTTTCAGATGTGTTTATATGTATAACAAGTTACTTTGGTTTACAATTGTTAATATATAATGTTTAAAGATTATAATTTTGTAATAAAATAATTTATTTTGCCATTATTTTCTATATGCCACTATTCTTTTAACAAATCTTGAATGCAAAAATATATTATAAAGGTTAAGAAAATAAGTGCTAAGAGTAAGCCCTTAAGGTATTTATTTGAATATGGGAAAACCTAGTAGCTGTTAAAAATAGAGGTTAGAATAAAACAAATAAAATTAGCAAGTCTTTTTTAACTCAAAAATCCAATCTGATAACATAAAGCACTGTTGAATATACTGTCGCTTGTTACAGCTACAATTCAATGACACAATACAATGAATTAGCATCAGCTATGGAGGGATTACATTACAATAATCACATATGTAAAAGAGTGAGAGCAGCTGTAGACACTAGTGTGATGTCACAAAGACAATGTATTACCTATAATATATTGTCTGTAATAACTTTGATCATAAACTTTATTTATTTGAAACCTTTGATAATTGAAGAGCAACAACTGTTATGTATTTAACTGTTTATCATGAGTGATTTTTAATAACCTTAACTCTTAAAAAAAAATGGAGACAAGTTAATAAAGAAAGTTTTTTATTGATCAACTGAAACTTTAATCCTCAAACACAAAATATTGTTCTGAAACCATGTCCCTTGTTGCATTTCCACGCCTATTAGCTTGTTCGACACATATTTCTTCTGGTAAATCATCAGTATCTATTGGATCTTCATCTTCTAATGGACAGCCTCTTTTAATTGCAATATTGTGCAGTATGCAGCAAACCAATATAATTTTGGCAACTTTCTCTGGTGCATACTGCATAGCACCACCAGAACGATCAAGACATCGAAACCGCATTTTCAAAAGACCGAAAGTCCTCTCAATAATCCCCCTGGTAGATCGGTGAGCTTCATTGAAACGTACTTGACTTCTGGTCTGTGGGTTGTTATAGGGAGTCAACAGCCATTCTGTACATGAGTACCCTCCATCTCCTAATAGAAGATATAATAAATATAAATATTAATATAAGAATAATTATAAAGATTCAGAACTATACAATACAATTAAACTATACAGATTACAGTCGACAAATTGGGCGCAATTTTGGTACATTGAAATGAGAGACATATTAGACGCCAGTTATGCTTACCTAGAAGCCATCCGTCAGGCATATTTCCCTCCTCGAACTTCCGGTATAACCCAGTCTGCCTTAAGATGTAAGAATCATGACAGGAGCCAGGAAAGTTAGAACGGACACTGATAATCCTCATGTTGGGGTCACAGACCATCTGGACATTCAAGGAATGGAAATGCTTTCGATTCCTATAGATCTCCTCACGAGCTTGAAGTGGTCTTACAGCAACATGGGTACAGTCTATGGCACCTAGGACATTGGGCATCCCAGCCATCCTATAGAAATTTGACTTGATAGATTGCCATTCTTCAGGGGTAGATGGCAAACAAACATATCGATGAAAAATAACCATCATAGCCCCTATTACTTTGGATAAGTGGCGTGAAAAAGCAGATTGACTCATTCCAATAATGACGCTAGAAACTGCCTGAAAGGAGCCTGTTGCAAAAAAATGCAATGCCGCTAATAGTTTGAGAAGTCCCGGAATAGCTTGTGAACGAGCAGTCATCGGCTCCAAATGATCTTCAATCTCTCGATACAGGTGTAATATCGATTCACGATCAAGCCGGAATCTTTGTATGATCTCTCGGTCAGAAAGGCCGTGCAAACCAACCCGTGGAAGGAATACACGGGGGACTCGAACTCTCCTTCTTCTAACCAATCGATTAGCTACATTTCCAGTATTCTGTCTTCTAGCCCGGATTCGCATCAAACGGAGAATAAACAAAAACAGAATTCTCTCCATAGCTGCTGAAATGAACAATGTAAGTACAATGCTGATATTACTGCCTTTTATATATGTCTAGACTGGCGTCTAGAGTGACTTTCCTATTGTTTTGTACCTTGCCCGCCACCTAAAAGGTGGCGAGGCAAAAATAACGAGGTGGGAGCGGAAATTGACGCGAGCGGACAAATAGATTTTTTAGTACATTCGTTTTTGGCGAGTTGGTGGTCAAATGTGTCTAATTACAGTAAAAAATGGAGAGGTAGCGAGGTATGGCGGATAAATACGCTCGCAATTTTAAAGATGCGAGTTTTTACATAATTGACGGCTTTGTACATATCAGTTTGCGAGTTTGGGCGCGAGATTTGTTGCGGGTAGCTCGCTGACTGCTTAGTACATGGAGCCCTTAATCCGAAAAAATAATTATGTTTTCTTAAAAATGTAAACAACTTTAACATAGGCACTAGAATCAAATTGAGACAGCTGCCTGGAGAACCTTTCTATCAAAAGCTGCTTCTGCTGAAGCAAAACTTAAAAATTGTAAAATTTAGTAAATGTATGCAAAGAAGACCAAGAGGCTGCTTTGCAGATTTTATCAACTGAAGCTTCATTCTTGAAAACCCAAGATGTGGCAACTGATCTAGTAGAATGAGCCGTTATTCTCTGAGACTGCTCCGCCTCGAAAAATAAGCTTTGTGAATCAGAAGTTTCAACCAAGATGCCAAAGAAATGGCAGAGGCTTTCTGAACTTTTCTGGAATCAGAAAAAATAACAAATAGACTAGAAGTATTTCTGAAATCTTCAGCTGTCTCAACAGAATATTTAAAAGCTCTTACCACATCCAAAGAATGTAAAGACCTTTCAAGAGTATTCTTAGAATTATAACACAAGGAAGGAACAATAATTTCCTTAATAATGGTTGTTAGAATTCAGAACTTTAGGCAAAAATTTAAACAAAGAGCAGACAATTCAGAAACTCTTCTAGCAGAAGAGAGAGCCAAGAGAAATAACACTTTCCACGAAAGTAGTTTAATGTCAAAAGAATGCAAAGGCTCAAAAGGAGGAGCCTGCAAAGACTTTAATACCAAATTTAGGCCTAGATTTGGAGTTTGGCGTTAGCCGTGAAAACCAGCGTTAGAGGCTCCTAACGCTGGTTTTAGGCTACCGCCGGTATTTGGAGTCACTCAAAATAGAGTCTAACGCTCACTTTTCAGCCGCGACTTTTCCATACCGCAGATCCCCTTACGTAAATTGCGTATCCTATCTTTTCAATGGGATCTTTCTAACTCCGGTATTTAGAGTCGTGTCTGAAGTGAGCGTTAGACATCTAACGACAAAACTCCAGCCGCAGGAAAAAAGTCAGTAGTTAAGAGCTTTCTGGGCTAACGCCGGTTTATAAAGCTCTTAACTACTGTGCTCTAAAGTACACTAACACCCATAAACTACCTATGTACCCCTAAACCGAGGTCCCCCCACATCGCCGCAACTCGATTACATTTTTTTAACCCCTAATCTGCCGACCGCCACCTACGTTATACTTATGTACCCCTAATCTGCTGCCCCTAACACCGCTGACCCCTGTATTATATTTATTAACCCCTAACCTGCGCCCCACAATGTCGCCTCCACCTACCTACACTTATTAACCCCTAATTTGCCGACCGGAGCTCACCGCTATTCTAATAAATGTATTAACCCCTAAAGCTTAGTCTAACCCTAACACTAACACCCCCCTAAGTTAAATATAATTTACATCTAACTAAATTAATTAACTCTTATTAAATAAATTATTCCTATTTAAAGCTAAATACTTACCTGTAAAATAAATCCTAATATAGCTACAATATAAATTATAATTATATTATAGCTATTTTAGGATTTATATTTATTTTACAGGTAACTTTGTATTTATTTTAACCAGGTACAATAGCTATTAAATAGTTAATAACTATTTAATAGCTACCTAGTTAAAATAATTACAAAATTACCTGTAAAATAAATCCTAACCTAAGTTACAATTAAACCTAACGCTACACTATCAATAAATTAATTAAATAAACTACCTACAATTACCTACAATTAACCTAACACTACACTATCAATACATTAATTAAATACAATTCCTACAAATAAATACAATTAAATAAACTAGCTAAAGTATTAAAAATAAAAAAGAACTAAGTTACAAAAAATAAAAAAATATTTACAAACATAATAAAAATATTACAATTTTAAACTAATTACACCTACTCTAAGCCCCCTAATAAAATAACAAAGCCCCCCAAAATAAAAAAAATGCCCTACCCTATTCTAAATTACTAAAGTTCAAAGCTCTTTTACCTTACCAGCCCTGAACAGGGCCCTTTGCGGGGCATGCCCCAAAGAATTCAGCTCTTTTGCCTGTAAAAAAAAACCATACAATACCCCCCCCCCCCAACATTACAACCCACCACCCACATACCCCTAATCTAACCCAAACCCCCCTTAAATAAACCTAACACTAAGCCCCTGAAGATCTTCCTACCTTATCTTCACCCTGCCAGGTTCACCGATCCGTCCTGAAGAGCTCCTCCGATGTCCTGATCCAAGCCCAAGCGGGGGGCTGAAGAGGTCCATGATCCGGCTGAAGTCTTCATCTAAGCGGGAGCTGAAGAGGTCCATGATCCGGATGAAGTCTTCATCCAAGCGGGAGCTGAAGAGGTCCATGATCCGGATGAAGTCTTCTATCAACGGCATCTTCAATCTTCTTTCTTCCGGATCCATCTTGCAGACCTCCGACGCGGAACATCCTCTTCTCCTGACGCCTACTAGCCGAATGAGGGTTCCTTTAAGGGACGTCATCCAAGATGGTGTTCCTCGAATTCCGATTGGCTGATAGGATTCTATCAGCCAATCGGAATTAAGGTAGGAATATTCTGATTGGCTGATGGAATCAGCCAATCAGAATCAAGTTCAATCCGATTGGCTGATCCAATCAGCCAATCAGATTGAGCTCGCATTCTATTGGCTGATCGGAACAGGACGGATCGTGAACCTGGTATGGTGAAGATAAGGTAGGAAGATCTTCAGGAGCTTAGTTTTAGGTTTATTTAAGGGGGGTTTGGGTTAGATTAGGGGTATGTGGGTGGTGGGTTGTAATGTTGGGGGGGGGGGTATTGTATGTTTTTTTTTTACAGGCAAAAGAGCTGAATTCTTTGGGGCATGCCCCACAAAGGGCCCTGTTCACGGCTGGTAAGGTAAAAGAGCTTTGAACTTTAGTAATATAGAATAGGGTAGGGCATTTTTTATTTTGGGGGGCTTTGTTATTTTATTAGGGGGCTTAGAGTAGGTGTAATTAGTTTAAAATTGTTGTAATATTTTTATTATGTTTGTAAATATTTTTATATTTTTTGTAACTTAGTTCTTTTTTATTTTTTGTACTTTAGCTAGTTTATTTAATTGTATTTATTTGTAGGAATTGTATTTAATTAATTTATTGATAGTGTAGTGTTAGGTTAATTGTAGGTAATTGTAGGTAGTTTATTTAATTAATTTATTGATAGTGTAGTGTTAGGTTTAATTGTAACTTAGGTTAGGATTCATTTTACAGGTAATTTTGTAATTATTTTAACTATTTTAGCTATTAAATAGTTCTTAACTATTTAATAGCTATTGTACCTGGTTAAAATAAATACAAAGTTACCTGTAAAATAAATATAAATCCTAAAATAGCTATAATATAATTATAATTTATATTGTAGCTATATTAGGATTTATTTTACAGGTAAGTATTTATCTTTAAATAGGAATAATTTATTTAATAAGAGTTAATTAATTTCGTTAGATGTAAATTATATTTAACTTAGGGGGGTGTTAGGGTTAGACTTAGCTTTAGGGGTTAATACATTTATTAGAATAGCGGTGAGCTCCAGTCGGCAGATTAGGGGTTAATAATTGAAGTTAGGTGTCGGCGATGTTAGGGAGGACAGATTAGGGGTTAATAACTTTATTATAGTAGCGCTCAGGTCCGGTCGGCAGATTAGGGGTTAATAAGTGTAGGCAGGTGGAGGCGACGTTGTGGGGGGCAGATTAGGGGTTAATAAATATAATATAGGGGTCGGCGATGTTAGGGCAGCAGATTAGGGGTACATAGGGATAAAGTAAGTAGCGGCGGTTTACGGAGCGGCAGATTAGGGGTTAATAATAATATGCAGGGGTCAGCGATAGCGGGGGCGGCAGATTAGGGGTTAATAATTGTAAGGTTAGGGGTGTTTAGACTCGGGGTACATGTTAGGGTGTTAGGTGCAGACGTAGGAAGTGTTTCCGCATAGCAAACAATGGGGCTGCGTTAGGAGCTGAACGCAGCTTTTTTGCAGGTGTTAGGTTTTTTTTCAGCTCAAACAGCCCCATTGTTTCCTATGGGAGAATCGTGCACGAGCACGTTTTTGAGGCTGGCCGCTTGCGTAAGCAACTCTGGTATCGAGAGTTGAAGCTGCGTTAAAAATGCTCTACGCTCCTTTTTTGGAGCCTAACGCAGCCTTTATGTGGACTCTCAATACCAGAGTTATTTTTATGGTGCGGCCAGAAAAAAGCCGGCGTTAGTTTTTCGGGTCGTTACCGACAAAACTCCAAATCTAGCCGTTAGACTCCAAGGAGGAGAGATAGATTTAATAACCGGTTTGATACGAGTCAAAGCCTGTACAAAACAGTGAACATCAGGAAGATTAGCAATATTTCTGTGAAATAAAAGAGAAAGAGCAGAGATTTGTCTTTTCAAAGTATTGGCAGACAAAACTTTATCCAAACCATCCTGAAGAAACCATAGAATCCTAGGAATTCTAAAAGAATGCCAAGAATAATCATGAGTGGAAAACCATGAAATATAAGTTTTCCAAACCTTGTGATATATTTTCCTTGAAACAGGCTTGTGAGCCTGTATCATAGTGTTAATCATCGAGTCAGAGAAACCTCTATGACTAAGGACTAAGCTTTCAATTTCCATGCCTTCAAATTTAGAGATCCAGATGGAAAAAACGGGCCTTGAGACAGAAGGTCTGTTCTTAGCGGAAGTGACCAAGTAACTGGATATTAGGACAAGGTCCACATACCAGAGCCTGTGAGGCCATGCTGGTGCTATCAGAAACACATAAGATCCATCATGATCTGTGAGATCACTCCCAGAAATGGAAAAATGTAAGTAGGTTGGTAAAACCATTAACTGCTAGAGCATCTATCAATTCCGCCTGAGGATCCCTGGAGAGGTATCTGGGAAGTTTCTTGTTTAGACGATAGGCCATCAGATCAATGTCTGGAAGACCCCACATCTGTACAATCTGATTGAACACATCTGAATGGAGAGATCACTCCCCCGGATGTAGAATCTGACGGCTGAGATAACCCGCGTTTACCAACTGTCTACACCTAGTATATGAATTGCAGTTATTAGACAAGAGTTGGATTCCACCCAAGAAAGTATTAGAGACACTTCTTTCATTGCTAGAGGACTGTGAGTTCCCTCTTGATGATTGAAATATGCCACTGTTGTGACATTGTATGTTTGAAATTGAAAATACAATTCTCTCTTTAATAGAGGCCAAGCCTGAAGAGCTCTGAAAATAGCACAGAGTTCTAATATTGATTGATAACCTCGCCTCTCGAGGATTTCAAACTCCTTGCGCGGTCAGAGACCCCCAGACAGCTCCCCAACTTGTGAGACGTGCATCTATTGTGATCACAGTCCAGGTAGGATAAACAAAGGAGATCCCTTGAACAATAAGGTGATTGTTGGGAGTTAAGTATATCAGTTGTGATATCCGAGTATAATCCATGCACAATTGGTGCAACATGCAAAGCTGCAGAGGTCTCATGAAAACAAGCAAAAAGTATTGCATCCGATGCTGCAAACATGAGACCTAAAACTTCCATGCACATAGCCACTGAAGGAAATGATAAGAGACTGAATGTTTAGACAAACTGAAACCAATCTCAAACGTCTCTATTCTGTTAGGGATAGAGTCATAAACACTGATTCTATCTAGAAACCTAAAAAGGTGACCTTTGTCTGAGGAATCAAAAAACTCTTTGGTAAATTGTTCCTTCAACCATTTCTTTGAAGAAACAACAGAAGTTGTTTTATGTGAAATTCTGCTAAATGAAAAGATTGAGCTAGTACCAAGATATCGTCCAAATAAGGAAACACGCAATACCCTGCTCTTTGATTACAGATAGAAGGGCACCTAGAACGATTAAGAATATTCTTGGTTCTGTTGCTAGGCCAAAAGGAAGTGAGACAAATTGGTAATGCTAGTTTAGAAAAGAGAATCTCAGGAAACAATATGATATGGATTCATCGGATTGTGAAGGTAAGCATCCTGTAAGTCTATTGTGGACATGAAGTGACCTTGCTGAACAAAATGCAGAATAGTCTTTATAGTCAGTATCTTAAAAGTTGGGACTCTTACAAAACTATTTTAAGTTTTCAGATCCAAAATTGGTCTGAAAGAATTTTCCTTCTTTGGTACCATGAATAGATTTGAATAAAAACCCCAATCCTTGTTCCTGCTGTGGAACTGGGATAATTACCCCTGAAAGTTCTAGATCTGAAACAAATTTCAGAAAGGCTTGAGCTTTTACTGGGTTTTTTGGTACATGGGTAAGAAAGAATCTTCCCAAAGGAGGTTTTATTCTGTATCCTATTCGAAACTCCTGAGAAAAACAGAATTTATGTTTACCTGATAAATTACTTTCTCCAACGGTGTGTCCGGTCCACGGCGTCATCCTTACTTGTGGGATATTCTCTTCACCCAACAGGAAATGGCAAAGAGCCCAGCAAAGCTGGTCACATGATCCCTCCTAGGCTCCGCCTTCCCCAGTCATTCGACCGACGTAAAGGAGGAATATTTGCATAGGAGAAATCATATGATACCATGGTGACTGTAGTTAGAGAAAATAAATCATCAGACCTGATTAAAAAAACCAGGGCGGGCCGTGGACCGGACACACCGTTGGAGAAAGTAATTTATCAGGTAAACATAAATTCTGTTTTCTCCAACATAGGTGTGTCCGGTCCACGGCGTCATCCTTACTTGTGGGAACCAATACCAAAGCTTTAGGACACGGATGATGGGAGGGAGCAAATCAGGTCACCTAGATGGAAGGCACCACGGCTTGCAAAACCTTTCTCCCAAAAATAGCCTCAGAAGAAGCAAAAGTATCAAATTTGTAAAATTTAGTAAAAGTGTGCAGTGAAGACCAAGTCGCTGCCTTACATATCTGATCAACAGAAGCCTCGTTCTTGAAGGCCCATGTGGAAGCCACGGCCCTAGTGGAATGAGCTGTGATTCTTTCAGGAGGCTGCCGTCCGGCAGTCTCATAAGCCAATCTGATGATGCTTTTAAGCCAAAAAGAGAGAGAGGTAGAAGTTGCTTTTTGACCTCTCCTTTTACCAGAATAAACAACAAACAAGGAAGATGTTTGTCTGAAATCCTTTGTAGCCTCTAAATAGAATTTTAGAGCACGAACTACATCCAAATTGTGCAACAAACGTTCCTTCTTTGAAACTGGATTCGGACACAAAGAAGGCACGACTATCTCCTGGTTAATATTTTTGTTAGAAACAACTTTCGGAAGAAAACCAGGTTTAGTACGCAAAACCACCTTATCTGCATGGAACATAACATAGTAACACATAGTAGATAAGGTTGAAAAAAGACTGAAGTCCATCGAGTTCAACCTATACAAATCTAAAATACTTACAAAAAGCTCCAGTTAAGCTTAAATAACCCCATTAAAATGTGACCCATTTAATACTAGCAATCATATCCATGAATTTTGTTTATATACAGAAATTTATCCAGACTGTTTTTAAATGTATCTATGGTATTGGCATTCACTACCTCCTTTGGTAATGAGTTCCACAATTTTATTGCTCTTACAGTGAAAAAACGTTTCCGTTGCAGGAGATTAAATCTCCTTTCCTCCAACCTTAAATTATGACCTCTTGTCAGAACCAATTTTCTTGGAATAAAAAGAGCTTCTGCCATCTCTGTATATGGGCCTTGAATATATTTATATAAAGTAATCATGTCACCTCTCAAGCGCCTTTTTTCTAAAGAGAACAGACCCAGTTTGGCTAGCCTCTCCTCATAGGTTAATTTCTCCAATCCCCTTATTAGCTTTGTGGCCCTTCTCTGAACTTTTTCTAGTTCTGCAATATCTTTTTTAGCAATCGGTCCCCAGAACTGCACTCCAAACTCAAGGTGAGGTCTTACCAGGGCTTTATATAATGACAGAATTATGCTTTCCTCCCTTGAATCAATGCCTCTTTTAATACATGCTAGTATCTTATTAGCCTTTGAAGCCGCTGCTCTGCATTGTGCACTCATCTTTAGCTTGTTATCTATTACTACTCCCAAATCCCTTTCCTCCTGTGTTTGGCTAAGTCTTGTCCCATTTAAAAAATACATAGCCTGCTTATTTTTACTTCCAAAATGTAGAACCTTACATTTTTCCGTATTAAATCTCATTTTCCATTCACTTGCCCATAGTTCTAATTTTAGCAAATCCCTTTGCAAAGAGAGTTCATCCTGCTCTGACCTAATGACCTTACTTAACTTAGTATCATCTGCAAAAATAGAGATGTCGCTATTTAATCCTTGCTCCAAGTCATTTATAAAAATATTAAAAAGAACAGGGCCCAGTACTGATCCCTGGGGGACGCCACTGATTACCTTTGTCCAATCTGAGTATGATCCATTTACTGCTACTCGTTGCTCCCTATCTTTTATCCAGTTATTTATCCATGAGCTAACATTTTCAGCTATTCCCAGTCCCTTAATTTTGTGCATTAATCTCTCATGTGGCACTGTATCAAATGCCTTTGCAAAATCTAAGTATATCACATCAACTGATTCCCCTTTATCTATATTTTTACTTACTTCCTCGTAGAATCTAATTAGATTAGTTTGACATGATCTATTTCTCCTAAAGCCATGCTGATTAGAACTCATAATCTTGTTTACACGAATATGCTCATCAATATAATCCCTTATAATCCCTTCAAATATCTTCCCCACTATTGATGTCAGACTAACTGGTCTATAGCTTCCTGGATCATCCCTGCTTCCCTTTTTGAAGAGTGGCACCACATCAGCTTTACGCCAATCCTGGGGTACCATGCCTGAGGATAATGAGTCTTGAAAAATTAAGAGTAGAGGTTTGTCTATAACAGTGCTAAGTTCACTTAACACCCTTGGGTGTATTCCATCTGGGCCTGGAGTTTTATTTACCTTAATATTTTTTAGTTTTTTCCTCTGATATCCTCTAAACAAAACCCAGTTAGTGGTATGGACTGGCATGTTCTATTCTGTTCCAAAGTATCATTCAATGGTTCCTCTCTTGTGTATACTGAAGAAAAAAACTGGTTTAGTACCTCAGCCTTTTCCCTGTCATTATTTATCATGCTACCCTCCACACATTTTAATGTACCTATATTATCCTTCTTAGATTTTTTGCTATTTATGTACTTAAAGAACCTTTTAGGGTTAGATAAGGAGGAAAACACTGCAGAGCAGATAACTCTGAAACTCTTCTAGCAGAAGAAATTGCAACCAAAAACAAAACTTTCCAAGATAATAACTTGATATCAACGGAATGTAGGGGTTCAAACGGAACCCCCTGAAGAACTGAAAGAACTAAATTAAGACTCCAAGGAGGAGTCAAAGGTTTGTAAACAGGCTTGATTCTAACCAGAGCCTGAACAAAAGCTTGAACATCTGGCACAGCCGCCAGCTTTTTGTGAAGTAAAACAGATAAAGCAGAAATCTGTCCCTTCAAAGAACTTGCAGATAATCCTTTCTCCAAACCTTCTTGAAGAAAGGATAGAATCTTAGGAATTTTTATCTTGTTCCATGGGAATCCTTTAGATTCACACCAACAGATATATTTTTTCCATATTTTATGGTAGATCTTTCTAGTTACAGGCTTTCTGGCCTGAACAAGAGTATCAATGACAGAATCTGAGAACCCTCGCTTTGATAAAATCAAGCGTTCAATCTCCAAGCAGTCAGTTGGAGTGAGGCCAGATTCGGATGTTCGAACGGACCTTGAACAAGAAGGTCCTGTCTCAAAGGTAGCCTCCATGGAGGAGCCGATGACATTCACCAGATCTGCATACCAAGTCCTGCGTGGCCACGCAGGAGCTATCAAGATCACCGATACCCTCTCCTGTTTGATCCTGGCTACCAGCCTGGGAATGAGAGGAAACGGTGGGAACACATAAGCTAGGTTGAAGCTCCAAGGTGCTACTAGTGCATCCACTAGAGTCGCCTTGGGATCCCTGGATCTGGACCCGTAGCAAGGAACCTTGAAGTTCTGACGAGACGCCATCAGATCCATGTCTGGAATGCCCCACAATTGAATTATTTGGGCAAAGATTTCCGGATGGAGTTCCCACTCCCCCGGATGAAATGTCTGACGACTCAGAAAATCCGCTTCCCAATTTTCCACTCCTGGGATGTGGATCGCAGACAAGTGGCAGGAGTGAGTCTCCGCCCATTGAATTATTTTGGTCACTTCTTCCATTGCCAGGGAACTCCTTGTTCCCCCCTGATGGTTGATATACGCAACAGTTGTCATGTTGTCTGATTGAAACCGTATGAATTTGGCCTTTGCTAGCTGAGGCCAAGCCTTGAGAGCATTGAATATCGCTCTCAGTTCCAGAATATTTATCGGGAGAAGAGATTCTTCCCGAGACCATAGACCCTGAGCTTTCAGGGGTTCCCAGACCGCGCCCCAGCCCACCAGACTGGCGTCGGTCGTGACAATGACCCACTCTGGTCTGCGGAAGCTCATCCCTTGTGACAGGTTGTCCAGGGTCAGCCACCAACTGAGTGAATCTCTGGTCCTCTGATCTACTTGTATCGTCGGAGACAAGTCTGTATAATCCCCATTCCACTGACTGAGCATGCACAGTTGTAATGGTCTTAGATGAATTCGCGCAAAAGGAACTATGTCCATTGCCGCGACCATCAAACCTATTACTTCCATGCACTGCGCTATGGAAGGAAGAAGAACAGAATGAAGTACTTGACAAGAGCTTAGAAGTTTTGATTTTCTGGCCTCTGTCAGAAAAATCCTCATTTCTAAGGAGTCTATTATTGTTCCCAAGAAGGGAACTCTTGTTGACGGAGATAGAGAACTTTTTTCTACGTTCACTTTCCACCCGTGAGATCTGAGAAAGGCCAGGACAATGTCCGTATGAGCCTTTGCTTGTGGTAGAGACGACGCTTGAATCAGTATGTCGTCCAAGTAAGGTACTACTGCAATGCCCCTTGGTCTTAGCACCGCTAGAAGGGACCCTAGTACCTTTGTGAAAATTCTTGGAGCAGTGGCTAATCCGAATGGAAGTGCCACAAACTGGTAATGCTTGTCCAGAAAGGCGAACCTTAGGAACCGATGATGTTCCTTGTGGATAGGAATATGTAGATACGCATCCTTTAAATCCACCGTGGTCATGAATTGACCTTCCTGGATGGTAGGAAGAATTGTCCGAATGGTTTCCATTTTGAACCATGGAACCTTGAGAAATTTGTTTAGGATCTTGAGATCTAAGATTGGTCTGAATGTTCCCTCTTTTTTGGGAACTATGAACAGATTGGAGTAGAATCCCATCCCTTGTTCTCCTAATGGAACAGGATGAATCACTCCCATTTTTAACAGGTCTTCTACACAATGTAAGAATGCCTGTCTTTATGTGGTCTGAAGACAATTGAGACCTGTGGAACCTCCCCCTTGGGGGTAGCTCCTTGAATTCCAGAAGATAACCTTGGGAGACTATTTCTAGCGCCCAAGGATCCAGAACATCTCTTGCCCAAGCCTGAGCGAAGAGAGAAAGTCTGCCCCCCACCAGATCCGGTCCCGGATCGGGGGCCAACATCTCATGCTGTCTTGGTAGCAGTGGCAGGTTTCTTGGCCTGCTTACCCTTGTTCCAGCCTTGCATTGGCCTCCAGGCTGGCTTGGTTTGAGAAGTATTACCCTCTTGCTTAGAGGATGTAGAACTTTGGGCTGGTCCGTTTCTGCGAAAGGGACGAAAATTTGGTTTATTTTTAGCCTTAAAAGACCTATCCTGAGGAAGGGCGTGGCCCTTACCCCCAGTGATATCTGAAATAATCTCTTTCAAGTCAGGGCCAAACAGCGTTTTCCCCTTGAAAGGTATGTTAAGCAATTTGTTCTTGGAAGACGCATCCGCTGACCAAGATTTTAGCCAAAGCGCTCTGCGCGCCACAATAGCAAACCCCGAATTTTTCGCCGCTAATCTAGCCAATTGCAAAGTGGCGTCTAAAGTAAAAGAGTTAGCCAATTTAAGAGCATGAATTCTGTCCATAATCTCCTCATAAGAAGAATCTTTATTGAGCGACTTTTCTAGTTCATCGAACCAGAAACACGCTGCTGTAGTGACAGGAACAATGCATGAAATTGGTTGTAGAATGTAACCTTGCTGAACAAACATCTTTTTAAGCAAACCCTCTAATTTTTTATCCATAGGATCTTTGAAAGCACAACTATCTTCTATAGGGATAGTAGTGCGTTTATTTAGAGTAGAAACCGCCCCCTCGACCTTGGGGACTGTCTGCCATAAGTCCTTTCTGGGGTCGACCATAGGAAACAATTTCTTAAATATAGGGGGAGGGACAAAAGGTATGCCGGGCCTTTCCCATTCTTTGTTTACAATGTCCGCCACCCGCTTGGGTATAGGAAAAGCTTCGGGGGGGCCCCGGGACCTCTAGGAACTTGTCCATCTTACATAATTTCTCTGGAATGACCAAATTGTCACAATCATCCAGAGTAGATAACACCTCCTTAAGCAGAGCGCGGAGATGTTCCAATTTAAATTTGAATGTAATCACATCAGGTTCAGCTTGTTGAGAAATTTTCCCTGAATCTGAAATTTCTCCCTCAGACAAAACCTCCCTGGCCCCCTCAGACTGGTGTAGGGGCATGTCAGAACCATTATCATCAGCGTCCTCATGCTCTTCGGTATTTTCTAAAACAGAGCAGTCGCGCTTTCGCTGATAAGTGGGCATTTTGGCTAAAATGTTTTTGATAGAATTATCCATTACAGCCGTTAATTGTTGCATAGTAAGGAGTATTGGCGCACTAGATGTACTAGGGGCCTCCTGTGTGGGCAAGACTGGCGTAGACGAAGGAGGGGAAGATGCAGTACCATGCTTACTCCCCTCACTTGAGGAATCATCTTGGGCATCATTTTCTCTAAATTTTGTGTCACATACATCACATCTATTTAAATGAGAAGGAACCTTGGCTTCCTCACATACAGAACATAGTCTATCTGATAGTTCAGACATGTTAAACAGGCATAAACTTGATAACAAAGTACAAAAAACGTTTTAAAATAAAACCGTTACTGTCACTTTAAATTTTAAACTGAACACACTTTATTACTGAATATGTGAAAAAGTATGAAGGAATTGTTCAAAATTCACCAAAATTCACCAAAATTTCACCACAGTGTCTTAAAGCCTTAAAAGTATTGCACACCAAATTTGAAAGCTTTAACTCTTAAAATAACGGAACCGGAGCCGTTTTTATATTTAACCCCTATACAGTCCCTGGTATCTGCTTTGCTGAGACCCAACCAAGCCCAGAGGGGAATACGATACCAAATGACGCCTTCAATAAGCTTTTTCTATGTATCTGAGCTCCTCACACATGCATCTGCATGCCTTGCTTCTCAAAAACAACTGCGCATTAGTGGCGCGAAAATGAGGCTCTGCCTATGATTAGAGAAGGCCCTCAGTGAAAAAGGTGTCCAATACAGTGCCTGCCGGTTATTTAACATAATTCCCAAGAATAAAATAACTCCTCAAAGCTAAAAACTATTAAAAATGCTTATAAATCAATCGTTTTAGCCCAGAAAAATGTCTACCAGTCTTTAAAGCCCTTGTGAAGCCCTTTATTCTTATTTAATAAAAATGGCTTACCGGATCCCATAGGGAAAATGACAGCTTCCAGCATTACCAAGTCTTGTTAGAAATGTGTCATACCTCGAGCAGCAAAAGTCTGCTCACTGTTTCCCCCAACTGAAGTTAATTCCTCTCAACAGTCCTGTGTGGAAACAGCCATCGATTTTAGTAACGGTTGCTAAAATCATTTTCCTCTTACAAACAGAAATCTTCATCTCTTTTCTGTTTCAGAGTAAATAGTACATACCAGCACTATTTTAAAATAACAAACTCTTGATTGAAGAATAAAAACTACATTTAAACACCAAAAAAACTCTAAGCCATCTCCGTGGAGATGTTGCCTGTACAACGGCAAAGAGAATGACTGGGGAAGGCGGAGCCTAGGAGGGATCATGTGACCAGCTTTGCTGGGCTCTTTGCCATTTCCTGTTGGGGAAGAGAATATCCCACAAGTAAGGATGACGCCGTGGACCGGACACACCTATGTTGGAGAAATATATTCTGAATCTACTGTTTTTGGACAGAGTCTGTTCAAACTCTTTGAAATAGCTTTAATCTGCCCCCTACCAGAAGAACTGGCTTGAGGGCCGGCCGCACCTTCATGTAGGTTAAGGGGCAAGATTTGGTTTCTTATAAGGCTTGGATTTATTCCAATTCAAAGATGGTCTCCAATTAGAGCCAGAGGCCTTAGGGGAAGAAAAGGTTTTCTGTTCTCTATTCTGACGAAAGGAATGAAAATTATTGGGAGCTTTAAATTTTAAGATTTCTTTTCTTGGGGCAGAAACACTCCCTTGCCCCCAGTAACAGTGGAGATAATATAATCCAATTGTGAAGAGCGATAATAATCTAGTTTTAGACATATCAGTATTCAAAGATTTAAGCCATAAAGCTCTTCTATTTAGAATAGCTAAAAAGACATGCATTTGACATTGATCTTCATAACATCAAACATAGCATCAAAAATAAAATGATTTGTATGTTGAAGTTAAATAATAATTTTAGATAATTCAGAATCTGAAGACAACTGCTGTGCTAAACTGTCCAACCAAAAAATTAGAAGCAGCAGCATCAGCCATAGATATAAAAAGGTCTAAGAATTAGCCAGTATGTAAATATGCCCTTCTTAGATCATTTTCAAGCTTTCTATCTAAAGGATCCTTAAAAGAAGTACTGTCTTTCATAGGAATAGTAGTACATTTGACAAGAGTATAAATTACCCCATCAACTTTAGGAACTGTTTCCCAAAGTTCTAAATTGGCTACAGGTCAAGGATACAATTTCTTAAACCTAGAAGAAGGGTTAAAAGAGGTAACAGGCTTAGACCATTCTTTGGCAATCACATTAGAGATAGTGTCAGGAATAAGAAATACTTCAGGAGTAATAACAGTAGTCTAAAATACAGAATTTAGAAGATTACTAGCTTTATCATCAGGAGGTTTAGACTCCTCAATACCAAAAGTAAACAAAACTACCTTCAAGAAAGAACGAATATATTCTATCTTAAGTAAAAAAGATTTGTCTCCGATGTGGCATCCTCTGAAACAGAAGAAACCCCATCAGTATAGGACACTTTAGTATGCTGAAGGTCAGAACTTAATTCACTAGATTTAGGAAAATGCTGCAAAACTCTTTTACGTTTATTTGAAGGCAAAATAGCAGTCATTGCCTTCTCTATAGCAGCAGCCATAAAATATTACATTTCTGCAGTAATGCTATGTACATTAGACTGAGATGGAATAACAGTGGGTGTATTTGTACTCATAGATACTGTATATTATCAGCCTTTAACAATTTGTCAAAACAAGAGCCACATAATTGAGCTGAAGAATTTAGATCAGCTTTATTACAACAAACACACTTAGCTTTGGTAGATACGTGTTCAGGCAGTTCAAACCATATTGTAACATAAGAGGCAGGTTCAGTTTGAGACATAATTGCAAAAAAAAAAAAAAAAAAATTAAAATAAAAAAAATGAATCCTGCAAAATTTATATCTATGCTCCTATATACAGTATGATATATAGAACAGGCTTTAGAGCAGTGTTTTTCAACCAGTGTGCCGTGGCACACTAGTGTGCCGTGAGAGATCCTCAGGTGTGCCACGGCAGACTGACAACAGTGTGACATATTTTTTAAACTTTGCTTGTTTTTTACTCCCAGTGCAGGGGTAGTTTGTAGGAGGCATGGCATAACAGCACAATGCATACAGTATGTGTGTGTTTGTGTGTATGTGTATATATATATATATGCTGTATTAGGCTACAACGTGTGATTTTTTTTAAAATTTTGGGATGGTGGTGTGCCACAGGATTTTTTAATGTAAAAAAGTGTGCCATGGCAAAAAAAGGTTAAAAATCACTGCTTTAGAGAATGGGAAACAGACCGAAAATTTATAAAAAAAAAAAAAAAAAAAAAAAAAAAAAAAGGATTCATAAAACGCTGCATGAAAGCTCACTAAGTGTTTTCTGAGAACACTGAATGAGCTGGGGCGGAGCTTATAACAGCAATTTTTGGTGCCAAAAAATTACGCAAAATGATGACACGTCACCCTATGACATAAATAGCAACATCACAGACGCAACATACAAAGCTGTAGTGGATTTCTAATACACCTATCACTCTACTAAAAGCAGGCAAGAATTTTGAATGTATATACAAAAACAGAATTTATGTTTACCTGATAAATTACTTTCTCCAACGGTGTGTCCGGTCCACGGCGTCATCCTTACTTGTGGGATATTCTCTTCCCCAACAGGAAATGGCAAAGAGCCCAGCAAAGCTGGTCACATGATCCCTCCTAGGCTCCGCCTACCCCAGTCATTCGACCGACGTTAAGGAGGAATATTTGCATAGGAGAAACCATATGGTACCGTGGTGACTGTAGTTAAAGAAAATAAATTATCAGACCTGATTAAAAAAACCAGGGCGGGCCGTGGACCGGACACACCGTTGGAGAAAGTAATTTATCAGGTAAACATAAATTCTGTTTTCTCCAACATAGGTGTGTCCGGTCCACGGCGTCATCCTTACTTGTGGGAACCAATACCAAAGCTTTAGGACACGGATGAAGGGAGGGAGCAAATCAGGTCACCTAAATGGAAGGCACCACGGCTTGCAAAACCTTTCTCCCAAAAATAGCCTCAGAAGAAGCAAAAGTATCAAACTTGTAAAATTTGGTAAAAGTGTGCAGTGAAGACCAAGTCGCTGCCCTACATATCTGATCAACAGAAGCCTCGTTCTTGAAGGCCCATGTGGAAGCCACAGCCCTAGTGGAATGAGCTGTGATTCTTTCGGGAGGCTGCCGCCCGGCAGTCTCATAAGCCAATCTGATGATGCTTTTAATCCAAAAAGAGAGAGAGGTAGAAGTTGCTTTTTGACCTCTCCTTTTACCGGAATAAACAACAAACAAGGAAGATGTTTGTCTAAAATCCTTTGTAGCATCTAAATAGAATTTTAGAGCGCGAACAACATCCAAATTGTGCAACAAACGTTCCTTCTTTGAAACTGGTTTCGGACACAGAGAAGGTACGATAATCTCCTGGTTAATGTTTTTGTTAGAAACAACTTTTGGAAGAAAACCAGGTTTAGTACGTAAAACCACCTTATCTGCATGGAACACCAGATAAGGAGGAGAACACTGCAGAGCAGATAATTCTGAAACTCTTCTAGCAGAAGAAATTGCAACTAAAAACAAAACTTTCCAAGATAATAACTTAATATCAACGGAATGTAAGGGTTCAAACGGAACCCCCTGAAGAACTGAAAGAACTAAATTGAGACTCCAAGGAGGAGTCAAAGGTTTGTAAACAGGCTTAATTCTAACCAGAGCCTGAACAAAGGCTTGAACATCTGGCACAGCGGCCAGCTTTTTGTGAAGTAACACAGACAAGGCAGAAATCTGTCCCTTCAGGGAACTTGCAGATAATCCTTTTTCCAATCCTTCTTGAAGGAAGGATAGAATCCTAGGAATCTTAACCTTGTCCCAAGGGAATCCTTTAGATTCACACCAACAGATATATTTTTTCCAAATTTTGTGGTAAATCTTTCTAGTTACAGGCTTTCTGGCCTGAACAAGAGTATCGATAACAGAATCTGAGAACCCTCGCTTCGATAAGATCAAGCGTTCAATCTCCAAGCAGTCAGCTGGAGTGAAACCAGATTCGGATGTTCGAACGGACCCTGAACAAGAAGGTCTCGTCTCAAAGGTAGCTTCCAAGGTGGAGCCGATGACATATTCACCAGATCTGCATACCAAGTCCTGCGTGGCCACGCAGGAGCTATCAAGATCACCGACGCCCTCTCCTGATTGATCCTGGCTACCAGCCTGGGGATGAGAGGAAACGGCGGGAACACATAAGCTAGTTTGAAGGTCCAAGGTGCTACTAGTGCATCCACTAGAGCCGCCTTGGGATCCCTGGATCTGGACCCGTAGCAAGGAACTTTGCAGTTCTGACGAGAGGCCATCAGATCCATGTCTGGAATGCCCCACAGCTGAGTGACTTGGGCAAAGATTTCCGGATGGAGTTCCCACTCCCCCGGATGCAATGTCTGACGACTCAGAAAATCCGCTTCCCAATTTTCCACTCCTGGGATGTGGATAGCAGACAGGTGGCAGGAGTGAGACTCCGCCCATAGAATGATTTTGGTCACTTCTTCCATCGCCAGGGAACTCCTTGTTCCCCCCTGATGGTTGATGTACGCAACAGTTGTCATGTTGTCTGATTGAAACCGTATGAACTTGGCCCTCGCTAGCTGAGGCCAAGCCTTGAGAGCATTGAATATCGCTCTCAGTTCCAGAATATTTATCGGTAACAGAGATTCTTCCCGAGACCAAAGACCCTGAGCTTTCAGGGATCCCCAGACCGCGCCCCAGCCCATCAGACTGGCGTCGGTCGTGACAATGACCCACTCTGGTCTGCGGAATGTCATCCCTCGTGACAGGTTGTCCAGGGACAGCCACCAACGGAGTGAGTCTCTGGTCCTCTGATTTACTTGTATCTTCGGAGACAAGTCTGTATAGTCCCCATTCCACTGACTGAGCATGCACAGTTGTAATGGTCTTAGATGAATGCGCGCAAAAGGAACTATGTCCATTGCCGCTACCATCAACCCGATCACTTCCATGCACTGAGCTATGGAAGGAAGAGGAACGGAATGAAGTATCCGACAAGAGTCTAGAAGTTTTGTTTTTCTGGCCTCTGTCAGAAAAATCCTCATTTCTAAGGAGTCTATTATTGTTCCCAAGAAGGGAACCCTTGTTGACGGAGATAGAGAACTCTTTTCCACGTTCACTTTCCATCCGTGAGATCTGAGAAAGGCCAGGACAATGTCCGTGTGAGCCTTTGCTTGAGGAAGGGACGACGCTTGAATTAGAATGTCGTCCAAGTAAGGTACTACAGCAATGCCCCTTGGTCTTAGCACAGCTAGAAGGGACCCTAGTACCTTTGTGAAAATCCTTGGAGCAGTGGCTAATCCGAAAGGAAGCGCCACGAACTGGTAATGTTTGTCCAGGAATGCGAACCTCAGGAACCGATGATGTTCCTTGTGGATAGGAATATGTAGATACGCATCCTTTAAATCCACCGTGGTCATGAATTGACCTTCCTGGATGGAAGGAAGAATAGTTCGAATGGTTTCCATCTTGAACGATGGAACCTTGAGAAACTTGTTTAAGATCTTGAGATCTAAGATTGGTCTGAACGTTCCCTCTTTTTTGGGAACTATGAACAGATTGGAGTAGAATCCCATCCCTTGTTCTCTTAATGGAACAGGATGAATCACTCCCATTTTTAACAGGTCTTCTACACAATGTAAGAATGCCTGTCTTTTTATGTGGTCTGAAGACAACTGAGACCTGTGGAACCTCCCCCTTGGGGGAAGTCCCTTGAATTCCAGAAGATAACCTTGGGAGACTATTTCTAGCGCCCAAGGATCCAGAACATCTCTTGCCCAAGCCTGAGCGAAGAGAGAGAGTCTGCCCCCCACCAGATCCGGTCCCGGATCGGGGGCCAACATTTCATGCTGTCTTGGTAGCAGTGGCAGGTTTCTTGGCCTGCTTACCCTTGTTCCAGCCTTGCATTGGTCTCCAAGCTGGCTTGGCTTGAGAAGTATTACCCTCTTGCTTAGAGGACGTAGCACTTTGGGCTGGTCCGTTTCTACGAAAGGGACGAAAATTAGGTTTATTTTTTGCCTTGAAAGGCCGATCCTGAGGAAGGGCGTGGCCCTTACCCCCAGTGATATCAGAGATAATCTCTTTCAAGTCAGGGCCAAACAGCGTTTTCCCCTTGAAAGGAATGTTAAGTAGCTTGTTCTTGGAAGACGCATCAGCCGACCAAGATTTCAACCAAAGCGCTCTGCGCGCCACAATAGCAAACCCAGAATTCTTAGCCGCTAATCTAGCCAATTGCAAAGTGGCGTCTAGGGTGAAAGAATTAGCCAATTTAAGAGCATTGATTCTGTCCATAATCTCCTCATAAGGAGAAGAATCCCTATCGACCGCCTTTATGAGCTCATCGAACCAGAAACACGCGGCTGTAGCGACAGGGACAATGCATGAAATTGGTTGTAGAAGGTAACCCTGCTGAACAAACATCTTTTTAAGCAAACCTTCTAATTTTTTATCCATAGGATCTTTGAAAGCACAACTATCCTCTATGGGTATAGTGGTGCGTTTGTTTAAAGTGGAAACCGCTCCCTCGACCTTGGGGACTGTCTGCCATAAGTCCTTTCTGGGGTCGACCATAGGAAACAATTTTTTAAATATGGGGGGAGGGACGAAAGGAATACCGGGCCTTTCCCATTCTTTATTAACAATGTCCGCCACCCGCTTGGGTATAGGAAAAGCTTCTGGGGGCCCCGGCACCTCTAGGAACTTGTCCATTTTACATAGTTTCTCTGGGATGACCAACTTGTCACAATCATCCAGAGTGGATAATACCTCCTTAAGCAGAATGCGGAGATGTTCCAACTTAAATTTAAATGCAATCACATCAGGTTCAGCTTGTTGAGAAATGTTCCCTGAATCAGTAATTTCTCCCTCAGACAAAACCTCCCTGGCCCCATCAGACTGGGTTAGGGGCCCTTCAGAAATATTATTATCAGCGTCGTCATGCTCTTCAGTATCTAAAACAGAGCAGTCGCGCTTACGCTGATAAGGGTTCATTTTGGCTAAAATGTTTTTGACAGAATTATCCATTACAGCCGTTAATTGTTGCATAGTAAGGAGTATTGGCGCGCTAGATGTACTAGGGGCCTCCTGAGTGGGCAAGACTCGTGTAGACGAAGGAGGGAATGATGCAGTACCATGCTTACTCCCCTCACTTGAGGAATCATCTTGGGCATCATTGTCATTGTCACATAAATCACATTTATTTAAATGAATAGGAATTCTGGCTTCCCCACATTCAGAACACAGTCTATCTGGTAGTTCAGACATGTTAAACAGGCATAAACTTGATAACAAAGTACAAAAAACGTTTTAAAATAAAACCGTTACTGTCACTTTAAATTTTAAACTGAACACACTTTATTACTGCAATTGCGAAAAAATATGAAGGAATTGTTCAAAATTCACCAAAATTTCACCACAGTGTCTTAAAGCCTTAAAAGTATTGCACACCAAATTTGGAAGCTTTAACTCTTAAAATAACGGAACCGGAGCCGTTTTTAACTTTAACCCCTTTACAGTCCCTGGTATCTGCTTTGCTGAGACCCAACCAAGCCCCAAGGGGAATACGATACCAAATGACGCCTTCAGAAAGTCTTTTCTAAGTATCAGAGCTCCTCTCACATGCGACTGCATGCCATGCCTCTCAAAAACAAGTGCGCAACACCGGCGCGAAAATGAGGCTCTGCCTATGCTTTAGGTGTCTAAAACAGTGCCTGCCGATATTATATATCAAAATACCCAGATAAAATGATTCCTCAAGGCTAAATATGTGTTAATAATGAATCGATTTAGCCCAGAAAGAGTCTACAGTCTTAATAAGCCCTTTTTGAAGCCCTTATTTACGATCGTAATAAACATGGCTTACCGGATCCCATAGGGAAAATGACAGCTTCCAGCATTACATCGTCTTGTTAGAATGTGTCATACCTCAAGCAGCAAGAGACTGCTCACTGTTCCCCCAACTGAAGTTAATTGCTCTCAACAGTCCTGTGTGGAACAGCCATGGATTTTAGTGACGGTTGCTAAAATCATTTTCCTCATACAAACAGAAATCTTCATCTCTTTTCTGTTTCTGAGTAAATAGTACATACCAGCACTATTTTAAAATAACAAACTCTTGATTGAATAATAAAAACTACAGTTAAACACTAAAAAACTCTAAGCCATCTCCGTGGAGATGTTGCCTGTACAACGGCAAAGAGAATGACTGGGGTAGGCGGAGCCTAGGAGGGATCATGTGACCAGCTTTGCTGGGCTCTTTGCCATTTCCTGTTGGGGAAGAGAATATCCCACAAGTAAGGATGACGCCGTGGACCGGACACACCTATGTTGGAGAAAACAAAATGTACCTAAATAAAGCTTAATGGATACTTCTATTATAGCTGCATAAAATGTGATTATTAACATTCCATGAGACTAACATAATTTATAAATAAATTACTAGCTCCAAAATAAACCCTGTATGTTTCACAGACTGTACCAACCTTGACAAATATTCAGCCACAAATAAAGTCGCTAAAAAAGAGCACTGAATTACTGACTTAAGGCATGTATACAAATATATAACAACTTTAGGTAAAAAGTTCCCAATCCATAGCTGAGAGTGTCTTATATAATAAAAGTATATACTTACCGTGTAAGATACCCATCCACATATAGCAGCCAGTTAAACCAGTACTGAAACATATTAGCAGTGGTAATGGTATATAAGAGTATATTGTAGATCTATAAAGGGAGGCAGTAGATGAATCCCTGCAAACGATTTACAGAGAGCCTTATAAAAAGCATTGCCATAGGTGAAAACATTGTATCATCATCAGGCAATACTCCCTTCACATCCCCCAGACAAACACTGCTCTTAGAGAGGAACTGGGCTTCAATATGCTTATAAGCGCCTTTTAATAAAGAAATCAAGCACATCATGCTTCACTACCTCCTAAGGAGGCAAAGTTTTTAAAACTGAGGTATGAGTGAGGTGTATTTATAGGCATTTGAGGTTTGGGAAACTTTGTCCCCTCCTGGAATGTATATCCCATCAGTAACTAGCTTGTGGACTCTCGCTACCTATATGAAAGAACTTAGCATTTGCCAGTGAAATGATAGCATGAAATATACCAAAATGGGCCTAGATCCATACCTTGGATGTCCCAGAAGTGAAGGGGTTAAACAGTCAATCACAGCATGTGGGTAAAGTGTTCACATAAGGGTCAGACTTTAACAAATAACCTTAGATAGTGACATTCTGAGATTTTGAATAACTTTATTACTATTTTAAGCTACCTCCTCACCCCGTCTCCACTCCAAAAAAAAAAAAGTAGAAACATGAATTTTTACAATGGCATGTTATATTTTATAGTCTGACAAAAAATATCTTGTGTTGTAATTAAAACAAACGTGAGTTAGGTATTTTAAATAAATTATTGTGTTTGTCATTCTCCAGGGCCCATCCTAAGTTACAACTCTGACCTTTAGAATGAATAAAGACTTGGCAAGTCATAGGGCTCAAGTCCAAGTCAAGTCTCAAATAATTGCTGTCAAAGTCAAGTCACAAGTCTTCCTTGATTATGTCGAGTCACAAGTCATCAAATTTGTGACTTGACTCCAAGTCAAGCGTTTCTAGTCAACACTTTGAGACAAGCTCCTGCTGAGCATGTGCAAGAGTTCAAATTGTATACATATATCAGTCTGTGGTTTGCTGATGGCTGTGACATGATACAGGGGGGCAGGGTATTGGTTGGAAATTTAAAAATTTTCAGAAATGTAAAAAAACAAAAAAAACACAATCTACTCATCTGAAACTCAGAGTATGTGCTATTGCATACTCCTTATATAATGCTTTTGTTCATAATACAATTCTACTGTATAACAGAATTTATGTTTACCTGATAAATTACTTTCTCCAACGGTGTGTCCGGTCCACGGCGTCATCCTTACTTGTGGGATATTCTCTTCCCCAACAGGAAATGGCAAAGAGCCCAGCAAAGCTGGTCACATGATCCCTCCTAGGCTCCGCCTACCCCAGTCATTCGACCGACGTTAAGGAGGAATATTTGCATAGGAGAAACCATATGGTACCGTGGTGACTGTAGTTAAAGAAAATAAATTATCAGACCTGATTAAAAAAACCAGGGCGGGCCGTGGACCGGACACACCGTTGGAGAAAGTAATTTATCAGGTAAACATAAATTCTGTTTTCTCCAACATAGGTGTGTCCGGTCCACGGCGTCATCCTTACTTGTGGGAACCAATACCAAAGCTTTAGGACACGGATGAAGGGAGGGAGCAAATCAGGTCACCTAAATGGAAGGCACCACGGCTTGCAAAACCTTTCTCCCAAAAATAGCCTCAGAAGAAGCAAAAGTATCAAACTTGTAAAATTTGGTAAAAGTGTGCAGTGAAGACCAAGTCGCTGCCCTACATATCTGATCAACAGAAGCCTCGTTCTTGAAGGCCCATGTGGAAGCCACAGCCCTAGTGGAATGAGCTGTGATTCTTTCGGGAGGCTGCCGTCCGGCAGTCTCGTAAGCCAATCTGATGATGCTTTTAATCCAAAAAGAGAGAGAGGTAGAAGTTGCTTTTTGACCTCTCCTTTTACCGGAATAAACAACAAACAAGGAAGATGTTTGTCTAAAATCCTTTGTAGCATCTAAATAGAATTTTAGAGCGCGAACAACATCCAAATTGTGCAACAAACGTTCCTTCTTTGAAACTGGTTTCGGACACAGAGAAGGTACGATAATCTCATGGTTAATGTTTTTGTTAGAAACAACTTTTGGAAGAAAACCAGGTTTAGTACGTAAAACCACCTTATCTGCATGGAACACCAGATAAGGAGGAGAACACTGCAGAGCAGATAATTCTGAAACTCTTCTAGCAGAAGAAATTGCAACCAAAAACAAAACTTTCCAAGATAATAACTTAATATCAACGGAAAGTAAGGGTTCAAACGGAACCCCCTGAAGAACTGAAAGAACTAAATTGAGACTCCAAGGAGGAGTCAAAGGTTTGTAAACAGGCTTAATTCTAACCAGAGCCTGAACAAAGGCTTGAACATCTGGCACAGCGGCCAGCTTTTTGTGAAGTAACACAGACAAGGCAGAAATCTGTCCCTTCAGGGAACTTGCAGATAATCCTTTTTCCAATCCTTCTTGAAGGAAGGATAGAATCCTAGGAATCTTAACCTTGTCCCAAGGGAATCCTTTAGATTCACACCAACAGATATATTTTTTCCAAATTTTGTGGTAAATCTTTCTAGTTACAGGCTTTCTGGCCTGAACAAGAGTATTGATAACAGAATCTGAGAACCCTCGCTTCGATAAGATCAAGCGTTCAATCTCCAAGCAGTCAGCTGGAGTGAAACCAGATTCGGATGTTCGAACGGACCCTGAACAAGAAGGTCTCGTCTCAAAGGTAGCTTCCAAGGTGGAACCGATGACATATTCACCAGATCTGCATACCAAGTCCTGCGTGGCCACGCAGGAGCTATCAAGATCACCGACGCCCTCTCCTGATTGATCCTGGCTACCAGCCTGGGGATGAGAGGAAACGGCGGGAACACATAAGCTAGTTTGAAGGTCCAAGGTGCTACTAGTGCATCCACTAGAGCCGCCTTGGGATCCCTGGATCTGGACCCGTAGCAAGGAACTTTGAAGTTCTGACGAGAGGCCATCAGATCCATGTCTGGAATGCCCCACAGCTGAGTGACTTGGGCAAAGATTTCCGGATGGAGTTCCCACTCCCCCGGATGCAATGTCTGACGACTCAGAAAATCCGCTTCCCAATTTTCCACTCCTGGGATGTGGATAGCAGACAGGTGGCAGGAGTGAGACTCCGCCCATAGAATGATTTTGGTCACTTCTTCCATCGCCAGGGAACTCCTTGTTCCCCCCTGATGGTTGATGTACGCAACAGTTGTCATGTTGTCTGATTGAAACCGTATGAACTTGGCCCTCGCTAGCTGAGGCCAAGCCTTGAGAGCATTGAATATCGCTCTCAGTTCCAGAATATTTATCGGTAGAAGAGATTCTTCCCGAGACCAAAGACCCTGAGCTTTCAGGGATCCCCAGACCGCGCCCCAGCCCATCAGACTGGCGTCGGTCGTGACAATGACCCACTCTGGTCTGCGGAATGTCATCCCTCGTGACAGGTTGTCCAGGGACAGTCACCAACGGAGTGAGTCTCTGGTCCTCTGATTTACTTGTATCTTTGGAGACAAGTCTGTATAGTCCCCATTCCACTGACTGAGCATGCACAGTTGTAATGGTCTTAGATGAATGCGCGCAAAAGGAACTATGTCCATTGCCGCTACCATCAACCCGATCACTTCCATGCACTGAGCTATGGAAGGAAGAGGAACGGAATGAAGTATCCGACAAGAGTCTAGAAGTTTTGTTTTTCTGGCCTCTGTCAGAAAAATCCTCATTTCTAAGGAGTCTATTATTGTTCCCAAGAAGGGAACCCTTGTTGACGGAGATAGAGAACTCTTTTCCACGTTCACTTTCCATCCGTGAGATCTGAGAAAGGCCAGGACAATGTCCGTGTGAGCCTTTGCTTGAGGAAGGGACGACGCTTGAATCAGAATGTCGTCCAAGTAAGGTACTACAGCAATGCCCCTTGGTCTTAGCACAGCTAGAAGGGACCCTAGTACCTTTGTGAAAATCCTTGGAGCAGTGGCTAATCCGAAAGGAAGCGCCACAAACTGGTAATGTTTGTCCAGGAATGCGAACCTCAGGAACCGATGATGTTCCTTGTGGATAGGAATATGTAGATACGCATCCTTTAAATCCACCGTGGTCATGAATTGACCTTCCTGGATGGAAGGAAGAATAGTTCGAATGGTTTCCATCTTGAACGATGGAACCTTGAGAAACTTGTTTAAGATCTTGAGATCTAAGATTGGTCTGAACGTTCCCTCTTTTTTGGGAACTATAAACAGATTGGAGTAGAACCCCATCCCTTGTTCTCTTAATGGAACAGGATGAATCACTCCCATTTTTAACAGGTCTTCTACACAATGTAAGAATGCCTGTCTTTTTATGTGGTCTGAAGACAACTGAGACCTGTGGAACCTCCCCCTTGGGGGAAGTCCCTTGAATTCCAGAAGATAACCTTGGGAGACTATTTCTAGCGCCCAAGGATCCAGAACATCTCTTGCCCAAGCCTGAGCGAAGAGAGAGAGTCTGCCCCCCACCAGATCCGGTCCCGGATCGGGGGCCAACATTTCATGCTGTCTTGGTAGCAGTGGCAGGTTTCTTGGCCTGCTTTCCCTTGTTCCAGCCTTGCATTGGTCTCCAGGCTGGCTTGGCTTGAGAAGTATTACCCTCTTGCTTAGAGGACGTAGCACTTTGGGCTGGTCCGTTTCTACGAAAGGGACGAAAATTAGGTTTATTTTTTGCCTTGAAAGGCCGATCCTGAGGAAGGGCGTGGCCCTTACCCCCAGTGATATCAGAGATAATCTCTTTCAAGTCAGGGCCAAACAGCGTTTTCCCCTTGAAAGGAATGTTAAGTAGCTTGTTCTTGGAAGACGCATCAGCCGACCAAGATTTCAACCAAAGCGCTCTGCGCGCCACAATAGCGAACCCAGAATTCTTAGCCGCTAACCTAGCCAATTGCAAAGTGGCGTCTAGGGTGAAAGAATTAGCCAATTTGAGAGCATTGATTCTGTCCATAATCTCCTCAAAAGGAGGAGAATCACTATCGACCGCCTTTATCAGCTCATCGAACCAGAAACATGCGGCTGTAGCGACAGGGACAATGCATGAAATTGGTTGTAGAAGGTAACCCTGCTGAACAAACATCTTTTTAAGCAAACCTTCTAATTTTTTATCCATAGGATCTTTGAAAGCACAACTATCCTCTATGGGTATAGTGGTGCGTTTGTTTAAAGTGGAAACCGCTCCCTCGACCTTGGGGACTGTCTGCCATAAGTCCTTTCTGGGGTCGACCATAGGAAACAATTTTTTAAATATGGGGGGAGGGACGAAAGGAATACCGGGCCTTTCCCATTCTTTATTAACAATGTCCGCCACCCGCTTGGGTATAGGAAAAGCTTCTGGGAGCCCCGGCACCTCTAGGAACTTGTCCATTTTACATAGTTTCTCTGGGATGACCAACTTGTCACAATCATCCAGAGTGGATAATACCTCCTTAAGCAGAATGCGGAGATGTTCCAACTTAAATTTAAATGCAATCACATCAGGTTCAGCTTGTTGAGAAATGTTCCCTGAATCAGTAATTTCTCCCTCAGACAAAACCTCCCTGGCCCCATCAGACTGGGTTAGGGGCCCTTCAGAAATATCATTATCAGCGTCGTCATGCTCTTCAGTATCTAAAACAGAGCAGTCGCGCTTACGCTGATAAGTGTTCATTTTGGCTAAAATGTTTTTGACAGAATTATCCATTACAGCCGTTAATTGTTGCATAGTAAGGAGTATTGGCGCGCTAGATGTACTAGGGGCCTCCTGAGTGGGCAAGACTCGTGTAGACGAAGGAGGGAATGATGCAGTACCATGCTTACTCCCCTCACTTGAGGAATCATCTTGGGCATCATTGTCATTGTCACATAAATCACATTTATTTAAATGAATAGGAATTCTGGCTTCCCCACATTCAGAACACAGTCTATCTGGTAGTTCAGACATGTTAAACAGGCATAAACTTGATAACAAAGTACAAAAAACGTTTTAAAATAAAACCGTTACTGTCACTTTAAATTTTAAACTGAACACACTTTATTACTGCAATTGCGAAAAAACATGAAGGAATTGTTCAAAATTCACCAAATTTTCACCACAGTGTCTTAAAGCCTTAAAAGTATTGCACACCAAATTTGGAAGCTTTAACCCTTAAAATAACGGAACCGGAGCCGTTTTGAACTTTAACCCCTTTACAGTCCCTGGTATCTGCTTTGCTGAGACCCAACCGAGCCCCAAGGGGAATACGATACCAAATGACGCCTTCAGAAAGTCTTTTCTAAGTAACAGAGCTCCTCTCACATGCGACTGCATGCCATGCCTCTCAAAAACAAGTGCGCAACACCGGCGCGAAAATGAGGCTCTGCCTATGCTTTGGGAAAGCCCCTAAAGAATAAGGTGTCTAAAACAGTGCCTGCCGATATTATTATATCAAAATACCCAGATAAAATGATTCCTCAAGGCTAAATATGTGTTAATAATGAATCGATTTAGCCCAGAAAAAGTCTACAGTCTTAATAAGCCCTATTTTGAAGCCCTTATTTACGATCGTAATAAACATGGCTTACCGGATCCCATAGGGAAAATGACAGCTTCCAGCATTACATCGTCTTGTTAGAATGTGTCATACCTCAAGCAGCAAGAGACTGCTCACTGTTCCCCCAACTGAAGTTAATTGCTCTCAACAGTCCTGTGTGGAACAGCCATGGATTTTAGTGACGGTTGCTAAAATCATTTTCCTCATACAAACAGAAATCTTCATCTCTTTTCTGTTTCTGAGTAAATAGTACATACCAGCACTATTTCAAAATAACAAACTCTTGATTGAATAATAAAAAACTACAGTTAAACACTAAAAAACTCTAAGCCATCTCCGTGGAGATGTTGCCTGTACAACGGCAAAGAGAATGACTGGGGTAGGCGGAGCCTAGGAGGGATCATGTGACCAGCTTTGCTGGGCTCTTTGCCATTTCCTGTTGGGGAAGAGAATATCCCACAAGTAAGGATGACGCCGTGGACCGGACACACCTATGTTGGAGAAATAATGCTCAATGTCTCTTTTTGTAAGGAAATATAAATGCAAGGGTAAGGTGTGGGATTATAACACCCAGGTTTGTTACAACTGAGAATTCTATACGTACAATTCTGTTTCTTGTGGCTGGAGAAAAGAAGGAATTCTCATCTTCTATGAGGAAGAGTTCCTGTTTTTGCTTGCTGAAGGGAGCAGTAAAGTAGTCTGGCTCAGGATGCATTACGTTCTCCGGAAGCCTAAATGGCTTGAGCACAAAGTGCAATGGGTTCTCCATCGGAGGAGGTATATCATTTTCTTTGATGGGCACTTTGATGTTGAGCACCTCAGCATAGGTAGATAAAACTTCCCAAGGTGCATGAATTTTAACAAAATATGTTTTCCCATTTTCAGATTCCTGTGAAAAACAAGAGAAAGTGAAAATAGTCATATGAAAGTAATTTTAGGGGCACTCAAGTCAAAATTAAACTTTCATTACTCAGATAGAAAACACAATTTTAAACAACTTTCCAATTATCTTCCATTATCTAAATATGCAGTGTTTTTATTTGCATACTTCCTGAGGCACTAGCACCTACTGAGCATGTGCAGGATTCACAAAATATACGTATATGCATTTGTGATTGGATGATGGCTGTCACATGATGCAGTGGGAGGGCAATAGAACCAACTTTAAAAGGGATAGTAAACACCAAAAATGTTATTGTTTAAAAAGATAGATAATCCCTTTATTTATAATTCCTCAGTTTTGCATAACCAACACGGTTATAAAAATACACTTTTTATCTCTGTAATTACCTTGTATCTAAGCTTCTGCTGACTGCCTCATTATCTCAGATCTTTTGACAGACTTGGAAATTAGTGCTGACTCTTAAATAGCTTCACATGCATGAGCACAATGTTATCTATATGAAACACATGAACTAACGCCCTCTAGCTGTGAAAAACTGTCAAATGCATTTAGATAAGAGGTGGCCTTAAAGGGTTTAGAAATTAGCATATGAGCCTACCTAGGTTTAGCTTTTAACTAATTAGCGCTGCGGAATCTGTTGGCACTCTACAAATAACCAATATTATTAATAACTAAGAATAACAAGAGAACAAAGCAAATTGATGATAAAAGTAAATTAGACAGTTGTTTGAAATTACATGACCTATCTAAATCATGAAAGTTTAATTTGGACTTTACTATTCCTTTAAAAATTTGTCAGGAAGAAATCTACTACTCGTCTGAAATTCAAATTAAGAGCTTTTGCATTGTCTTTTTAATATGCATTTGCTGATTAAGCTATTCTACTGAGGTTAGTGGCCCTTTAACCGTAAATAAATGTTATACATAATGATGTATTCACAGCAAAGATTTGACTGGGAATAATATGTAGATGTATTTTTAAAAATATTAGTTATTTAAATACAGAAGATACGTGTAATTGTTTAGTTTCTATAAATTCTATAAATATGTTGCCGGTTTTATATCTGTCCCTAATTGTCCTCCGCAGAAGAGATAGAGAAGGGGAAAACCTAGGTTCCAACATGGTGGTGCCAATACTTGATAGAAACTCAGGGAAAGTCAGAAAACCAACAGTTTTCAAACATAAATAACTGGAAAAGGCAACAAAAATAATTAAAATATATTGCAACTATTTATATAAGTACATATAAAGGGACACTGAACCTAAATGTTTTCTTTCATGATTCAGATAAAGCATGCAATTTTAAGCAACTTTCCAATTTACTCCTATTATCATTTTTTTTATTCTCTTGCTATCTTTATTTGAAAAGCAAGAATGTAAGTTTAGAAGCCGGCCCATTTTTTGTTCATAACCTGTATTGTCCTTGCTGATTGGACAGCACCAACAAAAAAGTGCTGTCCAGGGTACTGAACAAAAATTGGCTGGCTCCTTAGCTTAGATGCCTTCTTTTTCAAATAAAGATAGCAAGAGAACGAAGAAAATTGATAATAGGAGTAAATTAGAAAGCTGCTTAAAATTGCATGCTCTATCTTAATTATGAAAGAAAAAAATTGGGTTTAGTGTCCCTTTAAATATTTTATATTATAATCTCAAACTGTTTAATTTTCATTTAAAGGGATACTAAACCCAGATTTGTTTCCTTTCATAATTCAGATAGAGCAGCAATTTTAAGCAACTTTCTAATATACTCCTATTATCAATGTTTCTTTGTTTCCTTGCTAACTTTATTTAAAAAGCAGGAATGTATCGATGGTATTGTTCAGCACCCTGGATAGCGCTTGCTTATTGGTGGCTACATTTAGCCACAAATCGGCAAGCGCTACCTAGGTGCTAAACCAAAAATGGGTCGGCTCCTAAGCTTTACATTCCTGCTTTTTCAAATAACGATAGCAAGAGAACAAAGAAAAATCATAATACGAATACATTAGCTCTGTAAATTTGCTCTGTCTGAATTATGAAAGAAAGAATTTGGGTTTAGTATCCCTTTAAGTCCATAAAAAAGTGAAGTACAACAGGCTAATTTTGAAAAGCTGTGCCCACAAAAAAAGTTGGTCTATGCTACATCATAAAAAGTTTAAATTTGTGTGCAAAAGATAATACAAAAATAATTTAGTTTTAAAATAAATGAATTTATAAAATAAAGCATAAATTAGGTTTTTATTATTTATCCCCCTTTATTCCTGCAGTTTAAAATAGTGTGTGTGTGTGTGTGGGAGGGGGTGGGGGGTTCAATTTGGAGAACTGGAAGCACACACTGCAGATTTCCCAAGTCTAGCCCTGATGCATATCTGTCCCTAACTGGCCTCAGAAGAGATGATCACACAAGGAACAACAAAACAATGGAACTTTTTCTAAAAAAAAAAAAAAATGACCATTGTTAGCCTTGGATTGGCTCCTCCAAATAAGGCAAGTGTGGGGGAATTTTGGCTATTGAAAAACAACTACAGCAAAAAAAGGTGTAAATGCATTAAATAAATTCACATTCACTTAGAATAACAATTTATTGCAAGACTGCAGAACAATGAGACAATTATAAGGTTAAAAAGTCATTCCATTGTGTTCACACACGCACAGATCAGTGATCATTTTTAAAAGCATAAACAAAGCAATTCATTATTAGTGAATTCTTCTATAACTGTCTGTTGTACAAAATGAACATGCTGATACTGATACTTGCCCTATATAAAATACTGCTTACCAATTAACTTAATTGTATCATTAAAGGAAAGGTCAAAATGGACATGTGCATGCGTGCATTTCAGTTTTAAATAGAAGCATTTTTTGAATATACTTCCATTAGCAAAAATGCTTCTAGTAAAAGTTCCTACTGTTTGTCAGAGGCATATGCACATATGCTGTGAGGGCCTGTGCACCAGTATTCAAACACTACACTTTCTCGGAGTGTCAGCAGTAACTTCTATGACCCAATTAAAGGGGCATGAAACCCCCAAATTTTTATTTTCTTTATTCAGATAGAGAATACAATTTTTAAAAAAAAGTTTCCAATTTACTTTTATTACCAAAATTGATTTTGTTCTCAGGTTATTCCTTGTTGAAGAGATATCTAGATAGGTAGCATGCACATATCTGAAGCACTGAAGGACAGGAAATAGTGCTGCCATCTAGTGCTCTTGCTAATAAATAACATTGTTGCAAAACTACCGTCATATAATGCACGCTCCTGAACTTCCCTTCCTGCTTTGCAACAAAGGATAACAACAACATTTGATAGAAGATAATTGAAAAGTTGTTTAAAAACGGACTGTTCATCTGAACCATGAAAGAAAAGTTTTGGGATTATGCCCCTTTAAAAGGGACAGTATACTATAAAATAGTTTTTTCCCTAATGTGTTTCCAATTACTTTTTGTACCAGCTGCAGAGTATAAAATGTATGAGATTTGCTTTTATAAGACTTATTTGTGTATATGAATTAGCTGGTTTTGTGTTTTAAAGCCACAACCTAATAAAATGGGTTGAGCTTGTAGGTATAATCAGATCTCATTACTTTATCAAATTGTGTACATATAATTGCTACTTTATCTTATATCTGTCCATAAACCAATCAGCAATACTTGGAGAGAACAATGGAAAATTAACATTTTATTTCCTTATCTCTTCTATAACCCACTAGGAGTGTAATTTCTTCTACTGGCTGTGTTAACACAGCTTGGCCTTGAGGCCAAAAACTTTCAGGATGGGTGGGTATACCACAGGCTAAATAAATCTATTTCAAATGCCAATATAAGGGTAATGGAAATACTTGTAAACAATTTAATACGCCCCAACAGGTAAAGCGGATCATTGGGAACAAATTCAAGGTGAGAAAATTGTTGAGTAAACTGTCCCTTTAAGTTTTCACAGACACCATTCACACCACCACCAGCACTCTGCGTTTGAATACTGCTGCAACTGTATATTGCAAAAATAGTTCTATGTAAAACTGAAATGCACCCACGCACATTTCAATTTCCTATCCCTTAAACATTACTTGCAATACTTACTGGTAAAACAGAATTTATGCTTACCTGATAAATTACTTTCTCTTGCGGTGTATCCAGTCCACGGATTCATCCTTTACTTGTGGGATATTCTCATTCCCTACAGGAAGTGGCAAAGGAGAGCACACAGCAAAGCTGTCCATATAGCTCGCCCTCTAGCTCCACCCCCCAGTCATTCGACCAAATGTTAGGAAGAAAAAGGAGAAACCATAGGGTGCAGTGGTGACTGTAGTTTAAACAAAAAAAATTTTACCTGACAAATGCCAGGGCGGGCCGTGGACTGGATACACCGCAAGAGAAAGTAATTTATCAGGTAAGCATAAAACATAATTTATGTAAGAACTTACCTGATAAATTCATTTCTTTCATATTAACAAGAGTCCATGAGCTAGTGACGTATGGGATATACATTCCTACCAGGAGGGGCAAAGTTTCCCAAACCTTAAAATGCCTATAAATACACCCCTCACCACACCCACAAATCAGTTTAACGAATAGCCAAGAAGTGGGGTGATAAGAAAAAAAGTGCGAAGCATATAAAATAAGGAATTGGAATAATTGTGCTTTATACAAAAAAATCATAACCACCACAAAAAAGGGTGGGCCTCATGGACTCTTGTTAATATGAAAGAAATGAATTTATCAGGTAAGTTCTTACATAAATTATGTTTTCTTTCATGTAATTAACAAGAGTCCATGAGCTAGTGACGTATGGGATAATGACTACCCAAGATGTGGATCTTTCCACACAAGAGTCACTAGAGAGGGAGGGATAAAATAAAGACAGCCAATTCCTGCTGAAAATAATCCACACCCAAAATAAAGTTTAACAAAAAACATAAGCAGAAGATTCAAACTGAAACCGCTGCCTGAAGAACTTTTCTACCAAAAACTGCTTCAGAAGAAGAAAATACATCAAAATGGTAGAATTTAGTAAAAGTATGCAAAGAGGACCAAGTTGCTGCTTTGCAGATCTGGTCAACCGAAGCTTCATTCCTAAACGCCCAGGAAGTAGAAACTGACCTAGTAGAATGAGCTGTAATTCTTTGAGGCGGAATTTTACCCGACTCAACATAGGCAAGATGAATTAAAGATTTCAACCAAGATGCCAAAGAAATGGCAGAAGCTTTCTGGCCTTTCCTAGAACCGGAAAAGATAACAAATAGACTAGAAGTCTTACGGAAAGATTTCGTAGCTTCAACATAATATTTCAAAGCTCTAACAACATCCAAAGAATGCAATGATTTCTCCTTAGAATTCTTAGGATTAGGACATAATGAAGGAACCACAATTTCTCTACTAATGTTGTTGGAATTCACAACTTTAGGTAAAAATTCAAAAGAAGTTCGCAACACCGCCTTATCCTGATGAAAAATCAGAAAAGGAGACTCACACGAAAGAGCAGATAATTCAGAAACTCTTCTAGCAGAAGAGATGGCCAAAAGGAACAAAACTTTCCAAGAAAGTAATTTAATGTCCAATGAATGCATAGGTTCAAACGGAGGAGCTTGAAGAGCTCCCAAAACCAAATTCAAACTCCATGGAGGAGAAATTGACTTAATGACAGGTTTTATACGAACCAAAGCTTGTACAAAACAATGAATATCAGGAAGAATAGCAATCTTTCTGTGAAAAAGAACAGAAAGAGCGGAGATTTGTCCTTTCAAAGAACTCGCGGACAAACCCTTATCTAAACCATCCTGAAGAAACTGTAAAATTCTCGGTATTCTAAAAGAATGCCAAGAAAAATGATGAGAAAGACACCAAGAAATATAAGTCTTCCAGACTCTATAATATATCTCTCGAGATACAGATTTACGAGCCTGTAACATAGTATTAATCACGGAGTCAGAGAAACCTCTATGACCAAGAATCAAGCGTTCAATCTCCATACCTTTAAATTTAAGGATTTCAGATCCGGATGGAAAAAAGGACCTTGAGACAGAAGGTCTGGTCTTAACGGAAGAGTCCATGGTTGGCAAGATGCCATCCGGACAAGATCCGCATACCAAAACCTGTGAGGCCATGCCGGAGCTATTAGCAGAACAAACGAGCATTCCCTCAGAATCTTGGAGATTACTCTTGGAAGAAGAACTAGAGGCGGAAAGATATAGGCAGGATGATACTTCCAAGGAAGTGATAATGCATCCACTGCCTCCGCCTGAGGATCCCGGGATCTGGACAGATACCTGGGAAGTTTCTTGTTTAGATGAGAGGCCATCAGATCTATCTCTGGGGGCCCCCACATTTGAACAATCTGAAGAAATACCTCTGGGTGAAGAGACCATTCGCCCGGATGCAACGTTTGGCGACTGAGATAATCCGCTTCCCAATTGTCTACACCTGGGATATGAACCGCAGAGATTAGACAGGAGCTGGATTCCGCCCAAACCAAAATTTGAGATACTTCTTTCATAGCCAGAGGACTGTGAGTCCCTCCTTGATGATTGATGTATGCCACAGTTGTGACATTGTCTGTCTGAAAACAAATGAACGATTCTCTCTTCAGAAGAGGCCAAAACTGAAGAGCTCTGAAAACTGCACGGAGTTCCAAGATATTGATCGGTAATCTCACCTCCTGAGATTCCCAAACTCCTTGTGCCGTCAGAGATCCCCACACAGCTCCCCAACCTGTGAGACTTGCATCTGTTGAAATTACAGTCCAGGTCGGAAGAACAAAAGAAGCCCCCTGAATTAAACGATGGTGATCTGTCCACCACGTTAGAGAGTGCCGAACAATCGGTTTTAAAGATATTAATTGATATATCTTCGTGTAATCCCTGCACCATTGGTTCAGCATACAGAGCTGAAGAGGTCGCATGTGAAAACGAGCAAAGGGGATCGCGTCCGATGCAGCAGTCATAAGACCTAGAATTTCCATGCATAAGGCTACCGAAGGGAATGATTGAGACTGAAGGTTTCGACAGGCTGTAATCAATTTTAGACGTCTCTTGTCTGTTAAAGACAAAGTCATGGACACTGAATCTATCTGGAAACCCAGAAAGGTTACCCTTGTTTGAGGAATCAAAGAACTTTTTGGTAAATTGATCCTCCAACCATGATCTTGAAGAAACAACACAAGTCGATTCGTATGAGACTCTGCTAAATGTAAAGACGGAGCAAGTACCAAGATATCGTCCAAATAAGGAAATACCACAATACCCTGTTCTCTGATTACAGACAGAAGGGCACCGAGAATCTTTGTGAAAATTCTTGGAGCTGTAGCAAGGCCAAACGGTAGAGCCACAAATTGGTAATGCTTGTCTAGAAAAGAGAATCTCAGGAACTGATAATGATCTGGATGAATCGGAATATGCAGATATGCATCCTGTAAATCTATTGTGGACATATAATTCCCTTGCTGAACAAAAGGCAAGATAGTCCTTACAGTTACCATTTTGAACGTTGGTATCCTTACATAACGATTCAATAATTTTAGATCCAGAACTGGTCTGAAGGAATTCTCCTTCTTTGGTACAATGAAGAGATTTGAATAAAACCCCATCCCCTGTTCCGGAACTGGAACTGGCATAATTACTCCAGCCAACTCTAGATCTGAAACACAATTCAGAAATGCTTGAGCTTTCACTGGATTTACTGGGACATGGGAAAGAAAAAATCTCTTTGCAGGAGGTCTCATCTTGAAACCAATTCTGTACCCTTCTGAAACAATGTTCTGAATCCAAAGATTGTGAACAGAACTGATCCAAATTTCTTTGAAAAAACGTAACCTGCCCCCTACCAGCTGAACTGGAATGAGGGCCGTACCTTCATGTGAACTTAGAAGCAGGCTTTGCCTTTCTAGCAGGCTTGGATTTATTCCAGACTGGAGATGGTTTCCAAACTGAAACTGCTCCTGAGGACGAAGGATCAGGCTTTTGTTCTTTGTTGAAACGAAAGGAACGAAAACGATTGTTAGCCCTGTTTTTACCTTTAGACTTTTTATCCTGTGGTAAAAAAGTTCCTTTCCCACCAGTAACAGTTGAAATAATAGAATCCAACTGAGAACCAAATAATTTGTTTCCCTGGAAAGAAATGGAAAGTAGAGTTGATTTAGAAGCCATATCAGCATTCCAAGTCTTAAGCCATAAAGCTCTTCTGGCTAAGATAGCCAGAGACATAAATCTAACATCAACTCTAATAATATCAAAAATGGCATCACAGATGAAATTATTAGCATGCTGAAGAAGAATAATAATATCATGAGAATCACGATTTGTTACTTGTTGCGCTAGAGTTTCCAACCAAAAAGTTGAAGCTGCAGCAACATCAGCCAATGATATAGCAGGTCTAAGAAGATTACCTGAACATAGATAAGCTTTTCTTAGAAAAGATTCAATTTTTCTATCTAAAGGATCCTTAAACGAGGTACCATCTGATGTAGGAATGGTAGTACGTTTAGCAAGGGTAGAAATAGCCCCATCAACTTTAGGGATTTTGTCCCAAAATTCTAATCTGTCAGGCGGAACAGGATATAATTGCTTAAAACGTTTAGAAGGAGTAAATGAATTACCCAATCTATCCCATTCCTTAGCAATTACTGCAGAAATAGCATTAGGAACAGGAAAGACTTCTGGAATAACCGCAGGAGCTTTAAAAACCTTATCCAAACGTATAGAATTAGTATCAAGAGGACTAGAATCCTCTATTTCTAAAGCAATTAGTACTTCTTTAAGTAAAGAGCGAATAAAATCCATCTTAAATAAATATGAAGATTTATCAGCATCAATCTCTGAGACAGAATCCTCTGAACCAGAAGAGTCCAAAGAATCAGAATGATGGTGTTCATTTAAAAATTCATCTGTAGAGAGAGAAGATTTAAAAGACTTTTTACGTTTACTAGAAGGAGAAATAACAGACAAAGCCTTCTTTATGGATTCAGAAACAAAATCTCTTATGTTATCAGGAACATTCTGCACCTTAGATGTTGAGGGAACTGCAACAGGCAATGGTACATCACTAAAGGAAATATTATCTGCATTAACAAGTTTGTCATGACATTTAATACAAACAACAGCTGGAGGAATAGCTACCAAAAGTTTACAGCAGATACACTTAGCTTTGGTAGATCCAGCAGGCAGAGGTTTTCCTGTAGTATCTTCTGGCTCAGATGCAACGTGAGACATCTTGCAATATGTAAGAGAAAAAACAACATATAAAGCAAAATAGATCAAATTCCTTATAAGACAGTTTCAGGAATGGGAAAAAAATGCCAAACATCAAGCTTCTAGCAACCAGAAGCAAATGAAAAATGAGACTGAAATAATGTGGAGACAAAAGCGACGCCCATATTTTTTGGCGCCAAATAAGACGCCCACATTATTTGGCGCCTAAATGCTTTTGGCGCCAAAAATGACGCCACATCCGAAACGCCGACATTTTTGGAGCAAAATAACGTCAAAAAAATGACGCAACTTCCGGCGACACGTATGACGCCGGAAACGGAAATGAATTTTTGCGCCAAAAAAGTCCGCGCCAAGAATGACGCAATAAAATGAAGCATTTTCAGCCCCCGCGAGCCTAACAGCCCACAGGGAAAAAAGTCAAATTTTTGAGGTAAGAAAAATAAGATAATTAAAGCATAATCCCAAATATGAAACTGACTGTCTGGAAATAAGGAAAATTGAACATTCTGAGTCAAGGCAAATAAATGTTTGAATACATATATTTAGAACTTTATAAATAAAGTGCCCAACCATAGCTTAGAGTGTCACAGAAAATAAGACTTACTTACCCCAGGACACTCATCTACATGTTTGTAGAAAGCCAAACCAGTACTGAAACGAGAATCAGTAGAGGAAATGGTAAATATAAGAGTATATCGTCGATCTGAAAAGGGAGGTAAGAGATGAATCTCTACGACCGATAACAGAGAACCTTATGAAATAGACCCCGTAGAAGGAGATCACTGCATTCAATAGGCAATACTCTCCTCACATCCCTCTGACATTCACTGCACGCTGAGAGGAAAACCGGGCTCCAACTTGCTGCGGAGCGCATATCAACGTAGAATCTAGCACAAACTTACTTCACCACCTCCCTTGGAGGCAAAGTTTGTAAAACTGATTTGTGGGTGTGGTGAGGGGTGTATTTATAGGCATTTTAAGGTTTGGGAAACTTTGCCCCTCCTGGTAGGAATGTATATCCCATACGTCACTAGCTCATGGACTCTTGTTAATTACAAGAAAGAAATTCTGTTTTCTCTTGCAAGGTGTATCCAGTCCACGGATTCATCCTTTACTTGTGGGATACCAATACCAAAGCTTTAGGACACGGATGAAGGGAGGGAACAAGACAGGTACCTTAAACGGAAGGCACCACTGCTTGCAAAACCCTTCTCCCAAAAATAGACTCCGAAGAAGCAAAAGTATTGAATTTGTAAAATCTGGCAAAAGTATGCAGTGAAGACCAAGTCGCTGCCTTACAAATCTGTTCAACAAAAACATAATATATGTAAGTATGTAAGAACTTACCTGATAAATTCATTTCTTTCATATTAGCAAGAGTCCATGAGCTAGTGACGTATGGGATATACATTCCTACCAGGAGGGGCAAAGTTTCCCAAACCTCAAAATGCCTATAAATACACCCCTCACCACACCCACAAATCAGTTTAACGAATAGCCAAGAAGTGGGGTGATAAGAAAAAAGTGCGAAAGCATAAAAAATAAGGAATTGGAATAATTGTGCTTTATACAAAAAAATCATAACCACCACAAAAAAGGGTGGGCCTCATGGACTCTTGCTAATATGAAAGAAATGAATTTATCAGGTAAGTTCTTACATAAATTATGTTTTCTTTCATGTAATTAGCAAGAGTCCATGAGCTAGTGACGTATGGGATAATGACTACCCAAGATGTGGATATTTCCACGCAAGAGTCACTAGAGAGGGAGGGATAAAATAAAGACAGCCAATTCCGCTGAAAAATAATCCACACCCAAAATAAAGTTTAAATTATAAGCAGAAGATTCAAACTGAAACAGCTGCCTGAAGTACTTTTCTACCAAAAACAGTTTCAGAAGAAGAAAACACATCAAAATGGTAGAATTTAGTAAAAGTATGCAAAGAAGACCAAGTTGCTGCTTTGCAAATCTGATCAACCGAAGCTTCATTCCTAAACGCCCAGGAAGTAGAAACTGACCTAGTAGAATGAGCTGTAATCCTTTGAGGCGGAGTTTTACCCGACTCGACATAAGCATGATGAATTAAAGATTTCAACCAAGATGCCAAAGAAATGGCAGAGGCCTTCTGACCTTTCCTAGAACCGGAAAAGATAACAAATAGACTAGAAGTCTTTCGGAAATTCTTAGTAGTTTCAACATAATATTTCAAAGCTCTAACAACATCCAAAGAATGCAAAGATCTCTCCTTAGAATTCTTAGGATTAGGACACAATGAAGGAACCACAATTTCTCTACTAATGTTGTTAGAATTCACAACCTTAGGTAAAAATTTAAAAGAAGTTTGCAACACCGCCTTATCCTGATGAAAAATCAGAAAAGGAGACTCACAAGAAAGAGCAGATAATTCAGAAACTCGTCTGGCAGAAGAGATAGCCAAAAGGAACAAAACTTTTTAAGAAAGTAATTTGATGTCCAACGAATGCATAGGTTCAAACGGAGGAGCTTGAAGAGCCCCCAGAACCAAATTCAAACTCCAAGGAGGAGAAATTGACTTAATGACAGGTTTTATACAAACCAAAGCTTGTACAAAACAATGAATATCAGGAAGATTAGCAATCTTTCTGTGAAAAAGAACAGAAAGAGCAGAGATTTGTCCTTTCAAGGAACTTGCAGACAAACCTTTATCCAAACCATCCTGAAGAAATTGTAAAATTCTCGGAATTCTAAAAGAATGCCAGGAAAAATGATGAGAAAGACACCAAGAAATATAAGTCTTCCAGACTCTATAATATATCTCCCTAGATACAGATTTACGAGCCTGTAACATAGTATTAATCACAGAGTCAGAGAAACCTCTTTGACTAAGAATCAAGCTCCATACCTTTAAATTTAAGGATTTGAGATCCTGATGGAAAAAACATAATTTATGCTTACCTGATAAATTCCTTTCTTCTGTTGTGTGATCAGTCCACGGGTCATCATTACTTCTGGGATATAACTCCTCCCCAACAGGAAATGCAAGAGGATTCACCCAGCAGAGCTGCATATAGCTCCTCCCCTCTACGTCAGTCCCAGTCATTCGACCAAGAATCAACGAGAAAGGAGTAACCAAGGGTGAAGTGGTGACTGGAGTATAATTTAAAAGATATTTACCTGCCTTAAAACAGGGCGGGCCGTGGACTGATCACACAACAGAAGAAAGGAATTTATCAGGTAAGCATAAATTATGTTTTCTTCTGTTATGTGTGATCAGTCCACGGGTCATCATTACTTCTGGGATACCAATACCAAAGCAAAAGTACACGGATGACGGGAGGGATAGGCAGGCTCATTATACAGAAGGAACCACTGCCTGAAGAACCTTTCTCCCAAAAATAGCCTCCGAAGAAGCAAAAGTGTCAAATTTGTAAAATTTGGAAAAAGTATGAAGTGAAGACCAAGTTGCAGCCTTGCAAATCTGTTCAACAGAGGCCTCATTCTTAAAGGCCCAAGTGGAAGCCACAGCTCTAGTGGAGTGAGCTGTAATTCTTTCAGGAGGCTGCTGTCCAGCAGTCTCATAGGCTAAACGTATTATGCTACGAAGCCAAAAAGAGAGAGAGGTAGCAGAAGCTTTTTGACCTCTCCTCTGTCCAGAATAAACGACAAACAGGGAAGAAGTTTGGCGAAAATCTTTAGTTGCCTGCAAGTAGAACTTGAGGGCACGAACTACATCCAGATTGTGTAAAAGACGTTCCTTCTTTGAAGAAGGATTTGGACACAAGGATGGGACAACAATCTCTTGATTGATGTTCCTGTTAGTGACTACCTTAGGTAAGAACCCAGGTTTAGTACGCAGAACTACCTTGTCTGAGTGAAAAATCAGATAAGGGGAATCACAATGTAAGGCTGATAACTCAGAGACTCTTCGAGCCGAGGAAATAGCCATTAAAAACAGAACTTTCCAAGATAACATTTTTATATCAATGGAATGAAGGGGTTCAAACGGAACACCCTGTAAAACGTTAAGAACTAAGTTTAAACTCCATGGCGGAGCAACAGCTTTAAACACAGGCTTGATCCTAGCTAAAGCCTGACAAAAGGACTGGACGTCTGGATTTTCTGACAGACGTCTGTGTAACAAGATGGACAGAGCTGAAATCTGTCCCTTTAATGAACTAGCTGATAAACCCTTTTCTAAACCTTCTTGTAGAAAAGACAATATCCTAGCGATCCTAACCTTACTCCAGGAGTAACCCTTGGATTCGCACCAGTATAGGTATTTCCGCCATATTTTATGGTAAATCCTTCTGGTAACAGGCTTCCTAGCCTGAATCAGGGTATCAATAACCGACTCAGAAAAACCACGTTTTGATAAAATCAAGCGTTCAATTTCCAAGCAGTCAGCTTCAGAGAAGTTAGATTTTGATGTTTGAATGGACCCTGTATCAGAAGGTCCTGTCTTAGAGGTAGAGACCAAGGCGGACAGGATGACATGTCCACTAGATCTGCATACCAAGTCCTGCGTGGCCATGCAGGTGCTATTAGAATTACTGATGCTCTCTCCTGTTTGATTTTGGCAATCAATCGAGGAAGCAGCGGGAAAAGTGGAAACACATAAGCCATCCTGAAGTTCCAAGGTGCTGTCAAAGCATCTATCAGAACTGCTCCCGGATCCCTGGATCTGGACCCGTAGCGAGGAAGTTTGGCGTTCTGGCGAGACGCCATGAGATCTATCTCTGGTTTGCCCCAACGTCGAAGTATTTGGGCAAAGACCTCCGGATGAAGTTCCCACTCCCCCGGATGAAAAGTCTGGCGACTCAAGAAATCCGCCTCCCAGTTCTCCACTCCCGGGATGTGGATTGCTGACAGGTGGCAAGAGTGAGACTCTGCCCAGCGAATTATCTTTGATACTTCCATCATTGCTAGGGAGCTTCTTGTCCCTCCCTGATGGTTGATGTAAGCTACAGTCGTGATGTTGTCCGACTGAAACCTGATGAACCCCCGAGTTGTTAACTGGGGCCAAGCCAGAAGGGCATTGAGAACTGCTCTCAATTCCAGAATGTTTATTGGAAGGAGACTCTCCTCCTGATTCCATAGTCCCTGAGCCTTCAGAGAATTCCAGACAGCGCCCCAACCTAGTAGGCTGGCGTCTGTTGTTACAATTGTCCAGTCTGGCCTGCTGAATGGCATCCCCCTGGACAGGTGTGGCCGATAAAGCCACCATAGAAGAGAATTTCTGGTCTCTTGATTCAGATTCAGAGTAGGGGACAAATCTGAGTAATCCCCATTCCACTGACTTAGCATGCATAATTGCAGCGGTCTGAGGTGTAGGCGTGCAAAAGGTACTATGTCCATTGCCGCTACCATTAAGCCGATCACCTCCATGCATTGAGCTACTGACGGGTGTTGAATGGAATGAAGGACGCGGCATGCATTTTGAAGCTTTGTTAACCTGTCTTCTGTCAGGTAAATCTTCATTTCTACAGAATCTATAAGAGTCCCCAAGAATGGAACTCTTGTGAGAGGAAAAAGAGAACTCTTCTTTTCGTTCACTTTCCATCCATGCGACCTTAGAAATGCCAGAACTAACTCTGTATGAGACTTGGCAGTTTGAAAGCTTGAAGCTTGTATTAGAATGTCGTCTAGGTACGGAGCTACCGAAATCCCTCGCGGTCTTAGTACCGCTAGAAGGGCACCCAGAACCTTTGTGAAGATTCTTGGAGCCGTAGCCAATCCGAATGGAAGAGCTACAAACTGGTAGTGCCTGTCTAAGAAGGCAAACCTTAGATACCGGTGATGATCTTTGTGGATCGGTATGTGAAGGTAAGCATCCTTTAAATCCACTGTGGTCATGTACTGACCCTCTTGGATCATGGGTAAGATTGTCCGAATAGTTTCCATTTTGAACGATGGAACTCTTAGGAATTTGTTTAGAGTCTTTAAATCTAAGATTGGCCTGAAAGTTCCCTCTTTTTTGGGAACCACAAACAGGTTTGAGTAGAACCCTTGTCCTTGTTCCGACCGCGGAACCGGATGGATCACTCCCATTAATAACAGATCTTGTACGCAGCGTAGAAACGCTTCTTTCTTTATCTGGTTTGTTGACAACCTTGACAGATGAAATCTCCCTCTTGGGGGAGATAATTTGAAGTCTAGAAGGTATCCCTGAGATATGATCTCTAGAGCCCAGGGATCCTGAACATCTCTTGCCCAGGCCTGGGCGAAGAGAGAGAGTCTGCCCCCCACTAGATCCGGTCCCGGATCGGGGGCTCTCGGTTCATGCTGTCTTTGGGGCAGCAGCAGGTTTCCTGGTCTGCTTGCTCTTGTTCCAGGACTGGTTAGGCTTCCAGCCTTGCCTGTAACGAGCAACAGCTCCTTCCTGTTTTGGTGCAGTGGAGGTTGATGCTGCTCCTGTTTTGAAATTCCGAAAGGGACGAAAATTAGACTGTCTAGCCTTAGCTTTGGCTTTGTCTTGAGGTAGGGCGTGGCCCTTACCACCTGTAATGTCAGCGATAATTTCTTTCAAACCGGGCCCAAATAAAGACTGCCCCTTGAAAGGTATATTAAGTAATTTGGACTTAGAAGTCACATCAGCTGACCAGGATTTTAGCCACAGCGCCCTACGTGCCTGTATGGCGAATCCTGAGTTCTTAGCCGTAAGTTTAGTTAAATGTACTACGGCCTCCGAAATGAAAGAATTAGCTAGTTTAAGGACTCTAAGCCTGTCCGTAATGTCGTCTAGCGTAGATGAACTAAGGTTCTCTTCCAGCGACTCAATCCAAAATGCTGCCGCAGCCGTAATCGGCGCGATACATGCAAGGGGTTGCAATATAAAACCTTGTTGAACAAACATTTTCTTAAGGTAACCCTCTAATTTTTTATCCATTGGATCTGAGAAAGCACAGCTATCCTCCACCGGGATAGTGGTACGCTTAGCTAAAGTAGAAACTGCTCCCTCCACCTTGGGGACCGTTTGCCATAAGTCCCTAGTGGTGGCGTCTATTGGGAACATCTTTCTAAATATTGGAGGGGGTGAGAACGGCACACCGGGTCTATCCCACTCCTTAGTAACAATTTCAGTTAGTCTCTTAGGTATAGGAAAAACGTCAGTACTCGCCGGTACCGCAAAGTATTTATCCAACCTACACAGTTTCTCTGGTATTGCAACGGTGTTACAATCGTTAAGAGCTGCTAAGACCTCCCCTAGTAATACACGGAGGTTCTCCAATTTAAATTTAAAATTTGAAATATCTGAGTCCAATCTGTTTGGATCAGAACCGTCACCCACAGAATGAAGCTCTCCGTCCTCATGCTCTGCGAGCTGTGACGCAGTATCAGACATGGCCCTAGCATTGTCAGCGCACTCTGTTCTCACCCCAGAGTGATCACGCTTGCCTCTTAGTTCTGGTAATTTAGACAAAACTTCAGTCATAACAGTAGCCATATCTTGTAATGTTATCTGTAATGGCCGCCCAGATGTACTAGGCGCCATAATATCACGCACCTCCCGGGCGGGAGATGCAGGTACTGCCGCGTGAGGCGAGTTAGTCGGCATAACTCTCCCCTCGCTGTTTGGTGAAATTTGTTCACATTGTACAGATTGACTTTTATTTAAAGTAGCATCAATACAGTTAGTACATAAATTCCTATTGGGCTCCACCTTGGCATTGGAACAAATGACACAGATATCTTCCTCTGAGTCAGACATGTTTAACACACTAGCAAAAAACTTACAACTTGGTTATAATCTTTTTTAGCAAAAAAATACTGTGCCTCAAAGAGGTACTAAACGATTAAATGACAGTTGAAATAATGAACTGAAAAGCAGTTATAGCATCAAACTTTAAAACAACACAACTTTTAGCAAAGGTTTGTTCCCATTAGTAAAATAACAATAATTAAATTTGACATAAGAAGTACAAAGCAACGTTTTTATGCACAGTCACTATAAGAATTCTCACAGCTCTGCTGAGAGAATTTACCTCCCTTCAAAGAAGTTTGAAGACCCCTGAGATCTGTCAGAGATGAACCGGATCATGCAGGAAATATAAAAATGACTGACTGGAATTTTTTGATGCGTAGTAAAGAGCGCCAAAAACGGCCCCTCCCTCTCCCACACAGCAGTGAAGAGAAACGAAACTGTCACAATTACAAGCAAAAAACTGCCAAGTGGAAAATAATGCCCAAATATCTATTCACACAGTACCTCAGCAATGTAAACGATTCTACATTCCAGCAAAAACGTTTAACATGATAAATAGTTATTAAAAGTATTAGTGACCTTTAGCAGAGTAGTTCCGGTGAAATACCATCCCCAGAATACTGAAGTGTATACATACATGTCATTTTAACGGTATGGCAGGATTTTCTCATCAATTCCATTCAGAAAATAAAAACTGCTACATACCTCAATGCAGATTCATCTGCCCGCTGTCCCCTGATCTGAAGCCTTTACCTCCCTCAGATGGCCGAGAACAGCAACATGATCTTAACTACTCCGGTTAAAATCATAGTAAAAAACTCTGGCAGATTCTTCCTCAAACTCTGCCAGAGAAGTAATAACACGCTCCGGTGCTATTGTAAAATAACAAACTTTTGATTGAAGTCATAAAAACTAAGTATAATCACCATAGTCCTCTCACACATCCTATCTAGTCGTTGGGTGCAAGAGAATGACTGGGACTGACGTAGAGGGGAGGAGCTATATGCAGCTCTGCTGGGTGAATCCTCTTGCATTTCCTGTTGGGGAGGAGTTATATCCCAGAAGTAATGATGACCCGTGGACTGATCACACATAACAGAAGAAAAGGACCTTGCGACAAAAGGTCTGGTCTTAACGGAAGAGTCCACGGTTGGCAAGAGGCCATCCGGACAAGATCCGCATACCAAAACCTGTGAGGCCATGCTGGAGCTACCAGCAAAACAAACGAGCATTCCTTCAGAATCTTGGAGATTACTCTTGGAAGAAGAACTAGAGGCGGAAAGATATAGGCAGGATGATACTTCCAAGGAAGTGACAATGCATCCACTGCTTCCGCTTGAGGATCCCTGGATCTGGACAGATACCTGGGAAGTTTCTTGTTTAGATGAGAGGCCATCAGATCTATTTCTGGAAGTCCCCACATTTGAACAATCTGAAGAAATACCTCTGGGTGAAGAGACCATTCGCCCGGATGTAACGTTTGGCGGCTGAGATAATCCGCTTCCCAATTGTCTATACCTGGGATATGAACCCCAGAAACTAGACAGGAGCTGGATTCCGCCCATACCAGAATTCGAGATACTTCCTTCATAGCCAGAGGACTGTGAGTCCCTCCTTGATGATTGATGTATGCCACAGTTGTGACATTGTCTGTCTGAAAACAAATGAACGATTCTCTCTTTAGAAGAGGCCATGACTGAAGAGCTCTGAAAATTGCACGGAGTTCCAAAATATTGATCGGTAATCTCACCTCCTGAGATTCCCAAACCCCTTGTGCCGTCAGAGACCCCCAAACAGCTCCCCAACCTGTCAGACTTGCATCTGTTGAAATTACAGTCCAGGTCGGAAGAACAAAAGAAGCCCCCTGAACTAAACGATGGTGATCTGTCCACCACATCAGAGAGTGTCGTACAATCGGTTTTAAAGATATTAATTGAGATATCTTTGTGTAATCCCTGCACCACTGGTTCAGCATACAGAGCTGAAGAGGTCGCATGTGAAAACGAGCAAAGGGGATCGTGTCCGATGCTGCAGTCATAAGACCTAGAATTTCCATGCATAAAGCTACCGAAGGGAATGATTGTGACTGAAGGTTTCGACAAGCTGATATCAACTTTAGACGTCTCTTGTCTGTCAAAGACAGAGTCATGGACACTGAATCTATCTGAAAACCTAAAAAGGTTACCCTTGTCTGAGGAATCAATGAACTTTTTGGTAAATTGATCCTCCAACCATGATCTTGAAGAAACAACACAAGTCGATTCGTATGAGATTCTGCTAAATGTGAAGACTGAGCAAGTACCAAGATATCGTCCAAATAAGAAAATACCACAATACCCTGTTCTCTGATTACAGACAGAAGGGCACCGAGAACCTTTGTAAAAATTCTTGGAGCTGTAGCTAGGCCAAACGGTAGAGCCACAAACTGGTACTGGTTGTCTAGAAAAGAGAATCTCAGAAACTGATAGTGATCTGGATGAATCGGAATATGCAGATATGCATCCTGTAAATCTATTGTGGACATATAATGCTCTTGCTGAACAAAAGGCAGGATAGTCCTTACAGTTACCATTTTGAATGTTGGTATCCTTACATAACGATTCAATATTTTTAGATCCAGAACTGGTCTGAAGGAATTCTCCTTCTTTGGTACAATGAAGAGATTTGAATAAAACCCCAGCCCCTGTTCCAGAACTGGAACTGGTATAATTACTTCAGCCAACTCTAGATCTGAAACACATTTCAGAAATGCTTGAGCCTTCGCTAGGTTTACTGGGACACGGGAAAGAAAAAATCTCTTTGCAGGAGGCCTTATCTTGAAGCCAATTCTGTACCCTTTTGAAACAATGTTCTGAATCCAGAGATTGTGAACGGAATTGAACCAAATTTCTTTGAAAAAACGTAATCTGCCCCCTACCAGCTGAGCTGGAATGAGGGCCGCACCTTCATGTGGACTTGGGAGCTGGCTTTGGTTTTCTAAAAGGCTTGGATTTATTCCAGACTGGAGATGGTTTCCAAACTGATACCGCTCCTGAGGATGAAGGATCAGGCTTTTGTTCCTTGTTGTGACTAAAGGAACGAAAACGGATTATTAGACCTAAATTTACCTTTAGATTTTTTATTCTGTGGTAAAAAAGTTCCTTTCCCTCCAGTAACAGTTGAGATAATAGAATCCAACTGAGAACCAAATAATGTATTACCCTGGAAAGAAAGGGAAAGCAGAGTAGACTTAGAAGACATATCAGCATTCCAAGTTTTAAGCCATAAAGCTCTTCTAGCTAAAATAGCTAGAGACATATACCTGACATCAACTCTAATGATATCAAAGATGGCATCACAAATAAAATTATTAGCATGTTGTAGAAGAATAATAATGCTATGAGAATTATGATCTGTTACTTGTTGCGCTAAAGCTTCTAACCAAAAAGTTGAAGCTGCAGCAACATCCGCTAAAGATATAGCAGGTCTAAGAAGATTACCTGAACACAAGTAAGCTTTTCTTAGAAAGGATTCAATTTTCCTATCTAAAGGATCCTTAAAGGAAGTACCATCTGCCGTAGGAATAGTAGTACGCTTAGCAAGAGTAGAGACAGCCCCATCAACCTTAGGGATTTTGTCCCAAAATTCTAATCTGTCAGATGGCACAGGATATAATTGCTTAAAACGTTTAGAAGGAGTAAAAGAATTACCCAAATTATTCCATTCCCTGGAAATTACTTCAGAAATAGCACCAGGGACAGGAAAAACTTCTGGAATAACTACAGGAGATTTAAAAACCTTATCTAAACGTTTAGATTTAGTATCAAGAGGACTAGAATCCTCAATTTCTAATGCAATTAGGACTTCTTTAAGTAAAGAACGAATAAATTTCATTTTAAATAAATATGAAGATTTATCAGCATCAACCTCTGAGACAGAATCTTCTGAATCAGAAGAACCAATATCAGTATCAGAATAATGATGTTCATTTAAAAATTCATCTGAAAAATGAGAAGTTTTAAAAGACTTTTTACGTTTACTAGAAGGAGGAATAACAGACATAGCCTTCTTAATGGATTTAGAAACAAAATCTCTTATGTTATCAGGAACACTCTGAATATTAGATGTTGACGGAACAGCAACAGGTAATGTAACAGTACTAAAGGAAATATTATCTGCATTAGCAAGTTTGTCATGACAAACATTACAAACAACAGCTGGAGGAACAGATACCAAAAGTTTACAGTAGATACACTTAGCTTTGGTAGCTCCAGCACCAGGCAGGGATTTTCCAGAAGTATCTTCTGACTCAGCTTCAACGTGGGACATATTGCAATATGTAATAGAAAAAACAACATATAAAGCAAAATTGATCAAATTCCTTAAATGACAGTTTCAGGAATGGGAAAAAAATGCCATTGAACAAGCTTCTAGCAACCAGAAGCACAAAATAATGAGACTTAAATAATGTGGAGACAATAGTGACGCCCATATTTTTTAGCGCCAAAAAAGACGCCCACATTATTTGGCGCCTAAATGCTTTTGGCGCCAAAAATGACACCACATCCGGAACGCCGACACCTTTGGCGCAAAAAAACGTCAAACATGACGCAACTTCCGGCGACACGTATGACGCCGGAAACAGAAAAAAAATTTTGCGCCAAAAAAGTCCGCGCCAAGAATGACGCAATAAAATAAAGCATTTTCAGCCCCCGCGAGCCTAACAGCCCACAGGGAAAGTCAAATTTTTAAGGTAAGAAAAAATGATTTATTCATATGCATTATCCCAAATATGAAACTGACTGTCTGAAATAAGGAACGTTGAACATCCTGAGTCAAGGCAAATAAATGTTTGAATACATATATTTAGAACTTTATATAAAAGTGCCCAAGCATAGCGTAGAGTGTCACAGAAAATAAGACTTACTTACCCCAGGACACTCATCTACATGAAGTAGAAAGCCAAACCAGTACTGAAACGAGAATCAGTAGAGGAAATGGTATATATAAGAGTATATCGTCGATCTGAAAAGGGAGGTAAGAGATGAATCTCTATGACCGATAACAGAGAACCTATGAAATAGACCCCGTAGAAGGAGATCACTGCATTCAAATAGGCAATACTCTCCTCACATCCCTCTGACATTCACTGCACGCTAAGAGGAAAACCGGGCTCCAACCTGCTGCGGAGCGCATATCAACGTAGAATCTAGCACAAACTTACTTCACCACCTCCATAGGAGGCAAAGTTTGTAAAACTGATTTGTGGGTGTGGTGAGGGGTGTATTTATAGGCATTTTGAGGTTTGGGAAACTTTGCCCCTCCTGGTAGGAATGTATATCCCATACGTCACTAGCTCATGGATTCTTGCTAATTACATGAAAGAAAGCCTCCTTTTTGAAAGCCCATGTGGAAGCCACTGCTCAGGTAGAATGAGCAGTAATTCTTTCAGGAGGCTGCTGGCCAGCAGTCTCATAGGCCAAACGGATGATGCTTTTCAGCCAAAAGGAAAGAGGTAGCAGTAGCTTTCTGACCGCTCCTCTTACCAGAATAGATAACAAACAAAGAAGATGTTTGTCTGAAATCCTTAGTTGCTTGTAAATAGAACTTTAAAGCACGAACTACATCAAGATTGTGTAATAGACGTTCCTTCTTCGAAGATGGATTAGGACACAGAAGGAACAACTATTTCCTGGTTAATATTCTTCTAACACCACATTCACTTTACCCTCCCATAGAGAGACCCTAGTGCTTAGAGCCGGCAAAGAGAATGACTGGGGGGTGGAGCTAGAGGGGGAGCTATATGAACAGCTTTGCTGTGTGCTCTCTTTGCCACTTCCTATAGGGAATGAGAATATCCCACAAGGAAGAATCCGTGGACTGGATACACCATGCAAGAGAAATTCACTACATTCTATTTTGCACCAAAAATCACAGTAATAAAGAACTGAAGGGATATGAAATGATACATATTTGTATAGTGCAATTAAAATATTGATGCACTTCATAAACATCAGTAAATACTTACAATTAGCCATTTTTGTAAAAACAATTTTCCAAACCCACTGTGGGACTCATTATACGAATCCTATCATGGTGGGCTACCTAGGTAGGGACTGAGTGTGCTAATACATTAATGCGCATGCACAATAGTACCCTGTGGTGCAGTAGGCAACGTCACACAGAGACCTACGACGGCTGCAGAGGAACAAAACAGCATTATCAGTGCAAGCAATATGAAGCGGAGATGCAGCAACCTAGGCAGGTATCTCGTACACAACAATCGCCCAGGAGTAAAGAGCAATCAAATACATAATGCAAATGTTTTAAGCCTACTTTTCTTTTAAAAAAAGCATAATTCGTTTTTTTTGTTCTTCTTCCTTATGATAACTATCTGTAACTTCAGATTTATACTGTAATAGCTGCACAGTTTTAATATGGCTGTAACAAATATTTATTATTTATTTAGATCTAGTGGTGTCTGTTTTCATTGATTTCAATAATTAATAACAATGTATAGTGAATCATTAGCGATCCTGGATTAAAGGGACATTAAACACTAAATGAATGCTATATAGAATGATGCATTCAAAGAAAAGATTAGTCTGAGAATACCATGTAGATATATTTTTTAATGTTTCATTAGCTATTTAAATATTGACAAAATAAGTGTAAAATGTTAGTGTCTATAAAACAATGGGAGCTGCCATGTTGTAACTTAGGTTACCTTCTCTGCTGTGGCCAATTAGGGACAGTTACAAATAGGTCACTAGAGTGTGCAGCCAATGACTGTGCAATATAACAGTGTTCTGCACTTTCATTTCGAACAGGAACTGAAAAGCTCACAATTTCAGAATAGAATTACTGGGAAAGGGGACAAAATGATTAATTAAATTATATTGCAGTTTTTAAATATACAGCATATAATCCAAAAACACATGGGTAGAGAAGGTCAGTAGAAATATACACATACATAGGGTTAAATAAACAATGAATCCTGTATAGAGTTCTATTTAGAAGCCTTGTGATTAAAATCGGTGTTGGGAACATTAATTGCAATTATTTTAAGTTATGATATTAAATGTATAAATTAGAATTCATTGTGAAATAGAGTTTCTGAAAAGACAGATGAAACTGGGTCATAATATCTTTGGGTACAGTATTTCCTAACATCTACTGATATTGCTCCTATATAATTTTTTTTTTTTCCTGCTCTCAACTAGGTTAGCCAGTAATTTGGCGGATTTAGGGGAGTATCTATTAAACAAAGTGTTATTTTTTATGTCCCTTTGTACTAGTTGTTGATTAATGAAGGATTCTCTCTCCAGTTTAGCTTTTTGGTATTCTATCCAATTGGGTCTATTTGAGTTCTCTAAATATTTAACATATTTATTCTTTAATTGGTTAGCAAGCAGGATTTCTCTTTTGCAAATAATTGTTTTCCTTCTATTATTATTATTATTCTTTATTTATAAAGCGCTAAGAGATTCTGCAGCGCTGTCCATGGGTACAAAGATAAAAGTTCAGTACAATACAATATAAAAGACACCAGACAAAGTTTAACAAATACAGGGGGAATTGAGGGCCCTGTTCCCGTGGGAACTTAAAATCTAGATGGGTAGGAGGGTGAGAAACAGGAGGTGGGGACTGCAAAGGTGGTGACATATAAGCTTTAATTTCTCCTCTAAAAAATGCTTTCACGTTTCCCCGAAAATCTCTACTTTTCGCAAATAGTCTTTATTAAAAAAAGTAAATTCCCTCCACTTGTGTGAAATCCAGTTTTGGAATTTAATATTAGCTAGCAAAAACGAAGGGAAGAATAATTTTCCAACTTGCTTCTGTCTGCCCAAGGCAAAATGAATGGTGAGAGAAATAGCTGCATGGTCTGAAATTAAGATGTTCATGATGTCATTGAAGACCTCAGCACCCAGAAGAGATTCGCTAATCAAGAACATACAGTATATATTCTAGAAAAGGTCCTATATGTGTTAGATTCACAAGTAAAAGATCTCTCATCTGGGTGCTGAAGCCGCCACACATCTTTCAGTGATTTTGCAAAATTGGATAGAACCTTAGCTTCTATCTTATATCTGTTAACGTTTAATGATTTAAGCTAATCAATATAGGGTTGAATAGACTGTTAAAATTTCCTCCCATTATAAGTTGAGAGTCTACATAATTAATAAGTTTGGCAAATAAGATTTCCCAGAAGGTCGGTTGGTATTCATTGGGGGCATACAAATTACAAAGAGAAAAGCTAGATCCTTGTACATCTATTTCTATAATTAAAAATCTCCCTTTGTCCAAGAATTGGGATTTGATACTGTAATCTAGATTCTTATTGAAAGTACATGCTACCCCTCTCTTCCTTCCAAACGCGGGGGCTGAGACCACCTCACCGATCCAACCCGATCTTAAATGTATCTGTCTCAGGACAATTTAAGTGTGTCTCTTGCAAAAAAAACAATGTCTGGGGCAAAATTTATTAAGATATTGAACTATTCTTTTTCTTTTAATCAGGGATGTAATTCCCCCGAAATTCCATGAAAGTAAGTTAATATTTTTCATTTACACAACACTTTATTTTAAAAGGAATAATAAGAGGAGGGAAAAAATAAAACGTAACACAAAGCACATGTTAAAACAAAGAACAGCTTGTTTTAGGCTCAGAGAATATAGTAACCAGATAACACTCCATTACCTTACTATACATTAAGATTTTTAATAAATTGCTTAGCCTCTTCAATATTATCGATCAATATCAATTTTGAATCATGAAAAATGTTAAGCTTTGCAGGATAAATCATAGTAGCTTTAAGACAAAGATTTATAAATTGCGTACACAGGGGTGCAAACTCCCTTCTTTTGTTTAGAGTACCTGCAAACAAATCTTGAAAGATCAGAACTCTAGTTATTATTTTCAAATGGGTTTTGTTTTCGGTATAGCGCCAAGGTTTTTTGTTTGTCCTGAAAGTTCAAGTTTTACCATGATTGGTCTTTTTTGAATGGGAGTATTAGCTTTCATGATAATAGAGCCTAGTCTAGGTGCTCTTTCAATAGCTATGAGAGTTTGATCTACAGGGATTCCTATGGCTTGTGGTAAGGAAGTAGAAACAAATGTCAAGATATCTGCATTTTCAATAGTTTCTGGGACACCCACTATTTTCAGGTATTTCTGCGTGATCTGTCTTCTAATTCATTTATTTTAGTTTGAAGAAACAAATTATGCTTACCTGATAATTTAATTTTCTTCTGTGGGAAAGAGTCCACAACCGCATTCATTACTTTTGGGAAATAAGAACCTGGCCACCAGGAGGAGGCAAAGACACCCCAGCCAAAGGCTTAACTACTCCTCCCACTTCCCTCATCCCCCAGTCATTTTGCCGAGGAACAAGGAACAGTAGAAGAAATATCAGGGTGAAAAGGTGCCAGAAGAATACAACTAAGACTCCCCACATAAAAAAACGGGCGGGGGGCTGTGGACTCTTTCCCACGGAAGAAAATTAAATTATCAGGTAAGCATAATTTATGTTTTTCTTCCTAATGGGAAAGAGTCCACAGCCGCATTCATTACTTTTGGGAAAACCATACTGTGACAAGACCAATCTCACCACTGTGCATTGGAGGAGCCTGGTTGCCTGCCTGCTGCCTTTAGACTATGGCCCCACGTTGAAATGTTTACTTTTCCCCTGCAAAGACACGAAAGCCGGGTCATTCAGTACTTGCCCTTTTTGAACAGTGATACCCCAGATAGCTATGCCATGTAGCCCATTTGTATAACGAAAGACTATGTGAAAGACTTTGGCTACATGGCAATTGAACTTTATTTCTCTGTCTGTGATAATTGCATCAACCATTGTGTAAGGTAATTGCATCAACCATTGTGTAAGGTAATTGCATCAACCATTGTGTAAGGTAATTGCATCAACCATTGTGTAAGGTAATTGCATCAACCATTGTGTAAGGTAATTGCATCACAGGCAGAGGGGAGGATTTTGTGTGGGAGTGTCTGAGAGTATTGTATGTGTTTATTGGTTGTTTTACAAAACCCTGTGGGTGGTACTAATGTGTAAGAATGTGTATATAAGAACAATAAACCCACAGCTCTGGCTGATTCCTGTTTTACCCTCAAGACGGAGCTTGGTCTCGTGTTTGTGGAGAAGTGCTACTTTGAATTATTCTTTTGCCTGTTCCAGGAGAGAAGGATTTAGTGTATTTTCCCTATTCAGTGTATTAACTGGGTTTGTGTGTTGCTATTCCCGTATTAAGGGAATCTTTCATCTGGTATTAACCCTCGATATCTGGGCTATATCGTTACACATACCCAAGCTAAAGAGGACACTGAATGCCAAAACGGGAGGGAACAATAGTCGGCCCATTCTGAGAGCACCAAGCCTGAAACCACTACCCAACAAAAACCCTGCTTCGTCCGAAGCCGAGAAAACTTTAAAAAGGAAAGGCCCCAAGGACACTGACCAGCAGATAGTCCAGAAGCCTAGCTAGAGAACGCAAAATCGGACTCAACTGAGCCAACAGTCCTCCAGGAGACACCGTCGCCCAACAGTAAGTCCCTCACCCCTCAATAAAGAGGGGAACACCAGCCTAAACTCCCCAAGGGATAGGGCAAGGAAGAACCGAAGGGAAAACAAAAAGGTCACCACAAATCCATAAAAGGAAAACCCCCAATAGCAAGCCCAGCCCACAAAGATCCAAATGGATCCTGACAGACAAGGGGAGGCTACGCCCACACCAAGCAGAAACCAGAGGTTTAGGACAGGGTATCTAAACAGAGAAACCCTTCTCTTAATATCGTGCAAAGCACCGAAAAACAACTGAAGACGGAGTCCTCACATCATCATAACTAAGAATAATAAAGTATTAAGACAAAAAAAGAATGTGTAACAGACCGGACGAAAAACCCCGAGTCATGAACACACAGCCATCATAAGGATGGCACAGAAGAATATTTGCTGAGAAGTAAAAACCGGCCACCAATTGCAAAAGAAATCTCCCAGAGGGCACACTCTAGGCAATCGAAACCGCCAGACCTACACACAGGGCTCCAAAAAGGGAAACACATAACCTTAACGAGGCCCACTGCACCCCCAAGAGAGAGAGAGAGGTTACACCCAGAACCGAAGGTGTACGGTAACCCTGGACTTTCTGCTTGCAAGTTCAGGGGGCTAGCTACTATGCCAACCTAGATCCTGAAGATGACAACGCACTCCCAGCCGAGCCAGCCCAACCATAGGCAGATCTGAAACAGGGGAACAGAAGAACCCCAACACCAGCTCAAAAACGAGCGGAAGAATGGCCACAGCCATCCCAACAGAGCATGGGTGCCAACCCGACTCCTTAGAAACAGACAAGGCCATAGACCCAAAGGAATATAACAAAAGGCCCACCATAGTCTCAAAACGGAGCCAGCAAGACTCCCGATGGAACGTAACAACCCAGAGAAAAACACCCCTCTCAGAAAGATTAACTCTCAGTTCCAACCTCCTGAATCTAAGACAATCCCTAGAAAAAGGACCACACCTTCATAAGGAGGAGAATAAGCCCCCCACCCTAAGAAAAGGGATGGGGCCAAAAAGGCAGAGCACCTGCCCACAAGACACAAAGCCACAGGCTAAAGGAGAGATTAATCTCCCACGCAGATAAACTTGGAAGGAATCCCCCTAAGGAATTTGCTTGCCCACACACATCCAATGTGCAATAGCTGCAGCAGACACACTGCAAACCCATTCACCGGCACAGAAGTGCATCCATAAGGTTACCACAGCAAGCTGACCAAGGAAAACCGACCATTAAGGCGTAAGTCCAGCCCAATGAGCATCAGCACTCAAACAGCCTGGCCAACCGTCAATTAGTCCAAGTAAAAGAAGGACATAGCCCCAGTTCCCAGGAACTCCCAACCAGCCTTAGAACCAAAAAGTCCGGCAACAACTCCACAAAGGAAAACACTGAGCGAAGCCTCAGCAACCGGAAACACCAGGGAGAAAACAGAACCGAGCCCCCAATTGTTTAAACAGACAATATCTGAGAACTTAACACCCCGTCTGATATAAAAAAAAAAAAACAGACCACAGGGAGATAATGCAATATCCAGATCAACCTGGATAACAAGATAACTCGCAAGCCCCGACCCAAAGAAGAGACCACCCCTTGCCAAAGTCCAATGCTCTAAAGGAGCTAAGGCGTTAAAAGTCGTACAACGACACTAAAGTCCATAGACTCTCAAACAGCTGCAGGACAACAAGCAAGGGGATACCCAGAGGCCAAAATCACTCGAGCAAAGACCGTCCCTGCTATGAGAGAAAGCGTGTCAAGCTTGTAAGCTGCATGGCTCTCAAAGTGAAAGTGAAACCTATAAATTCCATAACAGCCTAAGAGCCCATAACATCTCACACATAAAGAAGCATAAAATCAAATAAACGCATAAGATTATTATTCCCCCCTGTTCAATAAACCCCCTAAGGAGATATTAACCCTTGATTCTATAAAGATAAAAGGTGCCACACTGTGACCCTGTCTTCTGTGTTAACATTATATAGTAAAAAATGAAACAATCTTACCAGAATCTACGCCGTGGAACAGGAACACAGCATTTCAAGTGTGACAGGTTGCAGCATCGCTCCTGACATGGACTTGAGAGAAGAAAGCAATCTGCGAAACTCGTCAACGCCGATTGCTGTAGGAGCTGTTAATTTGAGTCAGGATGGTGTCGCAGAGGAGAGCTCTCCCTGCATCTCCGGACTCTAGCTTTTACCCAGGCCCTTGGTGAGAAGCTTATAGGGCTACTTAAAACTTCTGTCCCATAGCGAAGAGTAGTACTCTCCATAAGAGACCAAACAAATTCTGACACTTCTCTGCCAACCTCCTGGGAAGAAAGGCAAAGAATGACTGGGGGATGAGGGAAGTGAAAGGAGTATTTAAGCCTTGGCTGGGGTGTCTTTGCCTCCTCCTGGTGGCCAGGTTCTTATTTCCCAAAAGTAATGAATGCGGCTATGGACTCTTTCCCATTAGGAAGAAAATCTGAATAGTTTTAGCTTGTGAATTTAAGGATGTTTGTTGACTAAACTGCATATCATCTATATCTGATATTCTATTTTCAATCTCAGAAATTCTACTTGAAAATTGTTTAACTTCATTAGATAGCCGTATCAGTTCTTTATTTAGATTTTTCAAATTGTGGAAGAAAAATATCAGATATCTGTTTTACCAAACTATATCAATTAAATTATTAATTATAGGTGTCTTGTCTAGAAGTTCTGTTTCTGCAATGCCTAGACTATTGCAAAGCTTCTTAGCTTATTATCTTTCTGTTTAGGTGGCATATTGTGACCGTTCGCTTTAATGTTAGCTAAAGATTTGTCCATTAACTAAGGTAAGAGAAAAAATATAGTTGTAAAAGAAATTCCAAAAGGAAAATCTAAGAAGAAGCGCGTGTGATAAAAATAAGTGATAAAAAGTGAAAAATAACGATTGTGATGTCCAGTGAACAAAAATAGTATATACAAGTTGAAAATCAAATATATGATATGTTAAAAATAGATATACAGTAATAGTCATATTATCAAAATAATTGTTCCAAAAAAGGAGTGAAAGTCTCTAGAAATGAGATAAATGAATCAGCAAGCTCCACTTGTGTCCCATGGTGTGATGGTTCGGGATACTAGAATGAAGAAAAAGATAGATAGATAGATAGATAGATAGATAGACAAGATGAAAACTACTCACAAGAATAGTTGCACCTTAAATGAATAGGGTGCTATCAGGCAGGCTGACGTTTAAAATAGCAGCTTTCAGAACGGTCAATGAGGATCACCAGGCGATTTTTCGTTTAAATAAAACTCCACTTTTATTATAGCTTGTCATCTCACATTAAAATCTTGTAAATAGTGTCAACATGAAATAGATAGAACAGCTTTCTCCTGCTTACGCGTTTCGGCGACAGTCGTAATCATAGCATGAGAAAGTGACATACACAATACACTTTTAAAATACCCACCAATACTTGATTGGATAGTCTAAAAACAGGTAACTGACTATCTGATTGGATGTTGTTTATGACACTCGCAACTCTAATTCGATCTATTGAACTTGAGGTCTTATTATTAACCCTGGAGGTACGGATTCAAATGTTAAACAAATTTGATTCTTGTGTGTTCAATCGGCATTCATTATAAAGTTGCCACACTTTCTGTTACATTTTTTATTTCATTTATACTAACTTATGTTATACAAATTAAATTCTTGTGTATTCAATCGGCATTCACTCTAAAGTTGGCACACTTTCTGTTACTTTTTTCATGCTGACTTAATCCCTTCCTCTCCATTTGTTACGATATATAACATGCAATTTCCCAATTCTAGCATGATCTCTTGTTTAGAGGTGCGGGTTTATTTGTGTGATATCGGCTAACTTATTATTTATTTGTTATTCTTACGATTATGCACTTGGAATTGTTACCTATTGCTAGCATACTTTGATATCATTCGAATTATCCATTACTAAACCTTCTTTGTCAGAATTGTAGTTGAAAGACTCATAGTTAAAAAACATGGAAAGTGGTTACTTAAATCTTTTTATTTATTTAATTTTTAAAACAGCAGTCAGTACGCTGTGGGTCTCCGTGTGTTTGACCCGTCAGATCTGGATCAGGATGTCACGGCAACAGCCTTCCCAAGCTCTAAACCGGGTATAGGCAAATGCCCCAACAGGGTATCAAAGTCTGTCTCAGCAGTATAACAGCGTGTACTTTAACAAGAGAACATGACAGCGTGTCCAGCTGAAGGAGTGCAACTCTCAAATGTCTCTCACATATGGGGATCTGGAATCAGCTGCAAACTGGCCAAATGAGGCTGCAGGATTATTCCAAATAGTGAAGGAATGAAATCAAAGTAACCACAAAACTGGGTCGTGGTTTAAAACAGCTTCTTTATTATTTTGCAACGCGTTTCTCGGTCAACACAGGACCGTTTCATCAGGCATAAAAATGTTAAGTAACAGTCTCTATTTAAACCTGAAATGACCCAGAGGTGGTAAAAGTACATGCTGTTATACTGCCAAGACAGACTTTGATACCCTGTTGGGACATTTGCCTATACCCGGATTTAAGCTTGGGAAGGCTGTTGCCGTGATATCCTGATCCAGATCTGACGGGTCAAACACACGGAGACCCCGAGCGTACTGACTGCTGTTTTAAACGTCAGCCTACCTGATAGCACCCTATTCATTTAAGGTGCAACTATTCTTGCAAGTAGTTTTCATCTTGTCTATCTATCTATTTGTTGTTATAAATTACACTATGTGGCGCCCCTTGTCTTTTTCTTCATTCTAGAGAAAAAATATACCCTGTGGATCAGTGCTAAAAAAAATCATGATACTGTGATAAATCTATCTGTGCTCTGTGTAACAGTTGGAGTGTAAAGTAAAAAACAAAAGTACTTATCTTGCGGTAGTTTATCACTAGGTCCCCAGTTCTTCATCCGGAAGTTTAGACTCGATGAGGTCTTCTCCTGTTCTTTCCAGCCTGCTCGGATTTACAAAGACCATTAACTCGCCTAATGGCGCAACCCTGTGGGGACAAGTGGATAATATCTCCTATCCCAAGCGGCGAGTTGTTGAGGAAAACGGTATAGCCCGCTACCCCTAATTTCAAGCCACACTGGGGTCCTGGGAGAGTCTTACCACAGGGGTGTTTAAAATCCGGCTAAGGCTGTAACAGTTTTTTTCTTCTTTTTTTTTGCGCCTCCCAGAATGCTTGCATTGGCGTTGAGTGTGTCCAGACTAGGGCTGTACGATTAAGCGCGGATGCGATTATAAACAGCGATTAATCGCCGCAACTTTAAAGCCGCAAGAGTATGCTATTTTTAGCCCCTTCCCATTTGACGTCACCTATGACGTACAGGAGGGCCGCCGACTTGCCGTGCCCGCCTTGTGACATTGAGCCGACTTCCAGGGGAGCGCTGTGGCTGATGCGGGTTACAGGGAAGGGGGTGCGCTGGTAATTTTGTGGGTTGGGGGCTGATGGTGGTTACAGGCGGTGCTTATGAAGGTAAAGGGGGTGTTGGGTTACAGTGGGAGCTGATGGGGCTTATGTAGGTTACACAGGGGGGCTTATAGGGGGTGCTGACGTGAAAATTGCAACAACAAAAAAAACACAATCTCCATATCGCCCAGCCCTAGTCCAGACCAATGCTGACCTTGGCAGTTAGGGATGTACGAACCTCCAGAGGTTGCATTAATAGGCCTTGGCCCTAGCGAGTCGACCTGGGTGGCTTGGGCGGGCTTCCGTGATTTAGCTATCCATTTCCCCTCTCTGCACTGGATAGCAAGCCAGTGAGCAATTAGAAATTCTCACCAATGGCGAGTGATCATGGTGGGTGGCTGTGGCGAAGCTCTCAGGACAGGGACACGAAGTCCGCGCATCTACAACAGCTCCTCCGGAAGTCTGACAGTAGACTCATTCTATATAGAAGACAATATTGGTCAGGAGGCTAAGAATAACTTTTGGGACAATATTAACCTTCCAAAAATACTGCCCGACCAACTGCTTATGCTTAATAGGGACATTTCAATTGAAGAAATTATACAAGCTATTCAGGGATCTGAAAATGGTAAGGCACTTGGTCCAGATCAAATCCCAGATGAATTTTATAAAAAAAATTCAAGATCACATATCTCCCATTCTTGTTAGTCTTTATAACAATTACTTTTTTTAATAATAGTAAACCATCAAGATATTTTACTGCCTCTAACGTCATTCTTATTCATAAAAAAGATAGATATTTAGTCATTGGATGCTTACCGACCAATTTCATTACTCAATATTGATTACAAAATCCTTGCAAGTATCCTGGCCAATAGGCTTGAGAAAATCATAGGAGATTTAATACTTGTAGACCAGACTGGCTTCATGCCAGGCAGAACTTTGCAGAAGAATATTAGAACGGCTATGCTGTTAAAAGAATATTTTATATCTAAAAAAAAAAAAATAACTATCTTAAAAGTCAAAATGATTTTGCACTATTGACGCCGAAAATGCGTTTCAACCCTATAGCCTGGGATTGCTTATTTACAGCTTTGGATAAGTTTGGCTTTTCAGGTTGTTTTTCCAAGTATATCAGACTAGTATCTCAAGACCCAATTTCTTATATTAATTAAAACGGACCTCAACAAGTATAACTTTGCAGAAAGGAACCAGACAGGGTTGTCCCTTATCGCAGGTTACTTTTCAATATCGCTTTGTAACCCTTAACAGTCCAATGTAGAAAAATATTAGAGGGGGGTCATGATTGGTAATAAGAGAATCACCTTATCCCTGTATGCAGATGATGTCCTTTTCTATGTAACTAATACTAAAAGAAATATACCATTAATTCTTAAAATTATCTCTGAATTTAGTAAACTCTGTGGCTATAAAATTAATCTTAACAAGTCAGAAATTATTTGGATAGCTAAAAAGAAAGATAGCCAGCTAGTAAACCTCTTTGTGCAAGCAATCTGAAAATTAAATATTTAGGAATATTCCTTTCCAAGAATCCTGATGAATGGTATGAACAGAATTTATCCACAATATAGCAAAAATGTTTATCTGCTATGAAAAAGTGGGCCAGGCTTTCTGTAACCCTTTCGGCCAAAATTACATTTATTAAAATGATTCTCTTTCCTAAAATCCTTTTTTTGTTGCAAAATATTCCTGTTTTTCTAAGTAATAAGGATTTACAAAAAATTAATTCACAATGCTTGAGATTCTTATGGGGTAAAGGGAAACCACGTATTGCCCTTAGGAAGTTAACACATCTTAAGGAAGATGGGGGATTTGCTCTTCCCAATATAAAATTCTACAATTGGGCATGCCTGTCTAAGTTCGCTATGGATTGGCTCACAGGTTCTGATTACATTACAAACTCAGATCCATTGAAACATTTAGATAGCAAACTTAAGGCCTTTTTGGTAAAAACAGAATTTATGCTTACCTGATAAATTTCTTTCTCCAACGGTGTGTCCGGTCCACGGCGTCATCCTTACTTGTGGGAATATTCTCTTCCCCAACAGGAAATGGCAAAGAGCACAGCAAAAGCTGCCCATATAGCCCCTCCTCAGGCTCCGCCCCCCAGTCATTCGACCGACGGTTAGGAGAAAAAAAGGAGAAACTATAGGGTGCCGTGGTGACTGTAGTGTATAGAGAAAGAAATTTGTCAAACCCGATTAAAAAAAAAAAAAAAAAACAGGGCGGGCCGTGGACCGGACACACCGTTGGAGAAAGAAATTTATCAGGTAAGCATAAATTCTGTTTTCTCCAACATTGGTGTGTCCGGTCCACGGCGTCATCCTTACTTGTGGGAACCAATACCAAAGCTTTAGGACACGGATGAAGGGAGGGAGCAAATCAGGTTACCTAAACAGAAGGCACCACGGCTTGCAAAAAATTTCTCCCAAAAATAGCCTCCGAAGAAGCATAAGTATCAAATTTGTAAAATTTGGCAAAAGTATGCAGAGAAGACCAAGTCGCTACCTTACATATCTGATCAACAGAAGCCTCGTTCTTGAAGGCCCATGTGGAAGCCACAGCCCTAGTGGAGTGAGCTGTGATTCGTTCAGGAGGCTGCTGTCCGGCAGTCTCATAAGCCAATCGGATAATGCTTTTCAGCCAGAAAGAAAGAGAGGTAGCAGTAGCTTTTTGTCCTCTCCTCTTACCAGAGTAAACGACAAACAAAGATGAGGTTTGTCTAAAATCCTTTGTTGCTTCTAAATAGAACTTTAAAGCACGGACTACATCTAAATTGTGTAACAAACGTTCCTTCTTTGAAAATGGTTTCGGGCACAGAGAAGGAACAACTATTTCCTGGTTAATATTCTTGTTGGAAACAACTTTTGGAAGAAAACCAGGCTTGGTACGCAAAACGACCTTATCTGAATGGAACACCAGATAGGGTGGATCACACTGCAAAGCAGATAATTCAGAAACTCTTTTAGCAGAAGAAATAGCAACCAAAAAACAGAACTTTCCAAGATAGTAACTTGATATCTATGGAATGTAAAGGCTCAAACGGAACCCCTTGAAGAACTGAAAGAACTAGATTTAGACTCCAAGGAGGAGTCATGGGTCTGTAAACAGGCTTGATTCTGACCAAAGCCTGTACAAAAGCTTGTACATCTGGCACAGCTACCAGGCGTTTGTGTAACAAAACAGATAAAGCAGAAATCTGTCCTTTTAGAGAACTCGCTGACAACCCTTTATCCAAACCCTCTTGGAGAAAGGAAAGAATCTTAGGAATTTTAATCTTACTCCAGGAGAATCCCTTGGATTCACACCAACAGATATATTTTTTCCATATTTTATGGTAAATCTTTCTAGTCACAGGTTTTCTGGCTTGGACCAGAGTATCTATCACTGAATTTGAAAACCCACGCTTGGATAAAATCAAGCGTTCAATTTCCAAGCAGTCAGCTGCAGAGAAACTAGATTTGGATGTTCGAATAGACCTTGTGCTAGAAGATCCTGTCTCAAAGGTAGCTTCCATGGTGGAGCCGATGACATATTCACCAGGTCTGCATACCAAGTCCTGCGTGGCCACGCAGGAGCTATCAGAATCACAGAGGCCTTCTCCTGTTTGATCCTGGCTACGAGCCTGGGAAGGAGAGGAAACGGTGGAAACACATAAGCTAGGTTGAACGTCGAAACGTCCAAGGCGCCACTAATGCATCCACTAGAGTCGCCTTGGGATCCCTGGATCTGGACCCGTAGCAAGGAACCTTGAAGTTCTGACGAGACGCCATCAGATCCATGTCTGGAATGCCCCATAATTGAGTTAACTGGGCAAAGACCTCCGGGTGGAGTTCCCACTCCCCCGGATGGAAAGTCTGACGACTCAAATAATCCACCTCCCAGTTGTCTACTCCTGGGATGTGAATTGCAGATAGGTGGCAGGAGTGATCCTCCGCCCATTTGATGATCTTGGATACCTCTCTCATCGCCAAGGAACTCTTTGTTCCTCCCTGATGGTTGATGTAAGCTACAGTCGTCATGTTGTCCGACTGGAATCTTATGAATCCGGCCTTCGCTAGTTGAGGCCAAGCCTGGAGCGCATTGAATATCGCTCTCAGTTCCAGGATGCTTATCGGAAGAAGGGACTCCTCCCGAGATCATAGACCTTGAGCTTTCAGGGAGTCCCAGACCACGCCCCAGCCTAATAGACTGGCGTCGGTCGTGACAATGATCCACTCTGGTCTGCGGAAACTCATTCCCTGGGACAGGTGATTGATTCTGAGTCAACCACCAACTGAGTGAGTCTCTGGTTACCTTGTCTACTTGAATCTGGGGAGACAAGTCTGCATAGTCCCCATTCCACTGATTGAGCATGCACAGTTGTAATGGTTTTAGATGAATTCGAGCAAAAGGGACTATGTCCATTGCTGCAACCATCAACCCTACTACTTCCATGCACTGAGCTATGGAAGGCTGCAGAATAGAGTGAAGAACTTGACAAGCGTTTAGAAGCTTTGACTTTCTGACTTCTGTCAGGAAGATCTTCATTTCTAAAGAATCTATTATTGTTCCCAAAAAGGGAACTCTTGTCGACGGAGACAGGGAACTCTTTTCTACGTTCACCTTCCACCCGTGAGATCTGAGAAAGGCTAGAACGATGTCTGTATGAGCCTTTGCCTTGGAAAGAGACGACGCTTGAATTAGAATGTCGTCTAGATAAGGTGCCACTGCAATGCCCCTCGGTCTTAGAACCGCTAGAAGGGACCCTAGCACCTTTGTGAAAATTCTGGGAGCAGTGGCTAAACCGAACGGAAGAGCCACGAACTGGTAATGTTTGTCCAGAAAGGCGAACCTTAGGAACTGATGATGATCTTTGTGGATAGGAATATGTAGGTACGCATCCTTTAAATCCACGGTAGTCATATATTCACCCTCCTGGATTGTAGGTAAAATTGTTCGAATGGTTTCCATTTTGAACGATGAAATTTGTTTAGAATTTTTAAATCCAGAATTGGTCTGAAAGTTCCCTCTTTTTTGGGAACTACAAACAGGTTTGAGTAAAACCCCTGACCTTGTTCCACAGTTGGAACTGGGTGTATCACCCCCATCTTTAACAGGTCTCCTACACAATGTAAGAATGCCTGTCTCTTTATCTGGTCTGAAGATAAGCGAGACATGTGGAACCTTCCCCTTGGAGGAAGTTCCTTGAATTCTAGAAGATAACTCTGAGAGACTATTTCTAGTGCCCAGGGATCCGGAACATCTCTTGCCCAGGCCTGAGCAAAGAGAGAGAGTCTGCCCCCTACTAGACCCGGTCCCGGATCGGGGGCTACCCCTTCATGCTGTCTTGGTAGCAGCAGCAGGCTTCTTGGCCTGTTTACCCTTGTTCCAGCCTTGCATTGGTTTCCAAGCTGGCTTAGCCTGGGAAGCGTTACCCTCTTGTCTAGAGGCTGCAGAGTTAGGAGACGGTCCGTTCCTGAAGTTACGAAAGGAACGAAAATTGGACTTATTCTTAGCCTTAAAAGGCCTATCCTGTGGGAGGGCATGGCCCTTCCCCCCCCGTGATGTCTGAAATAATCTCTTTCAATTCTGGCCCAAAAAGGGTCTTACCTTTGAAAGGGATATTAAGCAATTTTGTCTTGGAAGATACATCCGCCGACCAAGACTTTAGCCAGAGCGCCACAATTGCAAACCCTGAATTTTTCGCCGCTAATCTCGCCAATTGCAAAGCGGCATCTAAAATAAAGGAATTAGCTAACTTAAGTGCGTGAATTCTGTCCATGACTTCCTCATATGGAGTCTCCTTATTGAGCGACTTTTCTAGTTCATTGAACCAAAAACACGCCGCCGTAGTGACAGGAATAATGCACGAAATTGGTTGGAGGAGGAAACCTTGCTGAACAAAAATCTTTTTAAGCAAACCCCTCCAATTTTTTTATCCATAGGATCTTTGAAAGCACAATTGTCCTCAATGGGAATAGTCGTGCGTTTGGCTAGCGTAGAAACTGCCCCCTCAACCTTAGGGACTGTTTGCCATGTGTCCTTCCTTGGGTCGACCATGGGGAACATTTTCTTAAATATAGGAGGTGGGACAAAAGGTATGCCTGGTTTCTCCCACTCCTTAGTCACTATGTCCGCCACCATTTTAGGTATCGGAAAGGCATCAGGGTGCACCGGGACCTCTAGGAATTTGTCCATTTTGCACAATTTTTCTGGAATGACCAAAGAGTCACAATCATCAAGCGTAGTTAGTACCTCCTTAAGTAAGGCGTGGAGATGCTCTAACTTAAATTTAAACGTCACAACATCAGGTTCTGCCTGTTGAGAAATTCTTCCTGAATCAGAAAGTTCTCCCTCCGACAAACCCTCCCTCACTGCCAATTCTGACTGGTGTGAGGGTATGACAGATAAATTATCGTCAGCGCACTCTTGCTCTACTGTATTTAAAACTGAGCAATCACGCTTTCTTTGAAATGCTGGCATTTTGGATAAAATATTAGCTATAGAATTATCCATTACTGCCGTTAATTGTTGCATAGTAACAAGCATTGGCGCGCTAGATGTACTAGTAATCGCCTGCGCGGGCATAACTGGTATTGACACAGAAGGAGAGGATGAAGAACTATCCCCACTACCTTCATTTGAGGAATCATCTTGGGCAACCTTATTAAATGTGACAGTACTGTCCTTACTTTGTCTGGACGCCATGGCACAATTATCACATACATTTGAAGGGGGGACCACCTTGGCCTCCATACATACAGAACATGATCTATCTGAAGGTACAGACATGCTAGACAGGCTTTTACAGGCTATTAATGCAATAAAACCGTTTTTAAACAAAACCGTTACTGTCTCTTTAAATGTTAAACAGAGCACACTTTATTTCTGGATATGTGAAAAACTATGAAAGAAATATCCTATCTTTACCAAATTTGCACCCTAGTGTCTTAATGCCTTAAAAGTATTGCACCCCAATTTTCAAGATTGTAACCCCTTAAATGAGGAAACCAGAGCTGTTTTATCAATTAGCAACTTTAAACCCGGCTTCACCTGTCCTTGGGCGTTATACGACACCAAAATAAGCCTTCCAGGAACGTTTTTAAATGGCCACCAGACCCTCTCACATGAAGCTGCATGCACTGCATCCAAAAGAAACTGCGCAATTATGGCCCGAAAATGAGGCTCTGCCTACTATAGTGAAAGGCCCTTCCTGACTGGGAAGGTGTCTAAAAAACTGCCTGGCGCCTAAAAAACGTTCCCCAATTCTAAGGTTTTGAAAAACACTTCAAACCTCATAAATATTGAATAAAGCAATCGATTTAGCCCACAAGAGTGTCAACCAGTATATAGCCCATTAATAAGCCTTCATTCTGTTATGAGTCTAAGAAAATGGCTTACCGATCCCAAAGAGGGAAAATGACAGTCTTCTAGCATTACACAGTCTTGTTAGAAAATGGACTAGTCATACCTTGAGCAGAAAAGTCTGCAAACT